>NC_072441.2:15151515-15454545 GCF_028878055.3 Symphalangus syndactylus
TCTGCTCAATCAAAAGTATGGTTTAACTCTGTTAGCTGAATGCACAGATCAGAAAGAAGTTTCACCGAATGATTCTGTGTAGTTTATATTTGAAGACATTCCTTTTTCCACTATTACCCTCTTAGCGCTCCGAATCTCCGCTTGCATTTTCTACAAAAAGAGTGTTTCATAACTGCTCAATCAAAAATATGTTTTATCTCTGTTAACTGAAATTACAGATCAGAAATAAGTTTCACAGAATGCATCTGTGTAGTTTTTATTTGAAGTTATTCTTTTTCCCAATGTAGGCCTCTTAGCGCTTAGCATGTCCAATTGCAATTTCTACAGAAAGAGTGTTTCAGAACGGCTCAATCAAAAGTAAGGTTCAACTCTGTTAGTTGAATGCACAGAACAGAAAGAATTTTCACAGAGTGCTACTGTGTAGTTCATATTTGAATATATTCCTTTTTCCACTATTACCCTCTTAGCGCTCCGAATGTCCACTTGCATTTTCTACAGAAAGAGTGTTCAGAACTGCGCAATCAAAAGTATGGTTTAACTCTGTTAGCTTAATGAACTTATCAGAAATAAGTTTCACACAATGCTTCTGTGTAGTTTTTCTTTGAAGATATTATTTTTCCCAATATAGGCCTCTTAGCGCTCAGAATGTCCAATTGCAGTTTCTACAGAAAGAGTGTTTCAGAACGGCTCAATCAAAAGTAAGGTTCAACTCTGTTAGTTGAATGCACAGAACAGAAAGAAGTTTCATACAATGATTCTGTGTAGTTTATATTTGAACATATTCTTTTTTCCACTATTACCCACTTAGCGCTACGAATGTCCAGTTGCATTTTCTACAGACAGAGGGTTTCAAAACTGCTCAATCAACAGTATGGTTTAACTCTGTTAGCTGAATGCTCAGATCAGAAAGAAGTTTCACAGAATGCTTCTGTGTAGTTTATATTTGAATATATTCCTTTTTCCACTGCTACGCTCTTAGCGCTCCAAATGTCCAGTTGCATTTTCTACAGAAAGAGTGTTCAGAACGGCTCAATCAAAAGTATGGTTTAACTCTGTTAGCTGAATGCACAGATCAGAAAGAAGTTTCACAGAATGATTCTGTGTAGTTTATATTAGGAGACATTCCTTTTTCCACTATTACCCTCTTAGCGCTCCGAATCTCCACTTGCATTTTCTACAGAAAGAGTGTTTCAGAACGGCTCAATCAAAACTAAGGTTCAACTCTTTTAGTTGAACAAACAGAACAGAAATAAGTTTCACACAATTCTTCTGTGTAGTTTTTATTTGTAGACATTCTTTTTCCCAATATAGGCCTCCTAGCGCTCAGAATGTCCAATTGCAGTTTCTACAGAAAGAGTGTTTCAGAACGGCTCAATCAAAAGTAAGGTTCAACTCTGTTAGTTGAATGCACAGAACAGAAAGAAGTTTCATACAATGGTTCTGTGTAGTTTATATTTGAACATATTCTTTTTTCCACTATTGCCCACTTAGCGCTACGAATGTCCAGTTGCATTTTCTACAGACAGAGTGTTTCAAAACTGCTCAATCAAAAGTATGGGTTAACTCTGTTAGATGAATGCTCAGATCAGAAAGAAGTTTCACAGAATGCTTCTGTGTAGTTTATATTTGAATATATTCCTTTTTCCACTACTACGCTCTTAGCGCTCCAAATGTCCAGTTGCATTTTCTACAGAAAGAATGTTCAGATCTGCTCAATCAAAAGTATGTTTTAACTCTCTTAGCTGAATGCACAGATCAGAAAGAAGTTTCACCGAATGATTCTGTGTAGTTTATATTTGAAGACATTCCTTTTTCCACTATTACCCTCTTAGCGCTCCGAATCTCCACTTGCATTTTCTACAAAAAGAGTGTTTCATAACTGCTCAATCAAAAATATGTTTTATCTCTGTTGACTGAATTTACAGATCAGAAATAAGTTTCACAGAATGCATCTGTGTAGTTTTTATTTGAAGATATTCTTTTTCCCAATGTAGGCCTCTTAGCGCTTAGCATGTCCAATTGCAGTTTCTACAGAAAGAGTGTTTCAGAACGGCTCAATCAAAAGTAAGGTTCAACTCTGTTAGTTGATTGCACAGAACAGAAAGTAGTTTCACAGAATGCTACTGTGTAGTTTATATTTGAATATATTCCTTTTTCCACTATTACCCTCTTAGCGCTCCGAATGTCCACTTGCATTTCCTACAGAAAGAGTGTTCAGAACTGCGCCATCAAAAGTATGGTTTAACTCTGTTAGCTTAATGAACATATCAGAAATAAGTTTCACACAAAGCTTCTGTGTAGTTTTTATTTGAAGATATTATTTTTACCAAGGGGGGCCTCTTAGCGCTCAGAATGTCGCATTGCAGTTTCTACAGAAAGAGTGTTTCAGAAAGGCTCAATCAAAAGTAAGGTTCAACTCTGTTAGTTGAATGCACAGAACAGAAAGTAGTTTCATACAATGCTTCTGTGTAGTTTATATTTGAACATATTCTTTTTTCCACTATTACCCACTTAGCGCTACGAATGTCCAGTTGCATTTTCTACAGACAGAGTTTTTCAAAACTGCTCAATCAAAAGTATGGTTTAACTCTGTTAGCTGAATGCTCAGATCAGAAAGAAGTTTCACAGAATGCTTCTGTGTAGTTTATATTTGAATATATTCCTTTTTCCACTACTACGCTCTTAGCGCTCCAAATGTCCAGTTGCATTTTCTACAGAAAGAGTGTTCAGATCTGCTCAATCAAAAGTATGGTTTAACTCTGTTAGCTGAATGCACAGATCAGAAAGAAGTTTCACCGAATGATTCTGTGTAGTTTATATTTGAAGACATTCCTTTTTCCACTATTACCCTCTTAGCGCTCCGAATCTCCACTTGCATTTTCTACAAAAAGAGTGTTTCATAACTGCTCAATCAAAAATATGTTTTATCTCTGTCAACTGAATTTACAGATCAGAAATAAGTTTCACAGAATGCATCTGTGTAGTTTTTATTTGAAGATATTCTTTTTCCCAATGTAGGCCTCTTAGCGCTTAGCATGTCCAATTGCAGTTTCTACAGAAAGAGTGTTTCAGAACGGCTCAATCAAAAGTAAGGTTCAACTCTGTTAGTTGAATGCACAGAACAGAAAGAATTTTCACAGAATGCTACTGTGTAGTTTATATTTGAATATATTCCTTTTTCCACTATTACCCTCTTAGCGCTCCGAATGTCCACTTGCATTTTCCACAGAAAGAGTTTTCAGAACTGCGCAATCAAAAGTATGGTTTAACTCTGTTAGCTTAATGAACATATCAGAAATAAGTTTCACAAAATGCTTCTGTGTAGTTTTTATTTGAAGATATTATTTTTCCCAATAGAGGCCTCTTAGCGCTCAGAATGTCCAATTGCAGTTTCTACAGAAAGAGTGTTTCCGAAAGGCTCAATCAAATGTAAGGTTCAACTCTGTTAGTTGAATGCACAGAACAGAAAGAAGTTTCATACAATGCTTCTGTGTAGTTTATATTTGAACATATTCTTTTTTCCACTATTACCCACTTAGCGCTACGAATGTCCAGTTGCATTTTCTACAGACAGAGTGTTTCAAAACTGCTCAATCAAAAGTATGGTTTAACTCTGTGAGCTGAATGCTCAGATCAGAAAGAAGTTTCACAGAATGCTTCTGTGTAGTTTATATTTGAATATATTCCTTTTTCCACTACTACACTCTTAGCGCTCCAAATGCCCAGTTGCATTTTCTACAGAAAGAGTGTTCAGATCTGCTCAATCAAAAGTGTGGTTTAACTCTGTTAGCTGAATGCACAGATCAGAAAGAAGTTTCACAGAATGATTCTGTGTAGTTTATATTTGGAGACATTCCTTTTTCCACTATTACCCTCTTAGCGCTCCAAATCTCCACTTGCATTTTCTGCAGAAAGATGGTTTCAGAACGGCTCAATCAAAACTAAGGTTCAACTCTTTTAGTTGAACAAACAGAACAGAAAGAAGTTTCACACATTTCTTCTGTGTAGTTTTTATTTGTAGACATTCTTTTTCCCAAAATATGCCTCTTAGCGCTCAGAATGTCCAATTGCAGTTTCTACAGAAAGAGTGTTTCAGAACGGCTCAATCAAAAGTAAGGTTCAACTCTTTTAGTTGAATGCACAGAACAGAAAGAAGTTTCATACAATGCTTCTGTGTAGTTTATATTTGAACATATTCTTTTTTCCACTATTACCCACTTAGCGCTACGAATGTCCAGTTGCATTTTCTACAGACAGAGTGTTTCAAAACTGCTCAATCAAAAGTATGGTTTAAATCTGTTAGCTGAATGCTCAGATCAGAAAGAAGTTTCACAGAATGCTTCTGTGTCGTTTATATCTGAATATATTCCTTTTTCCACTACTACGCTCTTAGCGCTCCAAATGTCCAGTTGCATTTTCTACAGAAAGAGTGTTCAGATCTGCTCAATCAAAAGTATGGTTTAACTCTGTTAGCTGAATGCACAGATCAGAAAGAAGTTTCACCGAATGATTCTGTGTAGTTTATATTTGAAGACATTTCTTTTTCCACTATTACCCACTTAGCGATCCGAATCTCCACTTGCATTTTCTACAAAAAGAGTGTTTCATAACTGCTCAATCAAAAATATGTTTTATCTCTGTTAACTGAATTTACAGATCAGAAATAAGTTTCACAGAATGCATCTGTGTAGTTTTTATTTGAAGATATTCTTTTTCCCAATGTAGGCCTCTTAGCGCTTAGCATGTCCAATTGCAGTTTCTACAGAAAGAGTGTTTCAGAACGGCTCAATCAAAAGTAAGGTTCAACTCTGTTAGTTGAATGCACAGAACAGAAAGAATTTTCACAGAGTGCTACTGTGTAGTTTATATTTGAATATATTCCTTTTTCCTCTATTACCCTCTTAGCGCTCCGAATGTCCACTTGCATTTTCTACAGAAAGAGTGTTCAGAACTGCGCAATCAAAAGTATGGTTTAACTCTGTTAGCTTAATGAACATATCAGAAATAAGTTTCACACAATGCTTCTGTGTAGTTTTTATTTGAAGATATTATTTTTCCCAATATAGGCCTCTTAGCGCTCAGAATGTCCAATTGCAGTTTCTACAGAAAGAGTGTTTCAGAAAGGCTCAATCAAAAGTAAGGTTCAACTCTGTTAGTTGAATGCACAGAAGAGAAAGAAGTTTCATACAATGCTTCTGTGTAGTTTATATTTGAACATATTCTTTTTTCCACTATTAGCCACTTAGCGCTACGAATGTCCAGTTGCATTTTCTACAGACAGAGTGTTTCGAAACTGCTCAATCAAAAGTATGGTTTAACTCTGTTAGCTGAATGCTCAGATAAGAAAGAAGTTTCACAGAATGCTTCTGTGTAGTTTATATTTGAATATATTCCTTTTTCCACTACTACTCTCTTAGCGCTCCAAATGTCCAGTTGCATTTTCTACAGAAAGAGTGTTCAGATCTGCTCAATCAAAAGTATGGTTTAACTCTGTTAGCTGAATGCACAGATCAGAAAGAAGTTTCACAGAATGATTCTGTGTAGTTTATATTTGGAGACATTCCTTTTTCCACTATTACCCTCTTAGCGCTCCGAATCTCCACTTGCATTTTCTGCAGAAAGAGTGTTTAAGTACGGCTCAATCAAAACTAAGGTTCAACTCTTTTAGTTGAACAAACAGAACAGAAAGAAGTTTCACACAATTCTTCTGTGTAGTTTTTATTTGTAGACATTCTTTTTCCCAATATAGGCCTCTTAGCGCTCAGAATGTCCAATCGCACTTTCTACAGAAAGAGTGTTTCAGAACGGCTCAATCAAAAGTAAGGTTCAACTCTGTTAGTTGAATGCACAGAACAGAAAGAAGTTTCATACAATGCTTCTGTGTAGTTTATATTTGAACATATTATTTTTTCCACTATTACCCACTTAGCGCTACGAATGTCCATTTGCATTTTCTACAGACAGAGTGTTTCAAAACTGCTCAATCAAAGTATGGTTTAACTCTGTTAGCTGAATGCTCAGATCAGAAAGAAGTTTCACAGAATGCTTCTGTGTAGTTTATATTTGAATATATACCTTTTTCCACTACTACGCTCTTAGCGCTCCAAATGTCCAGTTGCATTTTCTACAGAAAGAGTGTTCAGATCTGCTCAATCAAAAGTATGGTTTAACTCTGTTAGCTGAATGCACAGATCAGAAAGAAGTTTCACCGAATGATTCTGTGTAGTTTATATTTGAAGACATTCCTTTTTCCACTATTACCCTCTTAGCGCTCCGAATCTCCACTTGCATTTTCTACAAAAAGAGTGTTTCATAACTGCTCAATCAAAAATATGTTTTATCTCTGTTAACTGAATTTAAAGATCAGAAATAAGTTTCACAGAATGCATCTGTGTAGTTTTTATTTGAAGATATTCTTTTTCCCAATATAGGCCTCTTAGCGCTTAGCATGTCCAATTGCAGTTTCTACAGAAAGAGTGTTTCAGAACGGCTCAATCAAAAGTAAGGTTCAACTCTGTTAGTGGAATGCACAGAACAGAAAGAATTTTCACGGAAAGCTACTGTGTAGTTTATATTTGAATATATTCCTTTTTCCACTATTACCCTCTTAGCGCTCCGAATGTCCACTTGCATTTTCTACAGAAAGAGTGTTCAGAACTGCGCAATCAAAAGTATGGTTTAACTCTGTTAGCTTAATGAACATATCAGAAATAAGTTTCACACAATGCTTCTGTGTAGTTTTTATTTGAAGATATTATTTTTCCCAATATAGGCCTCTTAGAGCTCAGAATGTCCAATTGCAGTTTCTACAGAAAGAGTGTTTCAGAAAGGCTCAATCAAAAGTAAGGTTCAACTCTGTTAGTTGAATGCACAGAACAGAAAGAAGTTTCATACAATGCTTCTGTGTAGTTTATATTTGAACATATTCTTTTTTCCACTATTACCCACTTAGCGCTACGAATGTCCAGTTGCATTTTCTACAGACAGAGTGTTTCAAAACTGCTCAATCAAAAGTATGGTTTAACTCTGTTAGCTGAATGCTCAGATCAGAAAGAAGTTTCACAGAATGCTTCTGTGTAGTTTATATTTGAATATATTCCTTTTTCCACTACTACTCTCTTAGCGCTCCAAATGTCCATTTGCATTTTCTACAGAAAGAGTGTTCAGATCTGCTCAATCAAATGTATGGTTTAACTCTGTTAGCTGAATGCACAGATCAGAAAGTAGTTTCACAGAATGATTCTGTGTAGTTTATATTTGGAGACATTCCTTTTTCCACTATTACCTTCTTAGCGCTCCGAATCTCCACTTGCATTTTCTGCAGAAAGTGTGTTTCAGAACGGCTCAATCAAAACTAAGGTTCAACTCTTTAGTTGAACAAACAGAACAGAAAGAAGTTTCACACAATTCTTCTGTGTAGTTTTTATTTGTAGACATTCTTTTTCCCAATATATGCCTCTTAGCGCTCAGAAAGTCCAATTGCAGTTTCTACAGAAAGAGTGTTTCAGAACGGCTCAATCAAAAGTAAGGTTCAACTCTGTTAGTTGAATGCACAGAACAGAAAGAAGTTTCATACAATGCTTCTGTGTAGTTTATATTTGAACATATTCTTTTTCCACTATTACCCACTTAGCGCTACGAATGTCCAGTTGCATTTTCTACAGACAGAGTGTTTCAAAACTGCTCAATCAAAAGTATGGTTTAACTCTGTTAGCTGAATGCTCAGATCAGAAAGAAGTTTCACAGAATGCTTCTGTGTAGTTTATATTTGAATATATTCCTTTTTCCACTACTACGCACTTAGCGCTCCAAATGTCCAGTTGCATTTGCTACAGAAAGAGTGTTCAGATCTGCTCAATCAAAAGTATGGTTTAACTCTGTTAGCTGAATGCACAGATCGGAAAGAAGTTTCACCGAATGATTCTGTGTAGTTTATATTTGAAGACATTCCTTTTTCCACTATTACCCTCTTAGCGCTCCGAATCTCCACTTGCATTTTCTACAAAAAGTGTGTTTCATAACTGCTCAATCAAAAATATGTTTTATCTCTGTTAACTGAATTTACAGATCAGAAATAAGTTTCACAGAATGCATCTGTGTAGTTTTAATTGAAGATATTCTTTTTCCCAATGTAGGCCTCTTAGCGCTTAGCATGTCCAATTGCAGTTTCTACAGAAAGAGTGTTTCAGAACGGCTCAATCAAAAGTAAGGTTCAACTCTGTTAGTTGAATGCACAGAACAGAAAGAATTTTCACAGAATGCTACTGTGTAGTTTATATTTGAATATATTCCTTTTTCCACTATTACCCTCTTAGCGCTCCGAATGACCACTTGCATTTTCTACAGAAAGATTGTTCAGAACTGCGCAATCAAAAGTATGGTTTAACTCTGTTAGCTTAATGAACATATCAGAAATAAGTTTCACACAATGCTTCTGTGTAGTTTTTATTTGAAGATATTATTTTTCCCAATATAGGCCTCTTAGCGCTCAGAATGTCCAATTGCAGTTTCTACAGAAAGAGTGTTTCAGAAAGGCTCAATCAAAGTAAGGTTCAACTCTGTTAGTTGAATGCACAGAACAGAAAGAAGTTTCATACAATGCTTCTGTGTAGTTTATATTTGAACATATTCTTTTTTCCACTATTACCCACTTAGCGCTACGAATGTCCAGTTGCATTTTCTACAGACAGAGTGTTTCAAAACTGCTCAATCAAAAGTATGGTTTAACTCTGTTAGCTGAATGCTCAGATCAGAAAGAAGTTTCACAGAATGCTTCTGTGTAGTTTATATTTGAATATATTCCTTTTTCCACTACTACTCTCTTAGCGCTCCAAATGTCCAGTTGCATTTTCTACAGAAAGAGTGTTCAGATCTGCTCAATCAAGAGTATGCTTTAACCCTGTTAGCTGAATGCACAGATCAGAAAGAAGTTTCACAGAATGATTCTGTGTAGTTTATATTTGGAGACATTCCTTTTTCCACTATTACCCTCTTAACGCTCCGAATCTCCACTTGAATTTTCTACAGAAAGAGTGTTTCAGAACGGCTCAATCAAAACTAAGGTTCAACTCTTTTAGTTGAACAAACAGAACAGAAAGAAGTTTCACACAATTCTTCTGTGTAGTTTTTATTTGTAGACATTCCTTTTCCCAATATAGGCCTCTTAGCGCTCAGAATGTCCAATTGCAGTTTCTACAGAAAGAGTGTTTCAGAACGGCTCAATCAAAAGTAAGGTTCAACTCTGTTAGTTGAATGCACAGAACAGAAAGAAGTTTCACATAATGCTTCTGTGTAGTTTATATTTGAATATATTCTTTTTTCCACTATTACCCACTTAGCGCTACGAATGTCCAGTTGCATTTTCTACAGACAGAGTGTTTCAAAACTGCTCAATCAAAAGTATGGTTTAACTCTGTTAACTGAATGCTCAGATCAGAAAGAAGTTTCACAGAATGCTTCTGTGTAGTTTATATTTGAATATATTACTTTTTCCACTACTACTCTCTTAGCGCTCCAAATGTCCAGTTGCATTTTCTACAGAAAGAGTGTTCAGATCTGCTCAATCAAGAGTATGCTTTAAATCGGTTAGCTGAATGCACAGATCAGAAAGAAGTTTCACAGAATGATTCTGTGTAGTTTATATTTGGAGACATTCCTTTTACCACTATTACCCTCTTAGCGCTCCGAATCTCCACTTGAATTTTCTACAGAAAGCGTGTTTCAGAATGGCTCAATCAAAACTAAGGTTCAACTCTTTTAGTTGAACAAACAGAACAGAAAGAAGTTTCACACAATTCTTCTGTGTAGTTTTTATTTGTAGACATTCCTTTTCCCAATATAGGCCTCTTAGCGCTCAGAATGTCCAATTGCAGTTTCTACAGAAAGAGTGTTTCAGAACGGCTCAATCAAAAGTAAGGTTCAACTCTGTTAGTTGAATGCACAGAACAGAAAGACGTTTCATACAATGCTTCTGTGTAGTTTATATTTGAACATATTCTTTTTTCCACTATTACCCACTTAGCGCTACGAATGTCCAGTTGCATTTTCTACAGACAGAGTGTTTCAAAACTGCTCAATCAAAAGTATGGTTTAACTCTGTTAGCTGAATGCTCAGATCAGAAAGAAGTTTCACAGAATGCTTCTGTGTAGTTTATATTTGAATATATTCCTTTTTCCACTACTACTCTCTTAGCGCTCCAAATGTACAGTTGCATTTTCTACAGAAAGAGTGTTCAGATCTGCTCAATCAAAAGTATGGTTTAACTCTGTTAGCTGAATGCACAGATCAGAAAGAAGTTTCACAGAATGATTCTGTGTAGTTTATATTTGGAGGCATTCTTTTCCACTATAACCCTCTTAGCGCTCCGAATCTCCACTTGCATTTTCTGCAGAAAGAGTGTTTCAGAACGGCTCAATCAAAACTAAGATTCAACTCTTTTAGTTGAACAAACAGAACAGAAAGAAGTTTCACACAATTCTTCTGTGTAGTTTTTATTTGTAGACATTCTTTTTCCCAATATATGCCTCTTAGCGCTCAGAATGTCCAATTGCAGTTTCTACAGAAAGAGTGTTTCAGAACGGCTCAATCAAAAGTAAGGTTCAACTCTGTTAGTTGAATGCACAGAACAGAAAGAAGTTTCATACAATGCTTCTGTGTAGTTTATATTTAACATATTCTTTTTCCACTATTACCCACTTAGCGCTACGAATGTCCAGTTGCATTTTCTACAGACAGAGTGTTTCAAAACTGCTCAATCAAAAGTATGGTTTAACTCTGTTAGCTGAATGCTCAGATCAGAAAGAAGTTTCACAGAATGCTTCTGTGTAGTTTATATTTGAATATATTCCTTTTTCCACTACTACTCTCTTAGCGCTCCAAATGTCCAGTTGCATTTTCTACAGAAAGAGTGTTCAGATCTGCTCAATCAAGAGTATGCTTTAAATCTGTTAGCTGAATGCACAGATCAGAAAGATGTTTCACAGAATGATTCTGTGTAGTTTATATTTGGAGACATTCCTTTTACCACTATTACCCTCTTAGCGCTCCGAATCTCCACTTGAATTTTCTACAGAAAGCGTGTTTCAGAATGGCTCAATCAAAACTAAGGTTCAACTATTTTAGTTGAACAAACACAACAGAAAGAAGTTTCACACAATTCTTCTGTGTAGTTTTTATTTGTAGACATTCCTTTTCCCAATATAGGCCTCTTAGCGCTCAGAATGTCCAATTGCAGTTTCTACAGAAAGAGTGTTTCAGAACGGCTCAATCAAAAGTTAGGTTCAACTCTGTTAGTTGAATGCACAGAACAGAAAGAAGTTTCATACAATGCTTCTGTGTAGTTTATATTTGAACATATTCTTTTTTCCACTATTACCCACTTAGCGCTACGAATGTCCAGTTGCATTTTCTACAGACAGAGTGTTTCAAAACTGCTCAATCAAAAGTATGGTTTAACTCTGTTAGCTGAATGCTCAGATCAGAAAGAAGTTTCACAGAATGCTTCTGTGTAGTTTATATTTGAATATATTCCTTTTTCCACTACTACTCTCTTAGCGCTCCAAATGTACAGTTGCATTTTCTACAGAAAGAGTGTTCAGATCTGCTCAATCAAAAGTATGGTTTAACTCTGTTAGCTGAATGCACAGATCAGAAAGAAGTTTCACAGAATGATTCTGTGTAGTTTATATTTGGAGGCATTCTTTTCCACTATTACCCTCTTAGCGCTCCGAATCTCCACTTGCATTTTTGGCAGAAAGAGTGTTTCAGAACGGCTCAATCAAAACTAAGATTCAACACTTTTAGTTGAACAAACAGAACAGAAAGAAGTTTCACACAATTCTTCTGTGTAGTTTTTATTTGTAGACATTCTTTTTCCCAATATATGCCTCTTAGCGCTCAGAATGTCCAATTGCAGTTTCTACAGAAAGAGTGTTTCAGAACGGCTCAATCAAAAGTAAGGTTCAACTCTGTTAGTTGAATGCACAGAACAGAAAGAAGTTTCATACAATGCTTCTGTGTAGTTTATATTTAACATATTCTTTTTCCACTATTACCCACTTAGCGCTACGAATGTCCAGTTGCATTTTCTACAGACAGAGTGTTTCAAAACTGCTCAATCAAAAGTATGGTTTAACTCTGTTAGCTGAATGCTCAGATCAGAAAGAAGTTTCACAGAATGCTTCTTTGTAGTTTATATTTGAATATATTCCTTTTTCCACTACTACGCACTTAGCGCTCCAAATGTCCAGTTGCATTTGCTACAGAAAGAGTGTTCAGATCTGCTCAATCAAAAGTATGGTTTAACTCTGTTAGCTGAATGCACAGATCAGAAAGAAGTTTCACCGAATGATTCTGTGTAGTTTATATTTGAAGACATTCCTTTTTCCACTATTACCCTCTTAGCGCTCCGAATCTCCACTTGCATTTTCTACAAAAAGAGTGTTTCATAACTGCTCAATCAAAAATATGTTTTATCTCTGTTAACTGAATTTACAGATCAGAAGTAAGTTTCACAGAATGCATCTGTGTAGTTTTTATTTGAAGATATTATTTTTCCCAATGTAGGCCTCTTAGCGCTTAGCATGTCCAATTGCAGTTTCTACAGAAAGAGTGTTTCAGAACGGCTCAATCAAAAGTAAGGTTCAACTCTGTTAGTTGAATGCACAGAACAGAAAGAATTTTCACAGAATGCTACTGTGTAGTTTATATTTGACTATATTCCTTTTTCCACTATTACCCTCTTAGCGCTCCGAATGTGCACTTGCATTTTCTACAGAAAGAGTGTTCAGAACTGCGCAATCAAAAGTATGGTTTAACTCTGTTCGCTTAATGAACATATCAGAAATAAGTTTCACACAATGCTTCTGTGTAGTTTTTATTTGAAGATATTATTTTTCCCAATAGAGGCCTCTTAGCGCTCAGAATGTCCAATTGCAGTTTCTACAGAAAGAGTGTTTCAGAAAGGCTCAATCAAAAGTAAGGTTCAACTCTGTTAGTTGAATGCACAGAACAGAAAGATGTTTCATACAATGCTTCTGTGTAGATTATATTTGAACATATTCTTTTTTCCACTATTACCCACTTAGCGCTACGAATGTCCAGTTGCATTTTCTACAGACAGAGTGTATCAAAACTGCTCAATCAAAAGTATGGTTTAACTCTGTTAGCTGAATGCTCAGATCAGAAAGAAGTTTCACAGAATGCTTCTGTGTAGTTTATATATGAATATATTCCTTTTTCCACTACTACTCTCTTAGCGCTCCCAATGTCCAGTTGCATTTTCTACAGAAAGAGTGTTCAGATCTGCTCAATCAAAAGTATGGTTTAACTCTGTTAGCTGAATGCACAGATCAGAAAGAAGTTTCACAGAATGATTCTGTGTAGTTTATATTTGGAGACATTCCTTTTTCCACTATTACCCTCTAAGCGCTCGGAATCTCCACTTGCATTTTCTACAGAAAGAGTGTTTCAGAACGGCTCAATCAAAACTAAGGTTCAACTCTTAGTTGAACAAACAGAACAGAAAGAAGTTTCACACAATTCTTCTGTGTAGTTTTTATTTGTAGACATTCTTTTTCCCAATATATGCCTGTTAGCGCTCAGAATGTCCAATTGCAGTTTCTACAGAAAGAGTGTTTCAGAACGGCTCAATCAAAAGTAAGGTTCAACTCTGTTAGTTGAATGCACAGAACAGAAAGAAGTTTCATACAATGCTTCTGTGTAGTTTCTATTTAAACATATTATTTTTTCCACTATTACCCACTTAGCGCTACGAATGTCCAGTTGCATTTTCTACAGACAGAATGTTTCAAAACTGCTCAATCAAAAGTATGGTTTAACTCTGTTAGCTGAATGCTCAGATCAGAAAGAAGTTTCACAGAATGCTTCTGTGTAGTTTATATCTGAATATATTCCTTTTTCCACTACTACGCTCTTAGCGCTCCAAATGTCCAGTTGCATTTTCTACAGAAAGAGTGTTCAGATCTGCTCAATCAAAAGTATGGTTTAACTCTGTTAGCTGAATGCACAGATCAGAAAGAAGTTTCACCGAATGATTCTGTGTAGTTTATATTTGAAGACATTCCTTTTTCCACTATTACCCTCTTAGCGCTCCGAATCTCCACTTGCATTTTCTACAAAAAGAGTGTTTCATAACTGCTCAATCAAAAATATGTTTTATCTCTGTTAACTGAATTTACAGATCAGAAATAAGTTTCACAGAATGCATCTGTGTAGTTTTTATTTGAAGATATTCTTTTTCCCAATGTAGGCCTCTTAGCGCTTAGCATGTCCAATTGCAGTTTCTACAGAAAGAGTGTTTCAGAACGGCTCAATCAAAAGTAAGGTTCAACTCTGTTAGTTGAATGCACAGAACAGAAAGTATTTTCACAGAGTGCTACTGTGTAGTTTATATTTGAATATATTCCTTTTTCCACTATTACCCTCTTAGCGCTCCGAATGTCCACTTGCATTTTCTACAGAAAGAGTGTTCAGAACTGCGCAATCAAAAGTATGGTTTAACTCTGTTAGCTTAATGAACATATCAGAAATAAGTTTCACACAATGCTTCTGTGTAGTTTTTATTTGAAGATATTTTTTTTCCCAATATAGGCCTCTTAGCGCTCAGAATGTCCAATTGCAGTTTCTACAGAAAGAGTGTTTCAGAAAGGCTCAATCAAAAGTAAGGTTCAACTCTGTTAGTTGAATGCACAGAACAGAAAGATGTTTCATACAATGCTTCTGTGTAGTTTATATTTGAATATATTCATTTTTCCACTATTACCCACTTAGCGCTACGAATGTCCAGCTGCATTTTCTACAGACAGAGTGTTTCAAAACTGCTCAATCAAAAGTATGGTTTAACTCTGTTAGCTGAATGCTCAGATCAGAAATAAGTTTCACAGAATGCTTCTGTGTGGTTTATATTTGAATATATTCCTTTTTCCACTACTACTCTCTTAGCGCTCCAAATGTCCAGTTGCATTTTCTACAGAAAGAGTGTTCAGATCTGCTCAATCAAAAGTATGGTTTAATTCTGTTAGCTGAATGCACAGATCAGAAAGAAGTTTCACAGAATGATTCTGTGTAGTTTATATTTGGAGACATTCTTTTTTCCACTATTACCCTCTAAGCGCTCGGAATCTCCACTTGCATTTTCTACAGAAAGAGTGTTTCAGAACGGCTCAATCAAAACTAAGGTTCAACTCTTTTAGTTGAACAAACAGAACAGAATTAAGTTTCACACAATTCTTCTGTGTAGTTTTTATTTGTAGACATTCTTTTTCCCAATATAGGCCTCCTAGCGCTCAGAATGTCCAATTGCAGTTTCTACAGAAAGAGTGTTTCAGAACGGCTCAATCAAAAGTAAGGTTCAACTCTGTTAGTTGAATGCACAGAACAGAAAGAAGTTTCATACAATGCTTCTGTGTAGTTTATATTTGAACATATTCTTTTTTCCACTATTACCCACTTAGCGCTACGAATGTCCAGTTGCATTTTCTACAGACAGAGTGTTTCAAAACTGCTCAATCAAAAGTATGTTTTAACTCTGTTAGCTGAATGCTCAGATCAGGAAGAAGTTTCACAGAATGCTTCTGTGTAGTTTATATTTGAATATATTCCTTTTTACACTACTACGCTCTTAGCGCTCAAAATGTCCAGTTGCATTTTCTACAGAAAGAGTGTTCAGATCTGCTCAATCAAAAGTATGGTTTAACTCTGTTAGCTGAATGCACAGATCAGAAAGAAGTTTCACCGAATGATTCTGTGTAGTTTATATTTGAAGACATTCCTTTTTCCACTATTACCCACTTAGCGCTCCGAATCTCCACTTGCATTATCTACAAAAAGAGTGTTTCATAACTACTCAATCAAAAATATGTTTTATCTCTGTTAACTGAATTTACAGATCAGAAATAAGTTTCACAGAATGCATCTGTGTAGTTTTAATTGAAGATATTCTTTTTCCCAATGTAGGCCTCTTAGCGCTTAGCATGTCCAATTGCAGTTTCTACAGAAAGAGTGTTTCAGAACGGCTCAATCAAAAGTAAGGTTCAACTCTGTTAGTTGAATGCACAGAACAGAAAGAATTTTCACAGAATGCTACTGTGTAGTTTATATTTGAATATATTCCTTTTTCCACTATTACACTCTTAGCGCTCCGAATGACCACTTGCATTTTCTACAGAAAGAGTGTTCAGAACTGCGCAATCAAAAGTATGGTTTAACTCTGTTAGCTTAATGAACATATCAGAAATAAGTTTCACACAATGCTTCTGTGTAGTTTTTATTTGAAGATATTTTTTTTCCCAATAGAGGCCTCTTAGCGCTCAGAATGTCCAATTGCAGTTTCTACAGAAAGAGTGTTTCAGAAAGGCTCAATCAAAAGTAAGGTTCAACTCTGTTAGTTGAATGCACAGAACAGAAAGATGTTTCATACAATGCTTCTGTGTAGTTTATATTTGAACATATTCTTTTTTCCACTATTACCCACTTAGCGCTACGAATGTCCAGCTGCATTTTCTACAGACAGAGTGTTTCAAAACTGCTCAATCAAAAGTATGGTTTAACTCTGTTAGCTGAATGCTCAGATCAGAAAGAAGTTTCACAGAATGCTTCTGTGTAGTTTATATTTGAATATATTCCTTTTTCCACTACTACTCTCTTAGCGCTCCAAATGTCCAGTTGCATTTTCTACAGAAAGAGTGTTCAGATCTGCTCAATCAAGAGTATGCTTTAAATCTGTTAGCTGAATGCACAGATCAGAAAGAAGTTTCACAGAATGATTCTGTGTAGTTTATATTTGGAGACATTCCTTTTTCCACTATTACCCTCTTAGCGCTCCGAATCTCCACTTGAATTTTCTACAGAAAGCGTGTTTCAGAACGGCTCAATCAAAACTAAGGTTCAACTCTTTTAGTTGAACAAACAGAACAGAAAGAAGTTTCACAAAATTCTTCTGTGTAGTTTTTATTTGTAGACATTCCTTTTCCCAATATAGGCCTCTTAGCGCTCAGAATGTCCAATTGCAGTTTCTACAGAAAGAGTGTTTCAGAACGGCTCAATCAAAAGTAAGGTTCAACTCTGTTAGATGAATGCACAGAACAGAAAGAAGTTTCATACAATGCTTCTCTGTAGTTTATATTTGAACATATTCTTTTTTCCACTATTACCCTCTTAGCGCTACGAATGTCCAGTTGCATTTTCTACAGACAGAGTGTTTCAAAACTGCTCAATCAAAAGTATGGTTTAACTCTGTTAGCTGAATGCTCAGATCAGAAAGAAGTTTCACAGAATGCTTCTGTGTAGTTTATATTTGAGTATATTCCTTTTTCCACTACTACTCTCTTAGCCCTCCAAATGTCCAGTTGCATTTTCTACAGAAAGAGTGTTCAGATCTGCTCAATCAAAAGTATGGTTTAACTCTGTTAGCTGAATGCACAGATCAGAAAGAAGTTTCACAGAATGATTCTGTGTAGTTTATATTTGGAGACATTCCTTTTTCCACTATTACCCTCTTAGCGCTCCGAATCTCCACTTGCATTTTCTGCAGAAAGAGTGTTTCAGAACGGCTCAATCAAAACTAAGGTTGAACTCTTTTAGTTGAACAAACAGAACAGAAAGAAGTTTCACACAATTCTTCTGTGTAGTTTTTATTTGTAGACATTCTTTTTCCCAATATATGCCTGTTAGCGCTCAGAATGTCCAATTGCAGTTTCTACAGAAAGAGTGTTTCAGAACGGCTCAATCAAAAGTAAGGTTCAACTCTGTTAGTTGAATGCACAGAACAGAAAGAAGTTTCATACAATGCTTCTGTGTAGTTTCTATTTGAACATATTATTTTTTCCACTATTACCCACTTAGCGCTACGAATGTCCAGTTGCATTTTCTACAGACAGAATGTTTCAAAACTGCTCAATCAAAAGTATGGTTTAACTCTGTTAGCTGAATGCTCAGATCAGAAAGAAGTTTCACAGAATGCTACTGTGTAGTTTATAATTGAATATATTCCTTTTTCCACTATTACCCTCTTAGCGCTCCGAATGTCCACTTGCATTTTCTACAGAAAGAGTGTTCAGAACTGCGCAATCAAAAGTATGGTTTAACTCTGTTAGCTTAATGAACATATCAGAAATAAGTTTCACACAATGCTTCTGTGTAGTTTTTATTTGAACATATTATTTTTCCCAATAGAGGCCTCTTAGCGCTCAGAATGTCCAATTGCAGTTTCTACAGAAAGAGTGTTTCAGAAAGGCTCAATCAAAAGTAAGGTTCAACTCTGTTAGTTGAATGCACAGAACAGAAAGATGTTTCATAAAATGCTTCTGTGTAGTTTATATTTGAACATATTCTTTTTTCCACTATTACCCACTTAGCGCTACGAATGTCCAGCTGCATTTTCTACAGACAGAGTGTTTCAAAACTGCTCAATCAAAAGTATGGTTTAACTCTGTTAGCTGAATGCTCAGATCAGAAAGAAGTTTCACAGAATGCTTCTGTGTAGTTTATATTTGAATATATTACTTTTTCCACTACTACGCTCTTAGCGCTCCAAATGTCCAGTTGCATTTTCAACAGAAAGAGTGTTCAGATCTGCTCAATCAAAAGTATTTTTTAACTCTGTTAGCTGAATGCACAGATCAGAAAGAAGTTTCACCGAATGATTCTGTGTAGTTTATATTTGAAGACATTCCTTTTCCACTATTACCCTCTTATCGCTCCGAATCTCCACTTGCATTTTCTACAAAAAGAGTGTTTCATAACTGCTCAATCAAAAATATGTTTTATCTCTGTTAACTGAATTTACAGATCAGAAATAAGTTTCACAGAATGCATCTGTGTAATTTTTATTTGAAGATATTCTTTTTCCCAATGTAGGCCTCTTAGCGCTTAGCATGTCCAATTGCAGTTTCTACAGAAAGAGTGTTTCAGAACGGCTCAATCAAAAGTAAGGTTCAACACTGTTAGCTGAATGCACAGAACAGAAAGTATTTTCACAGAATGCTACTGTGTAGTTTATAATTGAATATATTCCTTTTTCCACTATTACCCTCTTAGCGCTCCGAATGTCCACTTGCATTTTCTACAGAAAGCGTGTTCAGAACTGCGCAATCAAAAGTATGGTTTAACTCTGTTAGCTTAATGAACATATCAGAAATAAGTTTCACACAATGCTTCTGTGTAGTTTTTATTTGTAGACATTCCTTTTCCCAATATAGGCCTCTTAGCGCTCAGAATGTCCAATTGCAGTTTCTACAGAAAGAGTGTTTCAGAACGGCTCAATCAAAAGTAAGGTTCAACTCTGTTAGTTGAATGCACAGAACAGAAAGCACTTTCATACAATGCTTCTGTGTAGTTTATATTTGAACATATTCTTTTTTCCACTATTACCCAATTAGCGCTACGAATGTCCAGTTGCATTTTCTACAGACAGAGTGTTTCAAAACTTCTCAATCAAAAGTATGGTTTAACTCTGTTAGCTGAATGCTCAGATCAGAAAGAAGTTTCACCGAATGCTTCTGTGTAGTTTATATTTGAATATATTCCTTTTCCCACTACTACGCTCTTAGCGCTCCAAATGTCCAGTTGCATTTTCTACAGAAAGAGTGTTCAGATCTGCTCAATCAAAAGTATGGTTTAACTCTGTTAGCTGAATGCACAGATCAGAAAGAAGTTTCACAGAATGATTCTGTGTAGTTTATATTTGGAGACATTCCTTTTTCCACTATTACCCTCTTAGCGCTCCGAATCTCCACTTGCATTTTCTACAGAAAGAGTGTTTCAGAACGGCTCAATCAAAATTAAGGTTCAACTCTTTTAGTTGAACAAACAGAACAGAAAGAAGTTTCACACAATTCTTCTGTGTAGTTTTTATTTGTAGACATTCTTTTTCCCAATATAGGCCTCTTAGCGCTCAGAATGTCCAATTGCAGTTTCTACAGAAAGAGTGTTTCAGAACGGCTCAATCAAAAGTAAGGTTTAACTCTGTTATTTGAATGCACAGAACAGAAAGAAGTTTCATACAATGCTTCTGTGTAGTTTATATTTGAACATATTCTTTTTTCCACTGTTACCCACTTAGCGCTACGAATGTCCAGTTGCATTTTCTACAGACAGAGTGTTTCAAAATTGCTCAATCAAAAGTATGGTTTAACTCTGTTAGCTGAATGCTCAGATCAGAAAGAAGTTTCACAGAATGCTTCTGTGTAGTTTATATTTGAATATATTCCTTTTTCCACTACTACTCTCTTAGCGCTCCAAATGTCCAGTTGCACTTTCTACAGAAAGAGTGTTCAGATCTGCTCAATCAAAAGTATGGTTTAACTCTGTTAGCTGAATGCACAGATCAGAAAGAAGTTTCACCGAATGATTCTGTTTAGTTTATATTTGAAGACATTCCTTTTTCCACTATTACCCTCTTAGCGCTCCGAATCTCCACTTGCATTTTCTACAAAAAGAGTGTTTCATAACTGCTCAATCAAAAATATGTTTTATCTCTGTTAACTGAATTTACAGATCAGAAATAAGTTTCACAGAATGCATCTGTGTAGTTTTTATTTGAAGATATTCTTTTTCCCAATGTAGGCCTCTTAGCGCTTAGCATGTCCAATTGCAGTTTCTACAGAAAGAGTGTTTCAGAACGGCTCAATCAAAAGTAAGGTTCAACTCTGTTAGTTGAATGCACAGAACAGAAAGAATTTTCACAGAATGCTACTGTGTAGTTTATATTTGAATATATTCCTTTTTCCACTATTACCCTATTAGCGCTCCGAATGTCCACTTGCATTTTCTACAGAAAGGGTGTTCAGAACTGCGCAATCAAAAGTATGGTTTAACTCTGTTAGCTTAATGAACATATCAGAATTAAGTTTCACACAATGCTTCTGTGTAGTTTTTATTTGAAGATATTATTTTCCCCAATATAGGCCTCTTAGCGCTCAGAATGTCCAATTGCAGTTTCTACAGAAAGAGTGTTTCAGAAAGGCTCAATCAAAAGTAAGGTTCAACTCTGTTAGTTGAATGCACAGAACAGAAAGAAGTTTCATACAATGCTTCTGTGTAGTTTATATTTGAACATATTCTTTTTTCCACTATTACCCACTTAGCGCTACGAATGTCCAGTTGCATTTTCTACAGACAGAGTGTTTCAAAACTGCTCAATCAAAAGTATGGTTTAACTCTGTTAGCTGAATGCTCAGATCAGAAAGAAGTTTCACAGAATGCTTCTGTGTAGTTTATATTTGAATATATTCCTTTTTCCACTACTACTCTCTTAGCGCTCCAAATGTCCAGTTGCATTTTCTACAGAAAGAGTGTTCAGATCTCTTCAATCAAAAGTATGTTTTAACTCTGTTAGCTGAATGCACAGATCAGAAAGAAGTTTCACAGAATGATTCTGTGTAGTTTATATTTGGAGACATTCCTTTTTCCACTATTACCCTCTTAGCGCTCCGAATCTCCACTTGCATTTTCTACAGAAAGAGTGTTTCAGAACGGCTCAATCAAAATTAAGGTTCAAATCTTTTAGTTGAACAAACAGAACAGAAAGAAGTTTCACACAATTCTTCTGTGTAGTTTTTATTTGTAGACATTCTTTTTCCCAATATAGGCCTCTTAGCGCTCAGAATGTCCAATTGCAGTTTCTACAGAAAGAGTGTTTCAGAACGGCTCAATCAAAAGTAAGGTTCAACTCTGTTAGTTGAATGCACAGAACAGAAAGAAGTTTCATACAATGCTTCTGTGTAGTTTATATTTGAACATATTCTTTTTTCCACTGTTACCCACTTAGCGCTACGAATGTCCAGTTGCATTTTGTACAGACAGAGTGTTTCAAAATTGCTCAATCAAAAGTATGGTTTAACTCTGTTAGCTGAATGCTCAGATCAGAAAGAAGTTTCACAGAATGCTTCTGTGTAGTTTATATTTGAATATATTCCTTTTTCCACTACTACTCTCTTAGCGCTCCAAATGTCCAGTTGCATTTTCTACAGAAAGAGTGTTCAGATCTGCTCAATCAAAAGTATGGTTTAACTCTGTTAGCTGAATGCACAGATCAGAAAGATGTTTCACCGAATGATTCTGTGTAGTTTATATTTGAAGACATTCCTTTTTCCACTATTACCCTCTTAGCGCTCCGAATCTCCACTTGCATTTTCTACAAAAAGAGTGTTTCATAACTGCTCAATCAAAAATATGTTTTATCTCTGTTAACTGAATTTACAGATCAGAAATAAGTTTCACAGAATGCATCTGTGTAGTTTTTATTTGAAGATATTCTTTTTCCCAATGTAGACCTCTTAGCGCTTAGCATGTCCAATTGCAGTTTCTACAGAAAGAGTGTTTCAGAACGGCTCAATCAAAAGTAAGGTTCAACTCTGTCAGTTGAATGCACAGAACAGAAAGAATTTTCACAGAATGCTACTGTGTAGTTTATATTTGAATATATTCCTTTTTCCACTATTACCTTCTTAGCGCTCCGAATGTCCACTTGCATTTTCTACAGAAAGAGTGTTCAGAACTGCGCAATCAAAAGTATGGTTTAACTCTGTTATCTTAATGAACATATCAGAAATAAGTTTCACACAATGCTTCTGTGTAGTTTTTATTTGAAGACATTCTTTTTCCCAATAGAGGCCTCTTAGCGCTCAGAATGTCCAATTGCAGTTTCTACAGAAAGAGTGTTTCAGAACGGCTCAATCAAAAGTAAGGTTCAACTCTGTTAGTTGAATGCACAGAACAGAAAGAAGTTTCATACAATGCTTCTGTGTAGTTTATATTTGGACATATTCTTTTTTCCACTATTACCCACTTAGCGCTACGAATGTCCAGTTCCATTTTCTACAGACAGAGTGTTTCAAAACTGCTCAATCAAAAGTATGGTTTAATTCTGTTAGCTGAATGCTCAGATCAGAAAGAAGTTTCACAGAATGCTTCTGTGTAGTTTATATTTGAATATATTCCTTTTTCCACTACTACTCTCTTAGCGCTCCAAATGTCCAGTAGCATTTTCTACAGAAAGAGTGTTCAGATCTGCTCTATCAAAAGTATGATTTAACTCTGTTAGCTGAATGCACAGATCAGAAAGAAGTTTCACAGAATGATTCTGTGTAGTTTATATTTGGAGACATTCCTTTTTCCACTATTACCCTCTTAGCGCTCCGAATCTCCACTTGCATTTTCTACAGAAAGAGTGTTTCAGAACGGCTCAATCAAAACTAAGGTTGAACTCTTTTAGTTGAACAAACAGAACAGAAAGAAGTTTCACACAATTCTTCTGTGTAGTTTTTATTTGTAGACATTCTTTTTCCCAATATAGGCCTCCTAGCGCTCAGAATGTCCAATTGCAGTTTCTACAGAAAGAGTGTTTCAGAACGGCTCAATCAAAAGTAAGGTTCAACTCTGTTAGTTGAATGCACAGAACAGAAAGAAGTTTCATACAATGCTTCTGTGTAGTTTATATTTGAACATATTCTTTTTTCCACTATTACCCACTTAGCGCTACGAATGTCCAGTTGCATTTTCTACAGACAGAGTGTTTCAAAACTGCTCAATCAAAAGTATGATTTAACTCTGTTAGCTGAATGCTCAGATCAGGAAGAAGTTACACAGAATGCTTCTGTGTAGTTTATATTTGAATATATTCCTTTTTACACTACTACGCTCTTAGCGCTCAAAATGTCCAGTTGCATATTCTACAGAAAGAGTGTTCAGATCTGCTCAATCAAAAGTATGGTTTAACTCTGTTAGCTGAATGCACAGATCAGAAAGAAGTTTCACCGAATGATTCTATGTAGTTTATATTTGAAGACATTCCTTTTTCCACTATTACCCACTTAGCGCTCTGAATCTCCACTTGCATTTTCTACAAAAAGAGTGTTTCATAACTGCTCAATCAAAAATATGTTTTATCTCTGTTAACTGAATTTACAGATCAGAAATAAGTTTCACAGAATGCATCTGTGTAGTTTTTATTTGAAGA
The DNA here is from genome assembly GCF_028878055.3 of Symphalangus syndactylus. Taxonomy (NCBI): domain Eukaryota; kingdom Metazoa; phylum Chordata; class Mammalia; order Primates; family Hylobatidae; genus Symphalangus; species Symphalangus syndactylus. The sequence continues at coordinate 15,175,494 of NC_072441.2, forward strand.
TATTCTTTTTCCCAATGTAGGCCTCTTAGCGCTTAGCATGTCCAATTGCAGTTTCTACAGAAAGAGTGTTTCAGAACGGCTCAATCAAAAGTAAGGTTCAACTCTGTTAGTTGAATGCACAGAACAGAAAGAATTTTCACAGAATGCTACTGTGTAGTTTATATTTGAATATATTCCTTTTTCCACTATTACCCTCTTAGCGCTCCGAATGTCCACTTGCATTTTCTACAGAAAGAGTGTTCAGAACTGCGCAATCAAATGTATGGTTTAACTCTGTTAGCTTAATGAACATATCAGAAATAAGTTTCACACAATGCTTCTGTGTAGTTTTTATTTGAAGATATTATTTTTCCCAATATAGGCCTCTTAGCGCTCAGAATGTCCAATTGCAGTTTCTACAGAAAGAGTGTTTCAGAAAGGCTCAATCAAAAGTAAGGTTCAACTCTGTTAGTTGAATGCACAGAACAGAAAGAAGTTTCATACAATGCTTCTGTGTAGTTTATATTTGAACATATTTTTTTTCCACTATTACCCACTTAGCGCTACGAATGTCCAGTTGCATTTTCTACAGACAGAGTGTTTCAAAACTGCTCAATCAAAAGTATGGTTTAACTCTGTTAGCTGAATGCTCAGATCAGAAAGAAGTTTCACAGAATGCTTCTGTGTAGTTTATATTTGAATATATTCCTTTTTCCACTACTACTCTCTTAGCGCTCCAAATGTCCAGTTGCATTTTCTACAGAAAGAGTGTTCAGATCTGCTCAATCAAAAGTATGGTTTAACTCTGTTAGCTGAATGCACAGATCAGAAAGAAGTTTCACAGAATGATTCTGTGTAGTTTATATTTGGAGACATTCCTTTTTCCACTATTACCCTCTTAGCGCTCCGAATCTCCTCTTGCATTTTCTACAGAAAGAGTGTTTCAGAACGGCTCAATCAAAATTAAGGTTCAAATCTTTTAGTTGAACAAACAGAACAGAAAGAAGTTTCACACAATTCTTCTGTGTAGTTTTTATTTGTAGACATTCTTTTTCCCAATATAGGCCTCTTAGCGCTCAGAATGTCCAATTGCAGTTTCTACAGAAAGAGTGTTTCAGAACGGCTCAATCAAAAGTAAGGTTCAACTCTGTTAGTTGAATGCACAGAACAGAAAGAAGTTTCATACAATGCTTCTGTGTAGTTTATATTTGAACATATTCTTTTTTCCACTGTTACCCACTTAGCGCTACGAATGTCCAGTTGCATTTTGTACAGACAGAGTGTTTCAAAATTGCTCAATCAAAAGTATGGTTTAACTCTGTTAGCTGAATGCTCAGATCAGAAAGAAGTTTCACAGAATGCTTCTGTGTAGTTTATATTTGAATATATTCCTTTTTCCACTACTACTCTCTTAGCGCTCCAAATGTCCAGTTGCATTTTCTACAGAAAGAGTGTTCAGATCTGCTCAATCAAAAGTATGGTTTAACTCTGTTAGCTGAATGCACAGATCAGAAAGATGTTTCACCGAATGATTCTGTGTAGTTTATATTTGAAGACATTCCTTTTTCCACTATTACCCTCTTAGCGCTCCGAATCTCCACTTGCATTTTCTACAAAAAGAGTGTTTCATAACTGCTCAATCAAAAATATGTTTTATCTCTGTTAACTGAATTTACAGATCAGAAATAAGTTTCACAGAATGCATCTGTGTAGTTTTTATTTGAAGATATTCTTTTTCCCAATGTAGGCCTCTTAGCGCTTAGCATGTCCAATTGCAGTTTCTACAGAAAGAGTGTTTCAGAACGGCTCAATCAAAAGTAAGGTTCAACTCTGTCAGTTGAATGCACAGAACAGAAAGAATTTTCACAGAATGCTACTGTGTAGTTTATATTTGAATATATTCCTTTTTCCACTATTACCTTCTTAGCGCTCCGAATGTCCACTTGCATTTTCTACAGAAAGAGTGTTCAGAACTGCGCAATCAAAAGTATGGTTTAACTCTGTTATCTTAATGAACATATCAGAAATAAGTTTCACACAATGCTTCTGTGTAGTTTTTATTTGAAGACATTCTTTTTCCCAATAGAGGCCTCTTAGCGCTCAGAATGTCCAATTGCAGTTTCTACAGAAAGAGTGTTTCAGAACGGCTCAATCAAAAGTAAGGTTCAACTCTGTTAGTTGAATGCACAGAACAGAAAGAAGTTTCATACAATGCTTCTGTGTAGTTTATATTTGGACATATTCTTTTTTCCACTATTACCCACTTAGCGCTACGAATGTCCAGTTCCATTTTCTACAGACAGAGTGTTTCAAAACTGCTCAATCAAAAGTATGGTTTAATTCTGTTAGCTGAATGCTCAGATCAGAAAGAAGTTTCACAGAATGCTTCTGTGTAGTTTATATTTGAATATATTCCTTTTTCCACTACTACTCTCTTAGCGCTCCAAATGTCCAGTAGCATTTTCTACAGAAAGAGTGTTCAGATCTGCTCTATCAAAAGTATGATTTAACTCTGTTAGCTGAATGCACAGATCAGAAAGAAGTTTCACAGAATGATTCTGTGTAGTTTATATTTGGAGACATTCCTTTTTCCACTATTACCCTCTTAGCGCTCCGAATCTCCACTTGCATTTTCTACAGAAAGAGTGTTTCAGAACGGCTCAATCAAAACTAAGGTTGAACTCTTTTAGTTGAACAAACAGAACAGAAAGAAGTTTCACACAATTCTTCTGTGTAGTTTTTATTTGTAGACATTCTTTTTCCCAATATAGGCCTCCTAGCGCTCAGAATGTCCAATTGCAGTTTCTACAGAAAGAGTGTTTCAGAACGGCTCAATCAAAAGTAAGGTTCAACTCTGTTAGTTGAATGCACAGAACAGAAAGAAGTTTCATACAATGCTTCTGTGTAGTTTATATTTGAACATATTCTTTTTTCCACTATTACCCACTTAGCGCTACGAATGTCCAGTTGCATTTTCTACAGACAGAGTGTTTCAAAACTGCTCAATCAAAAGTATGTTTTAACTCTGTTAGCTGAATGCTCAGATCAGGAAGAAGTTACACAGAATGCTTCTGTGTAGTTTATATTTGAATATATTCCTTTTTACACTACTACGCTCTTAGCGCTCAAAATGTCCAGTTGCATTTTCTACAGAAAGAGTGTTCAGATCTGCTCAATCAAAAGTATGGTTTAACTCTGTTAGCTGAATGCACAGATCAGAAAGAAGTTTCACCGAATGATTCTATGTAGTTTATATTTGAAGACATTCCTTTTTCCACTATTACCCACTTAGCGCTCCGAATCTCCACTTGCATTTTCTACAAAAAGAGTGTTTCATAACTGCTCAATCAAAAATATGTTTTATCTCTGTTAACTGAATTTACAGATCAGAAATAAGTTTCACAGAATGCATCTGTGTAGTTTTTATTTGAAGATATTCTTTTTCCCAATGTAGGCCTCTTAGCGCTTAGCATGTCCAATTGCAGTTTCTACAGAAAGAGTGTTTCAGAACGGCTCAATCAAAAGTAAGGTTCAACTCTGTTAGTTGAATGCACAGAACAGAAAGTATTTTCACAGAATGCTACTGTGTAGTTTATATTTGAATATATTCCTTTTTCCACTATTACCCTCTTAGCGCTCCGAATGTCCACTTGCATTTTCTACAGAAAGAGTGTTCAGAACTGCGCAATCAAATGTATGGTTTAACTCTGTTAGCTTAATGAACATATCAGAAATAAGTTTCACACAATGCTTCTGTGTAGTTTTTATTTGAAGATATTATTTTTCCCAATATAGGCCTCTTAGCGCTCAGAATGTCCAATTGCAGTTTCTACAGAAAGAGTGTTTCAGAAAGGCTCAATCAAAAGTAAGGTTCAACTCTGTTAGTTGAATGCACAGAACAGAAAGTAGTTTCATACAATGCTTCTGTGTAGTTTATATTTGAACATATTTTTTTTCCACTATTACCCACTTAGCGCTACGAATGTCCAGTTGCATTTTCTACAGACAGAGTGTTTCAAAACTGCTCAATCAAAAGTATGGTTTAACTCTGTTAGCTGAATGCTCAGATCAGAAAGAAGTTTCACAGAATGCTTCTGTGTAGTTTATATTTGAATATATTCCTTTTTCCACTACTACTCTCTTAGCGCTCCAAATGTCCAGTTGCATTTTCTACAGAAAGAGTGTTCAGATCTGCTCAATCAAATGTATGGTTTAACTCTGTTAGCTGAATGCACAGATCAGAAAGAAGTTTCACAGAATGATTCTGTGTAGTTTATATTTGGAGACATTCCTTTTTCCACTATTACCCTCTTAGCGCTCCGAATCTCCACTTGCATTTTCTACAGAAAGAGTGTTTCAGAACGGCTCAATCAAAATTAAGGTTCAAATCTTTTAGTTGAACAAACAGAACAGAAAGAAGTTTCACACAATTCTTCTGTGTAGTTTTTATTGTAGACATTCTTTTTCCCAATATAGGCCTCTTAGCGCTCAGAATGTCCAATTGCAGTTTCTACAGAAAGAGTGTTTCAGAACGGCTCAATCAAAAGTAAGGTTCAACTCTGTTAGTTGAATGCACAGAACAGAAAGAAGTTTCATACAATGCTTCTGTGTAGTTTATATTTGAACATATTCTTTTTTCCACTGTTACCCACTTAGCGCTACGAATGTCCAGTTGCATTTTGTACAGACAGAGTGTTTCAAAATTGCTCAATCAAAAGTATGGTTTAACTCTGTTAGCTGAATGCTCAGATCAGAAAGAAGTTTCACAGAATGCTTCTGTGTAGTTTATATTTGTATATATTCCTTTTTCCACTACTACTCTCTTAGCGCTCCAAATGTCCAGTTGCATTTTCTACAGAAAGAGTGTTCAGATCTGCTCAATCAAAAGTATGGTTTAACTCTGTTAGCTGAATTCACAGATCAGAAAGAAGTTTCACCGAATGATTCTGTGTAGTTTATATTTGAAGACATTCCTTTTTCCACTATTACCCTCTTAGCGCTCCGAATCTCCACTTGCATTTTCTACAAAAAGAGTGTTTCATAACTGCTCAATCAAAAATATGTTTTATCTCTGTTAACTGAATTTGCAGATCAGAAATAAGTTTCACAGAATGCATCTGTGTAGTTTTTATTTGAAGATATTCTTTTTCCCAATGTAGGCCTCTTAGCGCTTAGCATGTCCAATTGCAGTTTCTACAGAAAGAGTGTTTCAGAACGGCTCAATCAAAAGTAAGGTTCAACTCTGTTAGTTGAATGCACAGAACAGAAAGAATTTTCACAGAATGCTACTGTGTAGTTTATATTTGAATATATTCCTTTTTCCAATATTACCCTCTTAGCGCTCCGAATGTCCACTTGCATTTTCTACAGAAAGCGTGTTCAGAACTGCGCAATCAAAAGTATGGTTTAACTCTGTTAGCTTAATGAACATATCAGAAATAAGTTTCACACAATGCTTCTGTGTAGTTTTTATTTGAAGATATTATTTTTCCCAATATAGGCCTCTTAGCGCTCAGAATGTCCAATTGCAGTTTCTACAGTAAGAGTGTTTCAGAAAGGCTCAATCAAAAGTAAGGTTCAACTCTGTTAGTTGAATGCACAGAACAGAAAGAAGTTTCATACAATGCTTCTGTGTAGTTTATATTTGAACATATTTTTTTTCCACTATTACCCTCTTAGCGCTACGAATGTACAGTTGAATTTTCTACAGAGTGTTTCAAAACTGCTCAATCAAAAGTATGGTTTAACTCTGTTAGCTGAATGCTCAGATCAGAAAGAAGTTTCACAGAATGCTTCTGTGTAGTTTATATTTGAATATATTCCTTTTTCCACTACTACTCTCTTAGCGCTCCAAATGTCCAGTTGCATTTTCTACACAAAGAGTGTTCAGATCTGCTCAATCAAAAGTATGGTTTAACTCTGTTAGCTGAATGCACAGATCAGAAAGAACTTTCACAGAATGATTCTGTGTAGTTTATATTTGGAGACATTCCATTTTCCACTATTACCCTCTTAGCGCTCCGAATCTCCACTTGCAATTTCTACAGAAAGAGTGTTTCAGAACGGCTCAATCAAAACTAAGGTTCAACTCTTTTAGTTGAACAAACAGAACAGAAAGTAGTTTCACACAATTCTTCTGTGTAGTTTTTATTTGTAGACATTCCTTTTCCCAATATAGGCCTCTTAGCGCTCAGAATGTCCAATTGCAGTTTCTACAGAAAGAGTGTTTCAGAACGGCTCAATCAAAAGTAAGGTTCAACTCTGTTAGTTGAATGCACAGAACAGAAAGAAGTTTCATACAATGCTTCTGTGTAGTTTATATTTGAACATATTCTTTTTTCCACTATTACCCACTTAGCGCTACGAATGTCCAGTTGCATTTTCTACAGACAGAGTGTTTCAAAACTTCTCAATCAAAAGTATGGTTTAACTCTGTTAGCTGAATGCTCAGATCAGAAAGAAGTTTCACCGAATGCTTCTGTGTAGTTTATATTTGAATATATTCCTTTTCCCACTACTACGCTCTTAGCGCTCCAAATGTCCAGTTGCATTTTCTACAGAAAGAGTGTTCAGATCTGCTCAATCAAAAGTATGGTTTAACTCTGTTAGCTGAATGCACAGATCAGAAAGTAGTTTCACAGAATGATTCTGTGTAGTTTATATTTGGAGACATTCCTTTTTCCACTATTACCCTCTTAGCGCTCCGAATCTCCACTTGCATTTTCTACAGAAAGAGTGTTTCAGAACGGCTCAATCAAAACTAAGGTTCAACTCTTTTAGTTGAACAAACAGAACAGAAAGAAGTTTCACACAATTCTTCTGTGTAGTTTTTATTTGTAGACATTTTTTTTCCCAATATAGGCCTCTTAGCGCTCAGAAAGTCCAATTGCAGTTTCTACAGAAAGAGTGTTTCAGAACGGCTCAATCAAAAGTAAGGTTCAACTCTGTTAGTTGAATGCACAGAACAGAAAGAATTTTCACAGAATGCTACTGTGTAGTTTATATTTGCATATATTCCTTTTTCCACTATTACCCTCTTAGCGCTCCGAATGTCCACTTGCATTTTCTACAGAAAGAGTGTTCAGAACTGCGCAATCAAAAGTATGGTTTAACTCTGTTAGCTTAATGAACATATCAGAAATAAGTTTCACACAATGCTTCTGTGTAGTTTTTATTTGAAGGTATTATTTTTCCCAATAGAGGCCTCTTAGCGCTCAGAATGTCCAATTGCAGTTTCTACAGAAAGAGTGTTTCAGAAAGGCTCAATCAAAAGTAAGGTTCAACTCTGTTAGTTGAATGCACAGAACAGAAAGAAGTTTCATACAATGCTTCTGTGTATTTTATATTTGAACATATTCTTTTTTCCACTATTACCCACTTAGCGCTACGAATGTCCAGTTGCATTATCTACAGACAGAGTGTTTCAAGACTGCTCAATCAAAAGTATGGTTTAACTCTGTTAGCTGAATGCTCAGATCAGAAAGAAGTTTCACAGAATGCTTCTGTGTAGTTTATATTTGAATATATTCCTTTTTCCACTACTACTCTCTTAGCGCTCCAAATGTCCAGTTGCATTTTCTACAGAAAGAGTGTTCAGATCTGCTCTATCAAAAGTATGTTTTAACTCTGTTAGCTGAATGCACAGATCAGAAAGAAGTTTCACAGAATGATTCTGTGTAGTTTATATTTGGAGACATTCCTTTTTCCACTATTACCCTCTTAGCGCACCGAATCTCCACTTGCATTTTCTACAGAAAGAGTGTTTCAGAACGGCTCAATCAAAACTAAGGTTCAACTCTTTTAGTTGAACAAACAGAACAGAAAGAAGTTTCACACAATTCTTCTGTGTAGTTTTTATTTGTAGACATTCTTTTTCCCAATATAGGCCTCTTAGCGCTCAGAAAGTCCAATTGCAGTTTCTACAGAAAGAGTGTTTCAGAACGGCTCAATCAAAAGTATGGTTCAACTCTGTTAGTTGAATGCACAGAACAGAAAGAAGTTTCATACAATGCTTCTGTGTAGTTTATATTTGAACATATTCTTTTTTCCACTATTACCCACTTAGCGCTACGAATGTCCAGTTGCATTTTCTACAGACAGAGTGTTTCAAAACTGCTCAATCAAAAGTATGGTTTAACTCTGTTAGCTGAATGCTCAGATCAGAAAGAAGTTTCACAGAATGCTTCTGTGTAGTTTATATTTGAATATATTCCTTTTTCCACTACTACGCTCTTAGCGCTCCAAATGTCCAGTTGCATTTTCTACAGAAAGAGTGTTCAGATCTGCTCAATCAAAAGTATGGTTTAACACTGTTAGCTGAATGCACAGATCAGAAAGAAGTTTCACCGAATGATTCTGTGTAGTTTATATTTGAAGACATTATTTTTCCACTATTACCCACTTCGCGCTCCGAATCTCCACTTCAATTTCTACAAAAAGAGTGTTTCATAACTGCTCAATCAAAAATATGTTTTATCTCTGTTAACTGAATTTACAGATCAGAAATAAGTTTCACAGAATGCATCTGTGTAGTTTTTATTTGAAGATATTCTTTTTCCCAATGTAGGCCTCTTAGCGCTTAGCATGTCCAATTGCAGTTTCTACAGAAAGAGTGTTTCAGAACGGCTCAATCAAAAGTAAGGTTCAACTCTGTCAGTTGAATGCACAGAACAGAAAGAATTTTCACAGAATGCTACTGTGTAGTTTATATTTGAATATATTCCTTTTTCCACTATTACCCTCTTAGCGCTCCGAATGTCCACTTGCATTTTCTACAGAAAGAGTGTTCAGAACTGAGCAATCAAAAGTATGGTTTAACTCTGTTAGCTTAATGAATATATCAGAAATAAGTTTCACACAATGCTTCTGTGTAGTTTTTATTTGAAGATATTATTTTTCCCAATAGAGGCCTCTTAGCGCTCAGAATGTCCAATTGCAGTTTCTACAGAAAGAGTGTTTCAGAAAGGCTCAATCAAAAGTAAGGTTCAACTCTGTTAGTTGAATGCACAGAACAGAAAGAAGTTTCATACAATGCTTCTGTGAAGTTTATATTTGAACATATTCTTTTTTCCACTATTACCCACTTAGCGCTACGAATGTCCAGTTGCATTTTCTACAGACAGAGTGTTTCAAATCTGCTCAATCAAAAGTATGGTTTAACTCTGTTAGCTGAATGCTCAGATCAGAAATAAGTTTCACAGAATGCTTCTGTGTAGTTTATATTTGAATATATTCCTTTTTCCACTACTACTCTCTTAGCGCTCCAAATGTCCAGTAGCATTTTCTACAGAAAGAGTGTTCAGATCTGCTCTATCAAAAGTATGGTTTAACTCTGTTAGCTGAATGCACAGATCAGAAAGAAGTTTCACAGAATGATTCTGTGTAGTTTATATTTGGAGACATTCCTTTTTCCACTTTTACCCTCTTAGCGCTCCGAATCTCCACTTGCATTTTCTACAGAAAGAGTGTTTCAGAACGGCTCAATCAAAACTAAGGTTCAACTCTTTTAGTTGAACAAACAGAACAGAAAGAAGTTTCACACAATTCTTCTGTGTAGTTTTTATTTGTAGACATTCTTTTTCCCAATATAGGCCTCTTAGCGCTCAGAAAGTCCAATTGCAGTTTCTACAGAAAGAGTGTTTCAGAACGGCTCAATCAAAAGTAAGGTTCAACTCTGTTAGTTGAATGCACAGAACAGAAAGAAGTTTCATACAATGCTTCTGTGTAGTTTATATTTGAACATATTCTTTTTTCCACTATTACCCACTTAGCGCTACGAATGTCCAGTTGCATTTTCTACAGACAGAGTGTTTCAAAACTGCTCAATCAAAAGTATGGTTTAACTCTGATAGCTGAATGCTCAGATCAGAAAGAAGTTTCACAGAATGCTTCTGTGTAGTTTATATTTGAATATATTCCTTTTTCCACTACTACGCTCTTAGCGCTCCAAATGTCCAGTTGCATTCTCTACAGAAAGAGTGTTCAGATCTGCTCAATCAAAAGTATGGTTTAACTCTGTTAGCTGAATGCACAGATCAGAAAGAAGTTTCACCGAATGAATCTGTGTAGTTTATATTTGAAGACATTATTTTTCCACTATTACCCACTTAGCGCTCCGAATCTCCACTTGCATTTTCTACAAAAAGAGTGTTTCATAACTGCTCAATCAAAAATATGTTTTATCTCTGTTAACTGAATTTACAGATCAGAAATAAGTTTCACAGAATGCATCTGTGTAGTTTTTATTTGAAGATATTCTTTTTCCCAATGTAGGCCTCTTAGCGCTTAGCATGTCCAATTGCAGTTTCTACACAAAGAGTGTTTCAGAACGGCTCAATCAAAAGTAAGGTTCAACTCTGTCAGTTGAATGCACAGAACAGAAAGAATTTTCACAGAATGCTACTGTGTAGTTTATATTTGAATATATTCCTTTTTCCACTATTACCCTCTTAGCGCTCCGAATGTCCACTTGCATTTTCTACAGAAAGAGTGTTCAGAACTGCGCAATCAAAAGTATGGTTTAACTCTGTTAGCTTAATGAACATATCAGAAATAAGTTTCACACAATGCTTCTGTGTAGTTTTTATTTGAAGATATTATTTTTCCCAATAGAGGCCTCTTAGCGCTCAGAATGTCCAATTGCAGTTTCTACAGAAAGAGTGTTTCAGAAAGGCTCAATCAAAAGTAAGGTTCAACTCTGTTAGTTGAATGCACAGAACAGAAAGAAGTTTCATACAATGCTTCTGTGTAGTTTATATTTGAACATATTCTTTTTTCCACTATTACCCACTTAGCGCTACGAATGTGCAGTTGCATTTTCTACAGACAGAGTGTTTCAAAACTGCTCAATCAAAAGTATGGTTTAACTCTGTTAGCTGAATGCTCAGATCAGAAAGAAGTTTCACAGAATGCTTCTGTGTAGTTTATATTTGAATATATTCCTTTTTCCACTACTACTCTCTTAGCGCTCCAAATGTCCAGTAGCATTTTCTACAGAAAGAGTGTTCAGATCTGCTCTATCAAAAGTATGGTTTAACTCTGTTAGCTGAATGCACAGATCAGAAAGAAGTTTCACAGAATGATTCTGTGTAGTTTATATTTGGAGACATTCCTTTTTCCACTATTACCCTCTTAGCGCTCCGAATCTCCACTTGCATTTTCTACAGAAAGAGTGTTTCAGAACGGCTCAATCAAAACTAAGGTTGAACTCTTTTAGTTGAACAAACAGAACAGAAAGAAGTTTCACACAATTCTTCTGTGTAGTTTTTATTTGTAGACATTCTTTTTCCCAATATAGGCCTCTTAGCGCTCAGAAAGTCCAATTGCAGTTTCTACAGAAAGAGTGTTTCGGAACGGCTCAATGAAAAGTAAGGTTCAACTCTGTCAGTTGAATGCACAGAACAGAAAGAATTTTCACAGAATGCTACTGTGTAGTTTATATTTGAATATATTCCTTTTTCCACTATTACCCTCTTAGCGCTCCGAATGTCCACTTGCATTTTCTACAGAAAGAGTCTTCAGAACTGCGCAATCAAAAGTATGGTTTAACTCTGTTAGCTTAATGAACATATCAGAAATAAGTTTCACACAATGCTTCTGTGTAGTTTTTATTTGAAGATATTATTTTTCCCAATAGAGGCCTCTTAGCGCTCAGAATGCCCAATTGCAGTTTCTACAGAAAGAGTGTTTCAGAAAGGCTCAATCAAAAGTAAGGTTCAACTCTGTTAGTTGAATGCACAGAACAGAAAGAAGTTTCATACAATGCTTCTGTGTAGTTTATATTTGAACATATTCTTTTTTCCACTATTACCCACTTAGCGCTACGAATGTCCAGTTGCATTTTCTACAGACAGAGTGTTTCAAAACTGCTCAATCAAAAGTATGGTTTAACTCTGTTAGCTGAATGCTCAGATAAGAAAGAAGTTTCACAGAATGCTTCTGTGTAGTTTATATTTGAATATATTCCTTTTTCCACTACTACTCTCTTAGCGCTCCAAATGTCCAGTTGCATTTTCTACAGAAAGTGTGTTCAGATCTGCTCTATCAAAAGTATGTTTTAACTCTGTTAGCTGAATGCACAGATCAGAAAGATGTTTCACAGAATGATTCTGTGTAGTTTATATTTGGAGACATTCCTTTTTCCACTATTACCCTCTTAGCGCTCCGAATCTCCACTTGCATTTTTCTACAGAAAGAGTGTTTCAGAACGGCTCAATCGAAACTAAGGTTCAACTCTTTTGGTTGAACAAACAGAACAGAAAGAAGTTTCACACAATTCTTCTGTGTAGTTTTTATTTGTAGAAATTCTTTTTCCCAATATAGGCCTCTTAGCGCTCAGAAAGTCCAATTGCAGTTTCTACTGAAAGAGTGTTTCAGAACGGCTCAATCAAAAGTAAGGTTCAACTCTGTTAGTTGAATGCACAGAACAGAAAGAAGTTTCATACAATGCTTCTGTGTAGTTTATATTTGAACATATTCTTTTTTCCACTATTACCCACTTAGCGCTACGAATGTCCAGTTGCATTTTCTACAGACAGAGTGTTTCAAAACTGCTCAATCAAAAGTATGGTTTAACTCTGTTAGCTGAATGCTCAGATCAGAAAGAAGTTTCACAGAATGCTTCTGTGTAGTTTATATTTGAATATATTCCTTTTTCCACTACTACGCTCTTAGCGCTCCAAATGTCCAGTTGCATTCTCTACAGAAAGAGTGTTCAGATCTGCTCAATCAAAAGTATGGTTTAACTCTGTTAGCTGAATGCACAGATCAGAAAGAAGTTTCACCGAATGATTCTGTGTAGTTTATATTTGAAGACATTATTTTTCCACTATTACCCACTTAGCGCTCCGAATCTCCACTTGCATTTTCTACAAAAAGAGTGTTTCATAACTGCTCAATCAAAAATATGTTTTATCTCTGTTAACTGAATTTACAGATCAGAAATAAGTTTCACAGAATGCATCTGTGTAGTTTTTATTTGAAGATATTCTTTTTCCCAATGTAGGCCTCTTAGCGCTTAGCATGTCCAATTGCAGTTTCTACACAAAGAGTGTTTCAGAACGGCTCAATCAAAAGTAAGGTTCAACTCTGTCAGTTGAATGCACAGAACAGAAAGAATTTTCACAGAATGCTACTGTGTAGTTTATATTTGAATATATTCCTTTTTCCACTATTACCCTCTTAGCGCTCCGAATGTCCACTTGCATTTTCTACAGAAAGAGTGTTCAGAACTGCGCAATCAAAAGTATGGTTTAACTCTGTTAGCTTAATGAACATATCAGAAATAAGTTTCACACAATGCTTCTGTGTAGTTTTTATTTGAAGGTATTATTTTTCCCAATAGAGGCCTCTTAGCGCTCAGAATGTCCAATTGCAGTTTCTACAGAAAGAGTGTTTCAGAAAGGCTCAATCAAAAGTAAGGTTCAACTCTGTTAGTTGAATGCACAGAACAGAAAGTAGTTTCATACAATGCTTCTGTGAAGTTTATATTTGAACATATTCTTTTTTCCACTATTACCCACTTAGCGCTACGAATGTCCAGTTGCATTTTCTACAGACAGAGTGTTTCAAATCTGCTCAATCAAAAGTATGGTTTAACTCTGTTAGCTGAATGCTCAGATCAGAAATAAGTTTCACAGAATGCTTCTGTGTAGTTTATATTTGAATATATTCCTTTTTCCACTACTACTCTCTTAGCGCTCCAAATGTCCAGTAGCATTTTCTACAGAAAGAGTGTTCAGATCTGCTCTATCAAAAGTATGGTTTAACTCTGTTAGCTGAATGCACAGATCAGAAAGAAGTTTCACAGAATGATTCTGTGTAGTTTATATTTGGAGACATTCCTTTTTCCACTATTACCCTCTTAGCGCTCCGAATCTCCACTTGCATTTTCTACAGAAAGAGTGTTTCAGAACGGCTCAATCAAAACTAAGGTTGAACTCTTTTAGTTGAACAAACAGAACAGAAAGAAGTTTCACAGAATTCTTCTGTGTAGTTTTTATTTGTAGACATTCTTTTTCCCAATATAGGCCTCTTAGCGCTCAGAAAGTCCAATTGCAGTTTCTACAGAAAGAGTGTTTCAGAACGGCTCAATCAAAAGTAAGGTTCAACTCTGTTAGTTGAATGCACAGAACAGAAAGTAGTTTCATACAATGCTTCTGTGTAGTTTATATTTGAACATATTCTTTTTTCCACTATTACCCACTTAGCGCTACGAATGTCCAGTTGCATTTTCTACAGACAGAGTGTTTCAAAACTGCTCAATCAAAAGTATGGTTTAACTCTGATAGCTGAATGCTCAGATAAGAAAGAAGTTTCACAGAATGCTTCTGTGTAGTTTATATTTGAATATATTCCTTTTTCCACTACTACGCTCTTAGCGCTCCAAATGTCCAGTTGCATTCTCTACAGAAAGAGTGTTCAGATCTGCTCAATCAAAAGTATGGTTTAACTCTGTTAGCTGAATGCACAGATCAGAAAGAAGTTTCACCGAATGATTCTGTGTAGTTTATATTTGAAGACATTATTTTTCCACTATTACCCACTTAGCGCTCCGAATCTCCACTTGCATTTTCTACAAAAAGAGTGTTTCATAACTGCTCAATCAAAAATATGTTTTATCTCTGTTAACTGAATTTACAGATCAGAAATAAGTTTCACAGAATGCATCTGTGTAGTTTTTATTTGAAGATATTCTTTTTCCCAATGTAGGCCTCTTAGCGCTTAGCATGTCCAATTGCAGTTTCTACACAAAGAGTGTTTCAGAATGGCTCAATCAAAAGTGAGGTTCAACTCTGTCAGTTGAATGCACAGAACAGAAAGAATTTTCACAGAATGCTACTGTGTAGTTTATATTTGAATATATTCCTTTTTCCACTATTACCCTCTTAGCGCTCCGAATGTCCACTTGCATTTTCTACAGAAAGAGTGTTCAGAACTGCGCAATCAAAAGTATGGTTTAACTCTGTTAGCTTAATGAACATATCAGAAATAAGTTTCACACAATGCTTCTGTGTAGTTTTTATTTGAAGATATTATTTTTCCCAATAGAGGCCTCTTAGCGCTCAGAATGTCCAATTGCAGTTTCTACAGAAAGAGTGTTTCAGAAAGGCTCAATCAAAAGTAAGGTTCAACTCTGTTAGTTGAATGCACAGAACAGAAAGAAGTTTCATACAATGCTTCTGTGTAGTTTATATTTGAACATATTCTTTTTTCCACTATTACCCACTTAGCGCTACGAATGTCCAGTTGCATTTTCTACAGACAGAGTGTTTCAAAACTGCTCAATCAAAAGTATGGTTTAACTCTGATAGCTGAATGCTCAGATCAGAAAGAAGTTTCACAGAATGCTTCTGTGTAGTTTATATTTGAATATATTCCTTTTTCCACTACTACGCTCTTAGCGCTCCAAATGTCCAGTTGCATTCTCTACAGAAAGAGTGTTCAGATCTGCTCAATCAAAAGTATGGTTTAACTCTGTTAGCTGAATGCACAGATCAGAAAGAAGTTTCACCGAATGATTCTGTGTAGTTTATATTTGAAGACATTATTTTTCCACTATTACCCACTTAGCGCTCCGAATCTCCACTTGCATTTTCTACAAAAAGAGTGTTTCATAACTGCTCAATCAAAAATATGTTTTATCTCTGTTAACTGAATTTACAGATCAGAAATAAGTTTCACAGAATGCATCTGTGTAGTTTTTATTTGAAGATATTCTTTTTCCCAATGTAGGCCTCTTAGCGCTTAGCATGTCCAATTGCAGTTTCTACACAAAGAGTGTTTCAGAACGGCTCAATCAAAAGTAAGGTTCAACTCTGTCAGTTGAATGCACAGAACAGAAAGAATTTTCACAGAATGCTACTGTGTAGTTTATATTTGAATATATTCCTTTTTCCACTATTACCCTCTTAGCGCTCCGAATGTCCACTTGCATTTTCTACAGAAAGAGTGTTCAGAACTGCGCAATCAAAAGTATGGTTTAACTCTGTTAGCTTAATGAACATATCAGAAATAAGTTTCACACAATGCTTCTGTGTAGTTTTTATTTGAAGGTATTATTTTTCCCAATAGAGGCCTCTTAGCGCTCAGAATGTCCAATTGCAGTTTCTACAGAAAGAGTGTTTCAGAAAGGCTCAATCAAAGTAAGGTTCAACTCTGTTAGTTGAATGCACAGAACAGAAAGTAGTTTCATACAATGCTTCTGTGAAGTTTATATTTGAACATATTATTTTTTCCACTATTACCCACTTAGCGCTACGAATGTCCAGTTGCATTTTCTACAGACAGAGTGTTTCAAATCTGCTCAATCAAAAGTATGGTTTAACTCTGTTAGCTGAATGCTCAGATCAGAAATAAGTTTCACAGAATGCTTCTGTGTAGTTTATATTTGAATATATTCCTTTTTCCACTACTACTCTCTTAGCGCTCCAAATGTCCAGTAGCATTTTCTACAGAAAGAGTGTTCAGATCTGCTCTATCAAAAGTATGGTTTAACTCTGTTAGCTGAATGCACAGATCAGAAAGAAGTTTCACAGAATGATTCTGTGTAGTTTATATTTGGAGACATTCCTTTTTCCACTATTACCCTCTTAGCGCTCCGAATCTCCACTTGCATTTTCTACAGAAAGAGTGTTTCAGAACGGCTCAATCAAAACTAAGGTTGAACTCTTTTAGTTGAACAAACAGAACAGAAAGAAGTTTCACAGAATTCTTCTGTGTAGTTTTTATTTGTAGACATTCTTTTTCCCAATATAGGCCTCTTAGCGCTCAGAAAGTCCAATTGCAGTTTCTACAGAAAGAGTGTTTCAGAACGGCTCAATCAAAAGTAAGGTTCAACTCTGTTAGTTGAATGCACAGAACAGAAAGTAGTTTCATACAATGCTTCTGTGTAGTTTATATTTGAACATATTCTTTTTTCCACTATTACCCACTTAGCGCTACGAATGTCCAGTTGCATTTTCTACAGACAGAGTGTTTCAAAACTGCTCAATCAAAAGTATGGTTTAACTCTGATAGCTGAATGCTCAGATCAGAAAGAAGTTTCACAGAATGCTTCTGTGTAGTTTATATTTGAATATATTCCTTTTTCCACTACTACGCTCTTAGCGCTCCAAATGTCCAGTTGCATTCTCTACAGAAAGAGTGTTCAGATCTGCTCAATCAAAAGTATGGTTTAACTCTGTTAGCTGAATGCACAGATCAGAAAGAAGTTTCACCGAATGATTCTGTGTAGTTTATATTTGAAGACATTATTTTTCCACTATTACCCACTTAGCGCTCCGAATCTCCACTTGCATTTTCTACAAAAAGAGTGTTTCATAACTGCTCAATCAAAAATATGTTTTATCTCTGTTAACTGAATTTACAGATCAGAAATAAGTTTCACAGAATGCATCTGTGTAGTTTTTATTTGAAGATATTCTTTTTCCCAATGTAGGCCTCTTAGCGCTTAGCATGTCCAATTGCAGTTTCTACACAAAGAGTGTTTCAGAATGGCTCAATCAAAAGTGAGGTTCAACTCTGTCAGTTGAATGCACAGAACAGAAAGAATTTTCACAGAATGCTACTGTGTAGTTTATATTTGAATATATTCCTTTTTCCACTATTACCCTCTTAGCGCTCCGAATGTCCACTTGCATTTTCTACAGAAAGAGTGTTCAGAACTGCGCAATCAAAAGTATGGTTTAACTCTGTTAGCTTAATGAACATATCAGAAATAAGTTTCACACAATGCTTCTGTGTAGTTTTTATTTGAAGATATTATTTTTCCCAATAGAGGCCTCTTAGCGCTCAGAATGTCCAATTGCAGTTTCTACAGAAAGAGTGTTTCAGAAAGGCTCAATCAAAAGTAAGGTTCAACTCTGTTAGTTGAATGCACAGAACAGAAAGAAGTTTCATACAATGCTTCTGTGTAGTTTATATTTGAACATATTCTTTTTTCCACTATTACCCACTTAGCGCTACGAATGTGCAGTTGCATTTTCTACAGACAGAGTGTTTCAAAACTGCTCAATCAAAAGTATGGTTTAACTCTGTTAGCTGAATGCTCAGATCAGAAAGAAGTTTCACAGAATGCTTCTGTGTAGTTTATATTTGAATATATTCCTTTTTCCACTACTACTCTCTTAGCGCTCCAAATGTCCAGTAGCATTTTCTACAGAAAGAGTGTTCAGATCTGCTCTATCAAAAGTATGGTTTAACTCTGTTAGCTGAATGCACAGATCAGAAAGAAGTTTCACAGAATGATTCTGTGTAGTTTATATTTGGAGACATTCCTTTTTCCACTATTACCCTCTTAGCGCTCCGAATCTCCACTTGCATTTTCTACAGAAAGAGTGTTTCAGAACGGCTCAATCAAAACTAAGGTTGAACTCTTTTAGTTGAACAAACAGAACAGAAAGAAGTTTCACACAATTCTTCTGTGTAGTTTTAATTGGTAGACATTCTTTTTCCCAATATAGGCCTCTTAGCGCTCAGAAAGTCCAATTGCAGTTTCTACAGAAAGAGTGTTTCAGAACGGCTCAATCAAAAGTAAGGTTCAACTCTGTCAGTTGAATGCACAGAACAGAAAGAATTTTCACAGAATGCTACTGTGTAGTTTATATTTGAATATATTCCTTTTTCCACTATTACCCTCTTAGCGCTCCGAATGTCCACTTGCATTTTCTACAGAAAGAGTGTTCAGAACTGCGCAATCAAAAGTATGGTTTAACTCTGTTAGCTTAATGAACATATCAGAAATAAGTTTCACACAATGCTTCTGTGTAGTTTTTATTTGAAGATATTATTTTTCCCAATAGAGGCCTCTTAGCGCTCAGAATGTCCAATTGCAGTTTCTACAGAAAGAGTGTTTCAGAAAGGCTCAATCAAAAGTAAGGTTCAACTCTGTTAGTTGAATGCACAGAACAGAAAGAAGTTTCACAGAATGATTCTGTGTAGTTTATATTTGGAGACATTCCTTTTTCCACTATTACCCTCTTAGCGCTCCGAATCTCCACTTGCATTTTCTACAGAAAGAGTGTTTCAGAACGGCTCAATCAAAACTAAGGTTGAACTCTTTTAGTTGAACAAACAGAACAGAAAGAAGTTTCACAGAATTCTTCTGTGTAGTTTTTATTTGTAGACATTCTTTTTCCCAATATAGGCCTCTTAGCGCTCAGAAAGTCCAATTGCAGTTTCTACAGAAAGAGTGTTTCAGAACGGCTCAATCAAAAGTAAGGTTCAACTCTGTTAGTTGAATGCACAGAACAGAAAGTAGTTTCATACAATGCTTCTGTGTAGTTTATATTTGAACATATTCTTTTTTCCACTATTACCCACTTAGCGCTACGAATGTCCAGTTGCATTTTCTACAGACAGAGTGTTTCAAAACTGCTCAATCAAAAGTATGGTTTAACTCTGATAGCTGAATGCTCAGATCAGAAAGAAGTTTCACAGAATGCTTCTGTGTAGTTTATATTTGAATATATTCCTTTTTCCACTACTACGCTCTTAGCGCTCCAAATGTCCAGTTGCATTCTCTACAGAAAGAGTGTTCAGATCTGCTCAATCAAAAGTATGGTTTAACTCTGTTAGCTGAATGCACAGATCAGAAAGAAGTTTCACCGAATGATTCTGTGTAGTTTATATTTGAAGACATTATTTTTCCACTATTACCCACTTAGCGCTCCGAATCTCCACTTGCATTTTCTACAAAAAGAGTGTTTCATAACTGCTCAATCAAAAATATGTTTTATCTCTGTTAACTGAATTTACAGATCAGAAATAAGTTTCACAGAATGCATCTGTGTAGTTTTTATTTGAAGATATTCTTTTTCCCAATGTAGGCCTCTTAGCGCTTAGCATGTCCAATTGCAGTTTCTACACAAAGAGTGTTTCAGAATGGCTCAATCAAAAGTGAGGTTCAACTCTGTCAGTTGAATGCACAGAACAGAAAGAATTTTCACAGAATGCTACTGTGTAGTTTATATTTGAATATATTCCTTTTTCCACTATTACCCTCTTAGCGCTCCGAATGTCCACTTGCATTTTCTACAGAAAGAGTGTTCAGAACTGCGCAATCAAAAGTATGGTTTAACTCTGTTAGCTTAATGAACATATCAGAAATAAGTTTCACACAATGCTTCTGTGTAGTTTTTATTTGAAGATATTATTTTTCCCAATAGAGGCCTCTTAGCGCTCAGAATGTCCAATTGCAGTTTCTACAGAAAGAGTGTTTCAGAAAGGCTCAATCAAAAGTAAGGTTCAACTCTGTTAGTTGAATGCACAGAACAGAAAGAAGTTTCATACAATGCTTCTGTGTAGTTTATATTTGAACATATTCTTTTTTCCACTATTACCCACTTAGCGCTACGAATGTCCAGTTGCATTTTCTACAGACAGAGTGTTTCAAAACTGCTCAATCAAAAGTATGGTTTAACTCTGATAGCTGAATGCTCAGATCAGAAAGAAGTTTCACAGAATGCTTCTGTGTAGTTTATATTTGAATATATTCCTTTTTCCACTACTACGCTCTTAGCGCTCCAAATGTCCAGTTGCATTCTCTACAGAAAGAGTGTTCAGATCTGCTCAATCAAAAGTATGGTTTAACTCTGTTAGCTGAATGCACAGATCAGAAAGAAGTTTCACCGAATGATTCTGTGTAGTTTATATTTGAAGACATTATTTTTCCACTATTACCCACTTAGCGCTCCGAATCTCCACTTGCATTTTCTACAAAAAGAGTGTTTCATAACTGCTCAATCAAAAATATGTTTTATCTCTGTTAACTGAATTTACTGATCAGAAATAAGTTTCACAGAATGCATCTGTGTAGTTTTTATTTGAAGATATTCTTTTTCCCAATGTAGGCCTCTTAGCGCTTAGCATGTCCAATTGCAGTTTCTACACAAAGAGTGTTTCAGAACGGCTCAATCAAAAGTAAGGTTCAACTCTGTCAGTTGAATGCACAGAACAGAAAGAATTTTCACAGAATGCTACTGTGTAGTTTATATTTGAATATATTCCTTTTTCCACTATTACCCTCTTAGCGCTCCGAATGTCCACTTGCATTTTCTACAGAAAGAGTGTTCAGAACTGCGCAATCAAAAGTATGGTTTAACTCTGTTAGCTTAATGAACATATCAGAAATAAGTTTCACACAATGCTTCTGTGTAGTTTTTATTTGAAGGTATTATTTTTCCCAATAGAGGCCTCTTAGCGCTCAGAATGTCCAATTGCAGTTTCTACAGAAAGAGTGTTTCAGAAAGGCTCAATCAAAAGTAAGGTTCAACTCTGTTAGTTGAATGCACAGAACAGAAAGTAGTTTCATACAATGCTTCTGTGAAGTTTATATTTGAACATATTCTTTTTTCCACTATTACCCACTTAGCGCTACGAATGTCCAGTTGCATTTTCTACAGACAGAGTGTTTCAAAACTGCTCAATCAAAAGTATGGTTTAACTCTGTTAGCTGAATGCTCAGATCAGAAATAAGTTTCACAGAATGCTTCTGTGTAGTTTATATTTGAATATATTCCTTTTTCCACTACTACTCTCTTAGCGCTCCAAATGTCCAGTAGCATTTTCTACAGAAAGAGTGTTCAGATCTGCTCTATCAAAAGTATGGTTTAACTCTGTTAGCTGAATGCACAGATCAGAAAGAAGTTTCACAGAATGATTCTGTGTAGTTTATATTTGGAGACATTCCTTTTTCCACTATTACCCTCTTAGCGCTCCGAATCTCCACTTGCATTTTCTACAGAAAGAGTGTTTCAGAACGGCTCAATCAAAACTAAGGTTGAACTCTTTTAGTTGAACAAACAGAACAGAAAGAAGTTTCACAGAATTCTTCTGTGTAGTTTTTATTTGTAGACATTCTTTTTCCCAATATAGGCCTCTTAGCGCTCAGAAAGTCCAATTGCAGTTTCTACAGAAAGAGTGTTTCAGAACGGCTCAATCAAAAGTAAGGTTCAACTCTGTTAGTTGAATGCACAGAACAGAAAGTAGTTTCATACAATGCTTCTGTGTAGTTTATATTTGAACATATTCTTTTTTCCACTATTACCCACTTAGCGCTACGAATGTCCAGTTGCATTTTCTACAGACAGAGTGTTTCAAAACTGCTCAATCAAAAGTATGGTTTAACTCTGATAGCTGAATGCTCAGATCAGAAAGAAGTTTCACAGAATGCTTCTGTGTAGTTTATATTTGAATATATTCCTTTTTCCACTACTACGCTCTTAGCGCTCCAAATGTCCAGTTGCATTCTCTACAGAAAGAGTGTTCAGATCTGCTCAATCAAAAGTATGGTTTAACTCTGTTAGCTGAATGCACAGATCAGAAAGAAGTTTCACCGAATGATTCTGTGTAGTTTATATTTGAAGACATTATTTTTCCACTATTACCCACTTAGCGCTCCGAATCTCCACTTGCATTTTCTACAAAAAGAGTGTTTCATAACTGCTCAATCAAAAATATGTTTTATCTCTGTTAACTGAATTTACAGATCAGAAATAAGTTTCACAGAATGCATCTGTGTAGTTTTTATTTGAAGATATTCTTTTTCCCAATGTAGGCCTCTTAGCGCTTAGCATGTCCAATTGCAGTTTCTACACAAAGAGTGTTTCAGAATGGCTCAATCAAAAGTGAGGTTCAACTCTGTCAGTTGAATGCACAGAACAGAAAGAATTTTCACAGAATGCTACTGTGTAGTTTATATTTGAATATATTCCTTTTTCCACTATTACCCTCTTAGCGCTCCGAATGTCCACTTGCATTTTCTACAGAAAGAGTGTTCAGAACTGCGCAATCAAAAGTATGGTTTAACTCTGTTAGCTTAATGAACATATCAGAAATAAGTTTCACACAATGCTTCTGTGTAGTTTTTATTTGAAGATATTATTTTTCCCAATAGAGGCCTCTTAGCGCTCAGAATGTCCAATTGCAGTTTCTACAGAAAGAGTGTTTCAGAAAGGCTCAATCAAAAGTAAGGTTCAACTCTGTTAGTTGAATGCACAGAACAGAAAGAAGTTTCATACAATGCTTCTGTGTAGTTTATATTTGAACATATTCTTTTTTCCACTATTACCCACTTAGCGCTACGAATGTGCAGTTGCATTTTCTACAGACAGAGTGTTTCAAAACTGCTCAATCAAAAGTATGGTTTAACTCTGTTAGCTGAATGCTCAGATCAGAAAGAAGTTTCACAGAATGCTTCTGTGTAGTTTATATTTGAATATATTCCTTTTTCCACTACTACTCTCTTAGCGCTCCAAATGTCCAGTAGCATTTTCTACAGAAAGAGTGTTCAGATCTGCTCTATCAAAAGTATGGTTTAACTCTGTTAGCTGAATGCACAGATCAGAAAGAAGTTTCACAGAATGATTCTGTGTAGTTTATATTTGGAGACATTCCTTTTTCCACTATTACCCTCTTAGCGCTCCGAATCTCCACTTGCATTTTCTACAGAAAGAGTGTTTCAGAACGGCTCAATCAAAACTAAGGTTGAACTCTTTTAGTTGAACAAACAGAACAGAAAGAAGTTTCACACAATTCTTCTGTGTAGTTTTAATTGGTAGACATTCTTTTTCCCAATATAGGCCTCTTAGCGCTCAGAAAGTCCAATTGCAGTTTCTACAGAAAGAGTGTTTCAGAACGGCTCAATCAAAAGTAAGGTTCAACTCTGTCAGTTGAATGCACAGAACAGAAAGAATTTTCACAGAATGCTACTGTGTAGTTTATATTTGAATATATTCCTTTTTCCACTATTACCCTCTTAGCGCTCCGAATGTCCACTTGCATTTTCTACAGAAAGAGTGTTCAGAACTGCGCAATCAAAAGTATGGTTTAACTCTGTTAGCTTAATGAACATATCAGAAATAAGTTTCACACAATGCTTCTGTGTAGTTTTTATTTGAAGATATTATTTTTCCCAATAGAGGCCTCTTAGCGCTCAGAATGTCCAATTGCAGTTTCTACAGAAAGAGTGTTTCAGAAAGGCTCAATCAAAAGTAAGGTTCAACTCTGTTAGTTGAATGCACAGAACAGAAAGAAGTTTCATACAATGCTTCTGTGTAGTTTATATTAGAACATATTCTTTTTTCCACTATTACCCACTTAGCGCTACGAATGTCCAGTTGCATTTTCTACAGACAGAGTGTTTCAAAACTGCTCAATCAAAAGTATGGTTTAACTCTGTTAGCTGAATGCTCAGATAAGAAAGAAGTTTCACAGAATGCTTCTGTGTAGTTTATATTTGAATATATTCCTTTTTCCACTACTACTCTCTTAGCGCTCCAAATGTCCAGTTGCATTTTCTACAGAAAGTGTGTTCAGATCTGCTCTATCAAAAGTATGTTTTAACTCTGTTAGCTGAATGCACAGATCAGAAAGATGTTTCACAGAATGATTCTGTGTAGTTTATATTTGGAGACATTCCTTTTTCCACTATTACCCTCTTAGCGCTCCGAATCTCCACTTGCATTTTTCTACAGAAAGAGTGTTTCAGAACGGCTCAATCGAAACTAAGGTTCAACTCTTTTGGTTGAACAAACAGAACAGAAAGAAGTTTCACACAATTCTTCTGTGTAGTTTTTATTTGTAGACATTCTTTTTCCCAATATAGGCCTCTTAGCGCTCAGAATGTCCAATTGCAGTTTCTACTGAAAGAGTGTTTCAGAACGGCTCAATCAAAAGTAAGGTTCAACTCTGTTAGTTGAATGCACAGAACAGAAAGAAGTTTCATACAATGCTTCTGTGTAGTTTATATTTGAACATATTCTTTTTTCCACTATTACCCACTTAGCGCTACGAATGTCCAGTTGCATTTTCTACAGACAGAGTGTTTCTAAACTGCTCAATCAAAAGTATGGTTTAACTCTGTTAGCTGAATGCTCAGATCAGAAAGAAGTTTCACAGAATGCTTCTGTGTAGTTTATATTTGAATATATTGCTTTTTCCACTACTACGCTCTTAGCGCTCCAAATGTCCAGTTGCATTTTCTACAGAAAGAGTGTTCAGATCTGCTCAATCAAAAGTATGGTTTAACTCTGTTAGCTGAATGCACAGATCAGAAAGAAGTTTCACCGAATGATTCTGTGTAGTTTATATTTGAAGACATTGTTTTTCCACTATTACCCACTTAGCGCTCCGAATCTCCACTTGCATTTTCTACAAAAAGAGTGTCTCATAACTGCTCAATCAAAAATATGTTTTATCTCTGTTAACTGAATTTACAGATCAGAAATAAGTTTCACAGAATGCATCTGTGTAGTTTTTATTTGAAGATATTCTTTTTCCCAATGTAGGCCTCTTAGCGCTTAGAATGTCCAATTGCAGTTTCTACAGAAAGAGTGTTTCAGAACGGCTCAATCAAAAGTAAGGTTCAACTCTGTCAGTTGAATGCACAGAACAGAAAGAATTTTCACAGAATGCTACTGTGTAGTTTATATTTGAATATATTCCTTTTTCCACTATTACCCTCTTAGCGCTCCGAATGTCTACTTGCATTTTCTACAGAAAGAGTGTTCAGAACTGCGCAATCAAAAGTATGGTTTAACTCTGTTAGCTTAATGAACATATCAGAAATAAGTTTCACACAATGCTTCTGTGTAGTTTTTATTTGAAGATATTATTTTTCCCAATAGAGGCCTCTTAGCGCTCAGAATGTCCAATTGCAGTTTCTACAGAAAGAGTGTTTCAGAAAGGCTCAATCAAAAGTAAGGTTCAACTCTGTTAGTTGAATGCACAGAACAGAAAGAAGTTTCATACAATGCTTCTGTGTAGTTTATATTAGAACATATTCTTTTTTCCACTATTACCCACTTAGCGCTACGAATGTCCAGTTGCATTATCTCCAGACAGAGTGTTTCAAGACTGCTCAATCAAAAGTATGGTTTAACTCTGTTAGCTGAATGCTCAGATCAGAAAGAAGTTTCACAGAATGCTTCTGTGTAGTTTATATTTGAATATATTCCTTTTTCCACTACTACTCTCTTAGCGCTCCAAATGTCCAGTTGCATTTTCTACAGAAAGAGTGTTCAGATCTGCTCAATCAAAAGTATGGTTTAACTCTGTTAGCTGAATGCACAGATCAGAAAGAAGTTTCACAGAATGATTCTGTGTAGTTTATATTTGGAGACATTCCTTTTTCCACTATTACCCTCTTAGCGCTCCGAATCTCCACTTGCATTTTCTACAGAAAGAGTGTTTCAGAACGGCTCAATCAAAACTAAGGTTCAACTCTTTTAGTTGAACAAACAGAACAGAAAGAAGTTTCACACAATTCTTCTGTGTAGTTTTTATTTGTAGACATTCTTTTTCCCAATATAGGCCTCTTAGCGCTCAGAATGTCCAATTGCAGTTTCTACAGAAAGAGTGTTTCAGAACGGCTCAATCAAAAGTAAGGTTCAACTCTGTTAGTTGAATGCACAGAACAGAAAGTAGTTTCATACAATGCTTCTGTGTAGTTTATATTTGAACATATTCTTTTTTCCACTATTACCCACTTAGCGCTACGAATGTCCAGTTGCATTTTCTACAGACAGAGAGTTTCAAAACTGCTCAATCAAAAGTATGGTTTAACTCTGTTAGCTGAATGCTCAGATCAGAAAGAAGTTTCACAGAATGCTTCTGTGTAGTTTATATTTGAATATATTCCTTTTTCCACTACTACGCTTTTAGCGCTCCAAATGTCCAGTTGCATTTTCTACAGAAAGAGTGTTCAGATCTGCTCAATCAAAAGTATGGTTTAACTCTGTTAGCTGAATGCACAGATCAGAAAGAAGTTTCACCGAATGATTCTGTGTAGTTTATATTTGAAGACATTCCTTTTTCCACTATTACCCTCTTAGCGCTCCGAATCTCCACTTGCATTTTCTACAAAAATAGTGTTTCATAACTGCTCAATCAAAAATATGTTTTATCTCTGTTAACTGAATTTACAGATCAGAAATAAGTTTCACAGAATGCATCTGTGTAGTTTTTATTTGAAGATATTCTTTTTCCCAATGTAGGCCTCTTAGCGCTTAGCATGTCCAATTGCAGTTTCTCCAGAAAGAGTGTTTCAGAACGGCTCAATCAAAAGTAAGGTTCAACTCTGTTAGTTGAATGCACAGAACAGAAAGAATTTTCACAGAATGCTACTGTGTAGTTTATATTTGAATATATTCCTTTTTCCACTATTACCCTCTTAGCGCTCCGAATGTCCACTTGCATTTTCTACAGAAAGAGTGTTCAGAACTGCGCAATCAAAAGTATGGTTTAACTCTGTTAGCTTAATGAACATATCAGAAATAAGTTTCACACAATGCTTCTGTGTAGTTTTTATTTGAAGATATTATTTTTCCCAATAGAGGCCTCTTAGCGCTCAGAATGTCCAACTGCAGTTTCTAAAGAAAGAGTGTTTCAGAAAGGCTCAATCAAAAGTAAGGTTCAACTCTGTTAGTTGAACAAACAGAACAGAAAGAAGTTTCACACAATTCTTCTGTGTAGTTTTTATTTGTAGACATTCTTTTTCCCAATATAGGCCTCTTAGCGCTCAGAATGTCCAATTGCAGTTTCTACAGAAAGAGTGTTTCAGAACGGCTCAATCAAAAGTAAGGTTCAACTCTGTTAGTTGAATGCACAGAACAGAAAGTATTTTCACAGAATGATACTGTGTAGTTTATATTTGAATATATTCCTTTTTCCACTATTACCCTCTTAGCGCTCCGAATGTCCACTTGCATTTTCTACAGAAAGAGTGTTCAGAACTGCGCAATCAAAAGTATGGTTTAACTCTGTTAGCTTAATGAACATATCAGAAATAAGTTTCACACAATGCTTCTGTGTAGTTTTTATTTGAAGATATTATTTTTCCCAATAGAGGCCTCTTAGCGCTCAGAATGTCCAATTGCAGTTTCTACAGAAAGAGTGTTTCAGAAAAGCTCAATCAAAAGTAAGGTTCAACTCTGTTAGTTGAATGCACAGAACAGAAAGAAGTTTCATACAATGCTTCTGTGTAGTTTATATTTGAACATATTCTTTTTTCCACTATTACCCACTTAGCGCTACGAATGTCCAGTTGCATTTTCTACAGACAGAGTGTTTCAAAACTGCTCAATCAAAAGTATGGTTTAACTCTGTTAGCTGAATGCTCAGATCAGAAAGAAGTTTCACAGAATGCTTCTGTGTAGTTTATATTTGAATATATTCCTTTTTCCACTACTACTCTCTTAGCGCTCCAAATGTCCAGTTGCATTTTCTACAGAAAGAGTGTTCAGATCTGCTCAATCAAAAGTATGGTTTAACTCTGTTAGCTGAATGCACAGATCAGAAAGAAGTTTCACAGAATGATTCTGTGTAGTTTATATTTGGAGACATTCCTTTTTCCACTATTACCCTCTTAGCGCTCCGAATCTCCACTTGCATTTTCTACAGAAAGAGTGTTTCAGAACGGCTCAATCAAAACTAAGGTTGAACTCTTTTAGTTGAACAAACAGAACAGAAAGAAGTTTCACACAATTCTTCTGTGTAGTTTTTATTTGTAGACATTCTTTTTCCCAATATAGGCCTCTTAGCGCTCAGAAAGTCCAATTGCTTTTTCTACAGAAAGAGTGTTTCAGAACGGCTCAATCAAAAGTAAGGTTCAACTCTGTTAGTTGAATGCACAGAACAGAAAGAAGTTTCATACAATGCTTCTGTGTAGTTTATATTTGAACATATTCTTTTTTCCACTATTACCCACTTAGCGCTACGAATGTCCAGTTGCATTTTCTACAGACAGAGTGTTTCAAAACTGCTCAATCAAAAGTATGGTTTAACTCTGTTAGCTGAATGCTCAGATCAGAAAGAAGTTTCACAGAATGCTTCTGTGTAGTTTATATTTGAATATATTCCTTTTTCCACTACTACGCTCTTAGCGCTCCAAATGTCCAGTTGCATTTTCTACAGAAAGAGTGTTCAGATCTGCTCAATCAAAAGTATGGTTTAACTCTGTTAGCTGAATGCACAGATCAGAAAGAAGTTTCACCGAATGATTCTGTGTAGTTTATATTTGAAGACATTATTTTTCCACTATTACCCACTTAGCGCTCCGAATCTCCACTTGCATTTTCTACAAAAAGAGTGTTTCATAACTGCTCAATCAAAAATATGTTTTATCTCTGTTAACTGAATTTACAGATCAGAAATAAGTTTCACAGAATGCATCTGTGTAGTTTTTATTTGAAGATATTCTTTTTCCCAATGTAGGCCTCTTAGCGCTTAGCATGTCCAATTGCAGTTTCTACAGAAAGAGTGTTTCAGAACGGCTCAATCAAAAGTAAGGTTCAACTCTCTGAGTTGAATGCACAGAACAGAAAGAATTTTCACAGAATGCTACTGTGTAGTTTATATTTGAATATATTCCTTTTTCCACTATTACTCTCTTAGCGCTCCGAATGTCCACTTGCATTTTCTACAGAAAGAGTCTTCAGAACTGCGCAATCAAAAGTATGGTTTAACTCTCTTAGCTTAATGAACATATCAGAAATAAGTTTCACACAATGCTTCTGTGTAGTTTTTATTTGAAGATATTATTTTTCCCAATAGAGGCCTCTTAGCGCTCAGAATGTCCAATTGCAGTTTCTACAGAAAGAGTGTTTCAGAAAGGCTCAATCAAAAGTAAGGTTCAACTCTGTTAGTTGAATGCACAGAACAGAAAGAAGTTTCATACAATGCTTCTGTGTAGTTTATATTTGAACATATTCTTTTTTCCACTATTACCCACTTAGCGCTACGAATGTCCAGTTGCATTTTCTACAGACAGAGTGTTTCAAAACTGCTCAATCAAAAGTATGGTTTAACTCTGTTAGCTGAATGCTCAGATCAGAAAGAAGTTTCACAGAATGCTTCTGTGTAGTTTATATTTGAATATATTCCTTTTTCCACTACTACTCTCTTAGCGCTCCAAATGTCCAGTTGCATTTTCTACAGAAAGAGTGTTCAGATCTGCTCTATCAAAAGTATGTTTTAACTCTGTTAGCTGAATGCACAGATCAGAAAGATGTTTCACAGAATGATTCTGTGTAGTTTATATTTGGAGACATTCCTTTTTCCACTATTACCCTCTTAGCGCTCCGAATCTCCACTTGCATTTTTCTACAGAAAGAGTGTTTCAGAACGGCTCAATCGAAACTAAGGTTCAACTCTTTTGGTTGAACAAACAGAACAGAAAGAAGTTTCACACAATTCTTCTGTGTAGTTTTTATTTGTAGACATTCTTTTTCCCAATATAGGCCTCTTAGCGCTCAGAATGTCCAATTGCAGTTTCTACTGAAAGAGTGTTTCAGAACGGCTCAATCAAAAGTAAGGTTCAACTCTGTTAGTTGAACAAACAGAACAGAAAGAAGTTTCACACAATTCTTCTGTGTAGTTTTTATTTGTAGACATTCTTTTTCCCAATATAGGCCTCTTAGCGCTCAGAATGTCCAACTGCAGTTTCTAAAGAAAGAGTGTTTCAGAAAGGCTCAATCAAAAGTAAGGTTCAACTCTGTTAGTTGAACAAACAGAACAGAAAGAAGTTTCACACAATTCTTCTGTGTAGTTTTTATTTGTAGACATTCTTTTTCCCAATATAGGCCTCTTAGCGCTCAGAATGTCCAATTGCAGTTTCTACAGAAAGAGTGTTTCAGAACGGCTCAATCAAAAGTAAGGTTCAACTCTGTTAGTTGAATGCACAGAACAGAAAGTATTTTCACAGAATGATACTGTGTAGTTTATATTTGAATATATTCCTTTTTCCACTATTACCCTCTTAGCGCTCCGAATGTCCACTTGCATTTTCTACAGAAAGAGTGTTCAGAACTGCGCAATCAAAAGTATGGTTTAACTCTGTTAGCTTAATGAACATATCAGAAATAAGTTTCACACAATGCTTCTGTGTAGTTTTTATTTGAAGATATTATTTTTCCCAATAGAGGCCTCTTAGCGCTCAGAATGTCCAATTGCAGTTTCTACAGAAAGAGTGTTTCAGAAAAGCTCAATCAAAAGTAAGGTTCAACTCTGTTAGTTGAATGCACAGAACAGAAAGAAGTTTCATACAATGCTTCTGTGTAGTTTATATTTGAACATATTCTTTTTTCCACTATTACCCACTTAGCGCTACGAATGTCCAGTTGCATTTTCTACAGACAGAGTGTTTCAAAACTGCTCAATCAAAAGTATGGTTTAACTCTGTTAGCTGAATGCTCAGATCAGAAAGAAGTTTCACAGAATGCTTCTGTGTAGTTTATATTTGAATATATTCCTTTTTCCACTACTACTCTCTTAGCGCTCCAAATGTCCAGTTGCATTTTCTACAGAAAGAGTGTTCAGATCTGCTCAATCAAAAGTATGGTTTAACTCTGTTAGCTGAATGCACAGATCAGAAAGAAGTTTCACAGAATGATTCTGTGTAGTTTATATTTGGAGACATTCCTTTTTCCACTATTACCCTCTTAGCGCTCCGAATCTCCACTTGCATTTTCTACAGAAAGAGTGTTTCAGAACGGCTCAATCAAAACTAAGGTTGAACTCTTTTAGTTGTACAAACAGAACAGAAAGAAGTTTCACACAATTCTTCTGTGTAGTTTTTATTTGTAGACATTCTTTTTCCCAATATAGGCCTCTTAGCGCTCAGAAAGTCCAATTGCTTTTTCTACAGAAAGAGTGTTTCAGAACGGCTCAATCAAAAGTAAGGTTCAACTCTGTTAGTTGAATGCACAGAACAGAAAGAAGTTTCATACAATGCTTCTGTGTAGTTTATATTTGAACATATTCTTTTTTCCACTATTACCCACTTAGCGCTACGAATGTCCAGTTGCATTTTCTACAGACAGAGTGTTTCAAAACTGCTCAATCAAAAGTATGGTTTAACTCTGTTAGCTGAATGCTCAGATCAGAAAGAAGTTTCACAGAATGCTTCTGTGTAGTTTATATTTGAATATATTCCTTTTTCCACTACTACGCTCTTAGCGCTCCAAATGTCCAGTTGCATTTTCTACAGAAAGAGTGTTCAGATCTGCTCAATCAAAAGTATGGTTTAACTCTGTTAGCTGAATGCACAGATCAGAAAGAAGTTTCACCGAATGATTCTGTGTAGTTTATATTTGAAGACATTATTTTTCCACTATTACCCACTTAGCGCTCCGAATCTCCACTTGCATTTTCTACAAAAAGAGTGTTTCATAACTGCTCAATCAAAAATATGTTTTATCTCTGTTAACTGAATTTACAGATCAGAAATAAGTTTCACAGAATGCATCTGTGTAGTTTTTATTTGAAGATATTCTTTTTCCCAATGTAGGCCTCTTAGCGCTTAGCATGTCCAATTGCAGTTTCTACAGAAAGAGTGTTTCAGAACGGCTCAATCAAAAGTAAGGTTCAACTCTCTGAGTTGAATGCACAGAACAGAAAGAATTTTCACAGAATGCTACTGTGTAGTTTATATTTGAATATATTCCTTTTTCCACTATTACCCTCTTAGCGCTCCGAATGTCCACTTGCATTTTCTACAGAAAGAGTCTTCAGAACTGCGCAATCAAAAGTATGGTTTAACTCTGTTAGGTTAATGAACATATCAGAAATAAGTTTCACACAATGCTTCTGTGTAGTTTTTATTTGAAGATATTATTTTTCCCAATAGAGGCCTCTTAGCGCTCAGAATGTCCAATTGCAGTTTCTACAGAAAGAGTGTTTCAGAAAGGCTCAATCAAAAGTAAGGTTCAACTCTGTTAGTTGAATGCACAGAACAGAAAGAAGTTTCATACAATGCTTCTGTGTAGTTTATATTTGAACATATTCTTTTTTCCACTATTACCCACTTAGCGCTACGAATGTCCAGTTGCATTTTCTACAGACAGAGTGTTTCAAAACTGCTCAATCAAAAGTATGGTTTAACTCTGTTAGCTGAATGCTCAGATCAGAAAGAAGTTTCACAGAATGCTTCTGTGTAGTTTATATTTGAATATATTCCTTTTTCCACTACTACTCTCTTAGCGCTCCAAATGTCCAGTTGCATTTTCTACAGAAAGAGTGTTCAGATCTGCTCTATCAAAAGTATGTTTTAACTCTGTTAGCTGAATGCACAGATCAGAAAGATGTTTCACAGAATGATTCTGTGTAGTTTATATTTGGAGACATTCCTTTTTCCACTATTACCCTCTTAGCGCTCCGAATCTCCACTTGCATTTTTCTACAGAAAGAGTGTTTCAGAACGGCTCAATCGAAACTAAGGTTCAACTCTTTTGGTTGAACAAACAGAACAGAAAGAAGTTTCACACAATTCTTCTGCGTAGTTTTTATTTGTAGACATTCTTTTTCCCAATATAGGCCTCTTAGCGCTCAGAATGTCCAATTGCAGTTTCTACACAAAGAGTGTTTCAGAACGGCTCAATCAAAAGTAAGGTTCAACTCTGTTAGTTGAATGCACAGAACAGAAAGAAGTTTCATACAATGCTTCTGTGTAGTTTATATTTGAACATATTCTTTTTTCCACTATTACCCACTTAGCGCTACGAATGTCCAGTTGCATTTTCTACAGACAGAGTGTTTCAAAACTGCTCAATCAAAAGTATGGTTTAACTCTGTTAGCTGAATGCTCAGATCAGAAAGAAGTTTCACAGAATGCTTCTGTGTAGTTTATATTTGAATATATTCCTTTTTCCACTACTACGCTTTTAGCGCTCCAAATGTCCAGTTGCATTTTCTACAGAAAGAGTGTTCAGATCTGCTCAATCAAAAGTATGGTTTAACTCTGTTAGCTGAATGCACAGATCAGAAAGAAGTTTCACCGAATGATTCTGTGTAGTTTATATTTGAAGACATTCCTTTTTCCACTATTACCCTCTTAGCGCTCCGAATCTCCTCTTGCATTTTCTACAAAAATAGTGTTTCATAACTGCTCAATCAAAAATATGTTTTATCTCTGTTAACTGAATTTACAGATCAGAAATAAGTTTCACAGAATGCATCTGTGTAGTTTTTATTTGAAGATATTCTTTTTCCCAATGTAGGCCTCTTAGCGCTTAGCATGTCCAATTGCAGTTTCTCCAGAAAGAGTGTTTCAGAACGGCTCAATCAAAAGTAAGGTTCAACTCTCTGAGTTGAATGCACAGAACAGAAAGAATTTTCACAGAATGCTACTGTGTAGTTTATATTTGAATATATTCCTTTTTCCACTATTACCCTCTTAGCGCTCCGAATGTCCACTTGCATTTTCTACAGAAAGAGTGTTCAGAACTGCGCAATCAAAAGTATGGTTTAACTTTATTAGCTTAATGAACATATCAGAAATAAGTTTCACACAATGCTTCTGTGTAGTTTTTATTTGAAGATATTATTTTTCCCAATAGAGGCCTCTTAGCGCTCAGAATGTCCAACTGCAGTTTCTAAAGAAAGAGTGTTTCAGAAAGGCTCAATCGAAACTAAGGTTCAACTCTTTTAGTTGAACAAACAGAACAGAAAGAAGTTTCTCACAATTCTTCTGTGTAGTTTTTATTTGTAGACATTCTTTTTCCCAATATAGGCCTCTTAGCGCTCAGAATGTCCAATTGCAGTTTCTACAGAAAGAGTGTTTCAGAACGGCTCAATCAAAAGTAAGGTTCAACTCTGTTAGTTGAATGCACAGAACAGAAAGAATTTTCACAGAATGATACTGTGTAGTTTATATTTGAATATATTCCTTTTTCCACTATTACCCTCTTAGCGCTCCGAATGTCCACTTGCATTTTCTACAGAAAGAGTGTTCAGAACAGCGCAATCAAAAGTATGGTTTAACTCTGTTAGCTTAATGAACATATCAGAAATAAGTTTCAAACAATGCTTCTGTGTAGTTTTTATTTGAAGATATTATTTTTCCCAATAGAGGCCTCTTAGCGCTCAGAATGTCCAATTGCAGTTTCTACAGAAAGAGTGTTTCAGAAAAGCTCAATCAAAAGTAAGGTTCAACTCTGTTAGTTGAATGCACAGAACAGAAAGAAGTTTCATACAATGCTTCTGTGTAGTTCATATTTGAACATATTTTTTTTCCACTATTACCCACTTAGCGCTACGAATGTCCAGTTGCATTTTCTACAGACAGAGTGTTTCAAAACTGCTCAATCAAAAGTATGGTTTAACTCTGTTAGCTGAATGCTCAGATCAGAAAGAAGTTTCACAGAATGCTTCTGTGTAGTTTATATTTGAATATATTCCTTTTTCCACTACTACTCTCTTAGCGCTCCAAATGTCCAGTTGCATTTTCTACAGAAAGAGTGTTCAGATCTGCTCAATCAAAAGTATGGTTTAACACTGTTAGCTGAATGCACAGATCAGAAAGAAGTTTCACAGAATGATTCTGTGTAGTTTATATTTGGAGACATTCCTTTTTCCACTATTACCCTCTTAGCGCTCCGAATCTCCACTTGCATTTTCTACAGAAAGAGTGTTTCAGAACGGCTCAATCAAAACTAAGGTTGAACTCTTTGAGTTGAACAAACAGAACAGAAAGAAGTTTCACACAATTCTTCTGTGTAGTTTTTATTTGTAGACATTCTTTTTCCCAATATAGGCCTCTTAGCGCTCAGAAAGTCCAATTGCTTTTTCTACAGAAAGAGTGTTTCAGAACGGCTCAATCAAAAGTAAGGTTCAACTCTGTTAGTTGAATGCACAGAACAGAAAGAAGTTTCATACAATGCTTCTGTGTAGTTTATATTTGAACATATTCTTTTTTCCACTATTACCCACTTAGCGCTACGAATGTCCAGTTGCATTTTCTACAGACAGAGTGTTTCAAAACTGCTCAATCAAAAGTATGGTTTAACTCTGTTAGCTGAATGCTCAGATCAGAAAGAAGTTTCACAGAATGCTTCTGTGTAGTTTATATTTGAATATATTCCTTTTTCCACTACTACGCTCTTAGCGCTCCAAATGTCCAGTTGCATTTTCTACAGAAAGAGTGTTCAGATCTGCTCAATCAAAAGTATGGTTTAACTCTGTTAGCTGAATGCACAGATCAGAAAGAAGTTTCACCGAATGATTCTGTGTAGTTTATATTTGAAGACATTATTTTTCCACTATTACCCACTTAGCGCTCCGAATCTCCACTTGCATTTTCTACAAAAAGAGTGTTTCATAACTGCTCAATCAAAAATATGTTTTATCTCTGTTAACGGAATTTACAGATCAGAAATAAGTTTCACAGAATGCATCTGTGTAGTTTTTATTTGAAGATATTCTTTTTCCCAATGTAGGCCTCTTAGCGCTTAGCATGTCCAATTGCAGTTTCTACAGAAAGAGTGTTTCAGAACGGCTCAATCAAAAGTAAGGTTCAACTCTCTGAGTTGAATGCACAGAACAGAAAGAATTTTCACAGAATGCTACTGTGTAGTTTATATTTGAATATATTCCTTTTTCCACTATTACCCTCTTAGCGCTCCGAATGTCCACTTGCATTTTCTACAGAAAGAGTGTTCAGAACTTCGCAATCAAAAGTATGGTTTAACTCTGTTAGCTTAATGAACATATCAGAAATAAGTTTCACACAATGCTACTGTGTAGTTTTTATTTGAAGATATTATTTTTCCCAATAGAGGCCTCTTAGCGCTCAGAATGTCCAATTGCAGTTTCTAGAGAAAGAGTGTTTCAGAAAGGCTCAATCAAAATTAAGGTTCAACTCTGTTAGTTGAATGCACAGAACAGAAAGAAGTTTCATACAATGCTTCTGTGTAGTTTATATTTGAACATATTCTTTTTTCCACTATTACCCACATAGCGCTACGAATGTCCAGTTGCATTTTCTACAGACAGAGTGTTTCAAAACTGCTCAATCAAAAGTATGGTTTAACTCTGTTAGCTGAATGCTCAGATCAGAAAGAAGTTTCACAGAATGCTTCTGTGTAGTTTATATTTGAATATATTCCTTTTTCCACTACTACTCTCTTAGCGCTCCAAATGTCCAGTTGCATTTTCTACAGAAAGAGTGTTCATATCTGCTCTATCAAAAGTATGTTTTAACACTGTTAGCTGAATGCACAGATCAGAAAGATGTTTCACAGAATGATTCTGTGTAGTTTATATTTGGAGACATTCCTTTTTCCACTATTACCCTCTTAGCGCTCCGAATCTCCACTTGCATTTTTCTACAGAAAGAGTGTTTCAGAACGGCTCAATCGAAACTAAGGTTCAACTCTTTTAGTTGAACAAACAGAACAGAAAGAAGTTTCACACAATTCTTCTGTGTAGTTTTTATTTGTAGACATTCTTTTTCCCAATATAGGCCTCTTAGCGCTCAGAATGTCCAATTGCAGTTTCTACAGAAAGAGTGTTTCAGAACGGCTCAATCAAAAGTAAGGTTCAACTCTGTTAGTTGAATGCACAGAACAGAAAGAAGTTTCATACAATGCTTCTGTGTAGTTTATATTTGAACATATTCTTTTTTCCACTATTACCCACTTAGCGCTACGAATGTCCAGTTGCATTTTCTACAGACAGAGTGTTTCTAAACTGCTCAATCAAAAGTATGGTTTAACTCTGTTAGCTGAATGCTCAGATCAGAAAGAAGTTTCACAGAATGCTTCTGTGTAGTTTATATTTGAATATATTCCTTTTTCCACTACTACGCTCTTAGCGCTCCAAATGTCCAGTTGCATTTTCTACAGAAAGAGTGTTCAGATCTGCTCAATCAAAAGTATGGTTTAACTCTGTTAGCTGAATGCACAGATCAGAAAGAAGTTTCACCGAATGATTCTGTGTAGTTTATATTTGAAGACATTATTTTTCCACTATTACCCACTTAGCGCTCCGAATCTCCACTTGCATTTTCTACAAAAAGAGTGTTTCATAACTGCTCAATCAAAAATATGTTTTATCTCTGTTAACTGAATTTACAGATCAGAAATAAGTTTCACAGAATGCATCTGTGTAGTTTTTATTTGAAGATATTCTTTTTCCCAATGTAGGCCTCTTAGCGCTTAGAATGTCCAATTGCAGTTTCTACAGAAAGAGTGTTTCAGAACGGCTCAATCAAAAGTAAGGTTCAACTCTGTCAGTTGAATGCACAGAACAGAAAGAATTTTCACAGAATGCTACTGTGTAGTTTATATTTGAATATATTCCTTTTTCCAGTATTACCCTCTTAGCGCTCCGAATGTCCACTTGCATTTTCTACAGAAAGAGTGTTCAGAACTGCGCAATCAAAAGTATGGTTTAACTCTGTTAGCTTAATGAACATATCAGAAATAAGTTTCACACAATGCTTCTGTGTAGTTTTTATTTGAAGATATTATTTTTCCCAATAGAGGCCTCTTAGCGCTCAGAATGTCCAATTGCAGTTTCTACAGAAAGAGAGTTTCAGAAAGGCTCAATCAAAAGTAAGGTTCAACTCTGTTAGTTGAATGCACAGAACAGAAAGAAGTTTCATACAATGCTTCTGTGTAGTTTATATTTGAACATATTCTTTTTTCCACTATTACCCACTTAGCGCTACGAATGTCCAGTTGCATTATCTACAGACAGAGTGTTTCAAGACTGCTCAATCAAAAGTATGGTTTAACTCTGTTAGCTGAATGCTCAGATCAG
Organism: Symphalangus syndactylus; assembly: GCF_028878055.3. NCBI lineage: Eukaryota > Metazoa > Chordata > Mammalia > Primates > Hylobatidae > Symphalangus > Symphalangus syndactylus. The sequence continues at coordinate 15,214,008 of NC_072441.2, forward strand.
AAAGAAGTTTCACAGAATGATTCTGTGTAGTTTATATTTGAATATATTCCTTTTTCCACTACTAATCTCTTAGCGCTCCAAATGTCCAGTTGCATTTTCTACAGAAAGAGTGTTCAGATCTGCTCAATCAAAAGTATGGTTTAACTCTGTTAGCTGAATGCACAGATCAGAAAGAAGTTTCACAGAATGATTCTGTGTAGTTTATATTTGGAGACATTCCTTTTTCCACTATTACCCTCTTAGCGCTCCGAATCTAAACTTGCATTTTCTACAGAAAGTGTGTTTCAGAACGGCTCAATCAAAACTAAGGTTCAACTCTTTTAGTTGAACAAACAGAACAGAAAGTACTTTCACAGAATTCTTCTGTGTAGTTTTTATTTGTAGACATTCTTTTTCCCAATATAGGCCTCTTAGCGCTCAGAATGTCCAATTGCAGTTTATACAGAAAGAGTGTTTCAGAACGGCTCAATCAAAAGTAAGGTTCAACTCTGTTAGTTGAATGCACAGAACAGAAAGTAGTTTCATACAATGCTTCTGTGTAGTTTATATTTGAACATATTCTTTTTTCCACTATTACCCACTTAGCGCTACGAATGTCCAGTTGCATTTTCTACAGACAGAGTGTTTCAAAACTGCTCAATCCAAAGTATGGTTTAACTCTGTTAGCTGAATGCTCAGATCAGAAAGAAGTTTAACAGAATGCTTCTGTGTAGTTTATATTTGAATATATTCCTTTTTCCACTACTACGCTTTTAGCGCTCCAAATGTCCAGTTGCATTTTCTACAGAAAGAGTGTTCAGATCTGCTCAATCAAAAGTATGGTTTAACTCTGTTAGCTGAATGCACAGATCAGAAAGAAGTTTCACCGAATGATTCTGTGTAGTTTATATTTGAAGACATTCCTTTTTCCACTATTACCCTCTTAGCGCTCCGAATCTCCACTTGCATTTTCTGCAAAAATAGTGTTTCATAACTGCTCAATCAAAATATGTTTTATCTCTGTTAACTGAATTTACAGATCAGAAATAAGTTTCACAGAATGCATCTGTGTAGTTTTTATTTGAAGATATAATTTTTCCCAATGTAGGCCTCTTAGCGCTTAGCATGTCCAATTGCAGTTTCTCCAGAAAGAGTGTTTCAGAACGGCTCAATCAAAAGTAAGGTTCAACTCTCTTAGTTGAATGCACAGAACAGAAAGAATTTTCACAGAATGCTACTGTGTAGTTTATATTTGAATATATTCCTTTTTCCACTATTACCCTCTTAGCGCTCCGAATGTCCACTTGCATTTTCTACAGAAAGAGTGTTCAGAACTGCGCAATCAAAAGTATGGTTTAACTCTGTTAGCTTAATGAACATATCAGAAATAAGTTTCACACAATGCTTCTGTGTAGTTTTTATTTGAAGATATTATTTTTCCCAATAGAGGCCTCTTAGTGCTCAGAATGTCCAACTGCAGTTTCTAAAGAAAGAGTGTTTCAGAAAGGCTCAATCAAAAGTAAGGTTCAACTCTGTTAGTTGAACAAACAGAACAGAAAGAAGTTTCACACAATTCTTCTGTGTAGTTTTTATTTGTAGACATTCTTTTTCCCAATATAGGCCTCTTAGCGCTCAGAATGTCCAATTGCAGTTTCTACAGAAAGAGTGTTTCAGAACGGCTCAATCAAAAGTAAGGTTCAACTCTGTTAGTTGAATGCACAGAACAGAAAGTATTTTCACAGAATGCTACTGTGTAGTTTATATTTGAATATATTCCTTTTTCCACTATTACCCTCTTAGCGCTCGGAATGTCCACTTGCATTTTCTACAGAAAGAGTGTTCAGAACTGCGCAATCAAAAGTATGGTTTAACTCTGTTAGCTTAATGAGCATATCAGAAATAAGTTTCACACAATGCTTCTGGGTAGTTTTTATTTGAAGATATTATTTTTCCCAATATAGGCCTCTTAGCGCTCAGAATGTCCAATTGCAGTTTCTACAGAAAGAGTGTTTCAGAAAGGCTCAATCAAAAGTAAGGTTCAACTCTGTTAGTTGAATGCACAGAACAGAAAGAAGTTTCATACAATGCTTCTGTGTAGTTTATATTTGAACATATTCTTTTTTCCACTATTACCCACTTAGCGCTACGAATGTCCAGTTGCATTTTCTACAGACAGAGTGTTTCAAAACTGCTCAATCAAAAGTATGGATTAACTCTGTTAGCTGAATGCTCAGATCAGAAAGAAGTTTCACAGAATGCTTCTGTGTAGTTTATATTTGAATATATTCCTTTTTCCACTACTACGCTCTTAGCGCTCCAAATGTCCAGTTGCATTTTCTACAGAAAGAGTGTACAGATCTGCTCAATCAAAAGTATGGTTTAACTCTGTTAGCTGAATGCACAGATCAGAAAGAAGTTTCACCGAATGATTCTGTGTAGTTTATATTTGAAGACATTCCTTTTTCCACTATTACCCTCTTAGCGCTCCGAATGTCCACTTGCATTTTCTACAGAAAGAGTGTTCAGAACTGCGCAATCAAAAGTATGGTTTAACTCTGTTAGCTTAATGAACATATCAGAAATAAGTTTCACAGAATGCTTCTGTGTAGTTTTTATTTGAAGATATTATTTTTCCCAATATAGGCCTCTTAGCGCTCAGAATGTCCAATGGCAGTTTCTACGGAAAGAGTGTTTCAGAAAGGCTCAATCAAAAGTAAGGTTCAACTCTGTTAGTTGAATGCACAGAACAGAAAGAAGTTTCATACAATGCTTCTGTGTAGTTTATATTTTAACATATTCTTTTTTCCACTATTACCCACTTAGCGCTACGAATGTCCAGTTGCATTTTCTACAGACAGAGGGTTTCAAAACTGCTCAATCAAAAGTATGGTTTAACTCTGTTAGCTGAATGCTCAGATCAGAAAGAAGTTTCACAGAATGCTTCTGTGTAGTTTATATTTGAATATATTCCTTTTTCCACTACTACTCTCTTAGCGCTCAAAATGTCCAGTTGCATTTTCTACAGAAAGAGTGTTCAGATCTGCTCAATCAAAAGTATGGTTTAACTCTGTTAGCTGAATGCACAGATCAGAAAGAAGTTTCACAGAATGATTCTGTGTAGTTTATATTTGGAGACATTCCTTTTTCCACTATTACCCTCTTAGCGCTCCGAATCTCCACTTGCATTTTCTACAGAAAGAGTGTTTCAGAACGGCTCAATCAAAACTAAGGTTCAACTCTTTTAGTTGAACAAGCAGAACAGAAAGTAGTTTCACACAATTCTTCTGTGTAGTTTTTATTTGTAGACATTCTTTTTCCCAATATAGGCCTCTTAGCGCTCAGAATGTCCAATTGTAGTTTCTACAGAAAGAGTGATTCAGAACGGCTCAATCAAAAGTAAGGTTCATCTCTGTTAGTTGAATGCACAGAACAGAAAGAAGTTTCATACAATGCTTCTGTGTAGTTTATATTTGAACATATTCTTTTTTCCACTATTACCCACTTAGTGCTACGAATGTCCAGTTGCATTTTCTACAGAAAGAGTGTTTCAAAACTGCTCAATCAAAATTATGGTTTAACACTGTTAGCTGAATGCTCAGATCAGAAAGAAGTTTCACAGAATGCTTCTGTGTACTTTATATTTGAATATATTCCTTTTTCCACTACTACGCTCTTAGCGCTCCAAATGTCCAGTTGCATTTTCTACAGAAAGAGTGTTCAGATCTGCTCAATCAAAAGTATGGTTTAACTCTGTTAGCTGCATGCACAGATCAGAAAGAAGTTTCACCGAATGATTCTGTGTAGTTTATATTTGAAGACATTCCTTTTTCCACTATTACCCTCTGAGCGCTCCGAATCTCCACTTGCATTTTCTACAGAAAGAGTGTTTCATAGCTGCTCAATCAAAAATATGTTTTATCTCTGTTAACTGAATTTACAGATCAGAAATAAGTTTCACAGAATGCATCTGTGTAGTTTTTATTTGAAGATATTCTTTTTCCCAATGTAGGCCTCTTAGCGCTTAGCATGTCCAATTGCAGTTTCTACAGAAAGAGTGTTTCAGAACGGCTCAATCAAAAGTAAGGTTCAACACTGTTAGTTGAATGCACAGAACAGAAAGAATTTTCACAGAATGCTACTGTGTAGTTTATATTTGAATATATTCCTTTTTCCACTATTACCCATTAGCGCTACGAATGTCCAGTTGCATTTTCTACAGACAGAGTGTTTCAAAACTCCTCAATCAAAAGTATGGTTTAACTCTGTTAGCTGAATGCTCAGATCAGAAAGAAGTTTCACAGAATGCTTCTGTGTAGTTTATATTTGGATATATTCCTTTTTCCACTACTACTCTCTTAGCGCTGCAAATGTCCAGTTGCATTTTCTACAGAAAGAGTCTTCAGATCTGCTCAATCAAAAGTATGGTTTAAATCTGTTAGCTGAATGCACAGATCAGAAAGAAGTTTCACAGAATGATTCTGTGTAGTTTATATTTGGAGACATTGCTTTTTCCACCATTACCCTCTTAGCGCTCCGAATCTCCACTTGCATTTTCTACAGAAAGAGTGTTTCAGAACGGCTCAATCAAAACTAAGGTTAAACTCTTTTTGTTGAACAAACAGAACAGAAAGAAGTTTCACACAATTCTTCTGTGTAGTTTTTATTTGTAGACATTCTTTTTTCCAATATAAGCCTCTTAGGGCTCAGAATGTCCAATTGCAGTTTCTACAGAAAGAGTGTTTCAGAACGGCTCAATCAAAAGTAAGGTTCAACTCTGTTAGTTGAATGCACAGAACAGAAAGAAGTTTCATACAATGCTTCTGTGTAGTTTATATTTGAACATATTCTTTTTTCCACTATTACCCACTTAGCGCTACGAATGTCCAGTTGCATTTTCTACAGACAGAGTGTTTCAAAACTGCTCAATCAAAAGTATGGTTTAACTCCGTTAGCTGAATGCTCAGATCAGAAAGAAGTTTCACAGAATGCTTCTGTGTAGTTTATATTTGAATATATTCCTTTTTCCACTACTACTCTCTTAGCGCTCCAAATGTCCAGTTGCATTTTCTACAGAAAGAGTGTTCAGATCTGCTCAATCAAAAGTATGGTTTAACTCTGTTAGCTGAATGCACAGATCAGAAAGAAGTTTCACAGAATGATTCTGTGTAGTTTATATTTGGGGACATTCCTTTTTCCACTATTACCCACTTAGCGCTCCGAATCTCCACTTGCATTTTCTACAGAAAGAGTGTTTCAGAACGGCTCAATCAAAACTAAGGTTCAACTCTTTTAGTTGAACAAACAGAACAGAAAGAAGTTTCACACAATTCTTCTGTGTAGTTTTTATTTGTAGACATTCTTTTTCCCAATATAGGCCTCTTAGCGCTCAGAATGTCCAATTGCAGTTTCTACACAAAGAGTGTTTCAGAACGGCTCAATCAAAAGTAAGGTTCAACTCTGTTAGTTGAATGCACAGAACAGAAAGAAGTTTCATACAATGCTTCTGTGTAGTTTATATTTGAACATATTCTTTTTTCCACTATTACCCACTTAGCGCTACGAATGTCCAGTTGCATTTTCTACAGACAGAGTGTTTCAAAACTGCTCAATCAAAAGTATGGTTTAACTCTGTTAGCTGAATGCTCAGATCAGAAAAAGTTTCACAGAATGCTTCTGTGTAGTTTATATTTGAATATATTCCTTTTTCCACTACTACGCTCTTAGCGCTCCAAATGTCCAGTTGCATTTTCTACAGAAAGAGTGTTCAGATCTGCTCAATCAAAAGTATGGTTTAACTCTGTTAGCTGAATGCACAGATCAGAAAGAATTTTCACCGAATGATTCTGTGTAGTTTATATTTGAAGACATTCCTTTTTCCACTATTACCCTCAGCGCTCCGAATCTCCACTTGCATTTTCTACAAAAAGAGTGTTTCATAACTGCTCAATCAAAAATATGTTTTATCTCTGTTAACTGAATTTACAGATCAGAAATAAGTTTCACAGAATGCATCTGTGTAGTTTTTATTTGAAGATATTCTTTTTCCCAATGTAGGCCTCTTAGCGCTTAGCATGTCCAATTGCAGTTTCTACAGAAAGAGTGTTTCAGAACGGCTCAATCAAAAGTAAGGTTCAAATCTGTTAGTTGAATGCACAGAACAGAAAGAATTTTCACAGAATGCTACTGTGTAGTTTATATTTGAATATATTCCTTTTTCCACTATTACCCTCTTAGCGCTCCGAATGTCCACTTGCATTTTCTACAGAAAGAGTGTTCAGAACTGCGCAATCAAAAGTATGGTTTAACTCTGTTAGCTTAATGAACATATCAGAAATAAGTTTCACACAATGCTTCTGTGTAGTTTTTATTTGAAGATGTTATTTTTCCCAATAGAGGCCTCTCAGCGCTCAGAATGTCCAATTGCAGTTTCTACAGAAAGAGTGTTTCAGAAAGGCTCAATCAAAAGTAAGGTTCAACTCTGTTAGTTGAATGCACAGAACAGAAAGAAGTTTCATACAATGCTTCTGTGTAGTTTATATTTGAACATATTCTTTTTCCACTATTACCCACTTAGCGCTACGAATGTCCAGTTGCATTTTCTACAGACAGAGTGTTTCAAAACTGCTCAATCAAATTATGGTTTAACTCTGTTAGCTGAATGCTCAGATCAGAAAGAAGTTTCACAGAATGCTTCTGTGTAGTTTATATTTGAATATATTCCTTTTTCCACTACTACTCTCTTAGCGCTCCAAATGTCCAGTTGCATTTTCTACAGAAAGAGTGTACAGATCTGCTCAATCAAAAGTATGGTTTAACTCTGTTAGCTGAATGCACAGATCAGAAAGAAGTTTCACCGAATGATTCTGTGTAGTTTATATTTGAAGACATTCCTTTTTCCACTATTACCCTCTTAGCGCTCCGAATGTCCACTTGCATTTTCTACAGAAAGAGTGTTCAGAACTGCGCAATCAAAAGTATGGTTTAACTCTGTTAGCTTAATGAACATATCAGAAATAAGTTTCACACAATGCTTCTGTGTAGTTTTTATTTGAAGATATTATTTTTCCCAATATAGGCCTCTTAGCGCTCAGAATGTCCAATGGCAGTTTCTACGGAAAGAGTGTTTCAGAAAGGCTCAATCAAAAGTAAGGTTCAACTCTGTTAGTTGAATGCACAGAACAGAAAGAAGTTTCATACAATGCTTCTGTGTAGTTTATATTTTAACATATTCTTTTTTCCACTATTACCCACTTAGCGCTACGAATGTCCAGTTGCATTTTCTACAGACAGAGGGTTTCAAAACTGCTCAATCAAAAGTATGGTTTAACTCTGTTAGCTGAATGCTCAGATCAGAAAGAAGTTTCACAGAATGCTTCTGTGTAGTTTATATTTGAATATATTCCTTTTTCCACTACTACTCTCTTAGCGCTCAAAATGTCCAGTTGCATTTTCTACAGAAAGAGTGTTCAGATCTGCTCAATCAAAAGTATGGTTTAACTCTGTTAGCTGAATGCACAGATCAGAAAGAAGTTTCACAGAATTATTCTGTGTAGTTTATATTTGGAGACATTCCTTTTTCCACTATTACCCTCTTAGCGCTCCGAATCTCCACTTGCATTTTCTACAGAAAGAGTGTTTCAGAACGGCTCAATCAAAACTAAGGTTCAACTCTTTTAGTTGAACAAGCAGAACAGAAAGTAGTTTCACACAATTCTTCTGTGTAGTTTTTATTTGTAGACATTCTTTTTCCCAATATAGGCCTCTTAGCGCTCAGAATGTCCAATTGTAGTTTCTACAGAAAGAGTGATTCAGAACGGCTCAATCAAAAGTAAGGTTCATCTCTGTTAGTTGAATGCACAGAACAGAAAGAAGTTTCATACAATGCTTCTGTGTAGTTTATATTTGAACATATTCTTTTTTCCACTATTACCCACTTAGCGCTACGAATGTCCAGTTGCATTTTCTACAGACAGAGTGTTTCAAAACTGCTCAATCAAAATTATGGTTTAACACTGTTAGCTGAATGCTCAGATCAGAAAGAAGTTTCACAGAATGCTTCTGTGTAGTTTATATTTGAATATATTCCTTTTTCCACTACTACGCTCTTAGCGCTCCAAATGTCCAGTTGCATTTTCTACAGAAAGAGTGTTCAGATCTGCTCAATCAAAAGTATGGTTTAACTCTGTTAGCTGCATGCACAGATCAGAAAGAAGTTTCACCGAATGATTCTGTGTAGTTTATATTTGAAGACATTCCTTTTTCCACTATTACCCTCTGAGCGCTCCGAATCTCCACTTGCATTTTCTACAGAAAGAGTGTTTCATAGCTGCTCAATCAAAAATATGTTTTATCTCTGTTAACTGAATTTACAGATCAGAAATAAGTTTCACAGAATGCATCTGTGTAGTTTTTATTTGAAGATATTCTTTTTCCCAATGTAGGCCTCTTAGCGCTTAGCATGTCCAATTGCAGTTTCTACAGAAAGAGTGTTTCAGAACGGCTCAATCAAAAGTAAGGTTCAACACTGTTAGTTGAATGCACAGAACAGAAAGAATTTTCACAGAATGCTACTGTGTAGTTTATATTTGAATATATTCCTTTTTCCACTATTACCCATTAGCGCTACGAATGTCCAGTTGCATTTTCTACAGACAGAGTGTTTCAAAACTGCTCAATCAAAAGTATGGTTTAACTCTGTTAGCTGAATGCTCAGATCAGAAAGAAGTTTCACAGAATGCTTCTGTGTAGTTTATATTTGGATATATTCCTTTTTCCACTACTACTCTCTTAGCACTGCAAATGTCCAGTTGCATTTTCTACAGAAAGAGTCTTCAGATCTGCTCAATCAAAAGTATGGTTTAACTCTGTTAGCTGAATGCACAGATCAGAAAGAAGTTTCACAGAATGATTCTGTGTAGTTTATATTTGGAGACATTGCTTTTTCCACCATTACCCTCTTAGCGCTCCGAATCTCCACTTGCATTTTCTACAGAAAGAGTGTTTCAGAACGGCTCAATCAAAACTAAGGTTCAACTCTTTTTGTTGAACAAACAGAACAGAAAGAAGTTTCACACAATTCTTCTGTGTAGTTTTTATTTGTAGACATTCTTTTTCCCAATATAAGCCTCTTAGGGCTCAGAATGTCCAATTGCAGTTTCTACAGAAAGAGTGTTTCAGAACGGCTCAATCAAAAGTAAGGTTCAACTCTGTTAGTTGAATGCACAGAACAGAAAGAAGTTTCATACAATGCTTCTGTGTAGTTTATATTTGAATATATTCTTTTTTCCACTATTACCCACTTAGCGCTACGAATGTCCAGTTGCATTTTCTACAGACAGAGTGTTTCAAAACTGCTCAATCAAAATTATGGTTTAACACTGTTAGCTGAATGCTCAGATCAGAAAGAAGTTTCACAGAATGCTTCTGTGTAGTTTATATTTGAATATATTCCTTTTTCCACTACTACGCTCTTAGCGCTCCAAATGTCCAGTTGCATTTTCTATAGAAAGAGTGTTCAGATCTGCTCAATCAAAAGTATGGTTTAACTCTGTTAGCTGCATGCACAGATCAGAAAGAAGTTTCACCGAATGATTCTGTGTAGTTTATATTTGAAGACATTCCTTTTTCCACTATTACCCTCTGAGCGCTCCGAATCTCCACTTGCATTTTCTACAGAAAGAGTGTTTCATAGCTGCTCAATCAAAAATATGTTTTATCTCTGTTAACTGAATTTACAGATCAGAAATAAGTTTCACAGAATGCATCTGTGTAGTTTTTATTTGAAGATATTCTTTTTCCCAATGTAGGCCTCTTAGCGCTTAGCATGTCCAATTGCAGTTTCTACAGAAAGAGTGTTTCAGAACGGCTCAATCAAAAGTAAGGTTCAACACTGTTAGTTGAATGCACAGAACAGAAAGAATTTTCACAGAATGCTACTGTGTAGTTTATATTTGAATATATTCCTTTTTCCACTATTACCCATTAGCGCTACGAATGTCCAGTTGCATTTTCTACAGACAGAGTGTTTCAAAACTGCTCAATCAAAAGTATGGTTTAACTCTGTTAGCTGAATGCTCAGATCAGAAAGAAGTTTCACAGAATGCTTCTGTGTAGTTTATATTTGGATATATTCCTTTTTCCACTACTACTCTCTTAGCGCTGCAAATGTCCAGTTGCATTTTCTACAGAAAGAGTCTTCAGATCTGCTCAATCAAAAGTATGGTTTAACTCTGTTAGCTGAATGCACAGATCAGAAAGAAGTTTCACAGAATGATTCTGTGTAGTTTATATTTGGAGACATTGCTTTTTCCACCATTACCCTCTTAGCGCTCCGAATCTCCACTTGCATTTTCTACAGAAAGAGTGTTTCAGAACGGCTCAATCAAAACTAAGGTTCAACTCTTTTTGTTGAACAAACAGAACAGAAAGAAGTTTCACACAATTCTTCTGTGTAGTTTTTATTTGTAGACATTCTTTTTCCCAATATAGGCCTCTTAGCGCTCAGAATGTCCAATTGCAGTTTCTACACAAAGAGTGTTTCAGAACGGCTCAATCAAAAGTAAGGTTCAACTCTGTTAGTTGAATGCACAGAACAGAAAGAAGTTTCATACAATGCTTCTGTGTAGTTTATATTTGAACATATTATTTTTTCCACTATTACCCACTTAGCGCTACGAATGTCCAGTTGCATTTTCTACAGACAGAGTGTTTCAAAACTGCTCAATCAAAAGTATGGTTTAACTCTGTTAGCTGAATGCTCAGATCAGAAAAAGTTTCACAGAATGCTTCTGTGTAGTTTATATTTGAATATATTCCTTTTTCCACTACTACGCTCTTAGCGCTCCAAATGTCCAGTTGCATTTTCTACAGAAAGAGTGTTCAGATCTGCTCAATCAAAAGTATGGTTTAACTCTGTTAGCTGAATGCACAGATCAGAAAGAATTTTCACCGAATGATTCTGTGTAGTTTATATTTGAAGACATTCCTTTTTCCACTATTACCCTCAGCGCTCCGAATCTCCACTTGCATTTTCTACAAAAAGAGTGTTTCATAACTGCTCAATCAAAAATATGTTTTATCTCTGTTAACTGAATTTACAGATCAGAAATAAGTTTCACAGAATGCATCTGTGTAGTTTTTATTTGAAGATATACTTTTTCCCAATGTAGGCCTCTTAGCGCTTAGCATGTCCAATTGCAGTTTCTACAGAAAGAGTGTTTCAGAACGGCTCAATCAAAAGTAAGGTTCAAATCTGTTAGTTGAATGCACAGAACAGAAAGAATTTTCACAGAATGCTACTGTGTAGTTTATATTTGAATATATTCCTTTTTCCACTATTACCCTCTTAGCGCTCCGAATGTCCACTTGCATTTTCTACAGAAAGAGTGTTCAGAACTGCGCAATCAAAAGTATGGTTTAAATCTGTTAGCTTAATGAACATATCAGAAATAAGTTTCACACAATGCTTCTGTGTAGTTTTTATTTGAAGATGTTATTTTTCCCAATATAGGCCTCTTAGCGCTCAGAATGTCCAATTGCAGTTTCTACAGAAATAGTGTTTCAGAACGGCTCAATCAAAAGTAAGGTTCAACTCTGTTAGTTGAATGCACAGAACAGAAAGAAGTTTCATACAATGCTTCTGTGTAGTTTATATTTGAACATATTCTTTTTTCCACTATTACCCACTTAGCGCTACGAATGTCCAGTTGCATTTTCTACAGACAGAGTGTTTCAAAACTGCTCAATCAAAATTATGGTTTAACACTGTTAGCTGAATGCTCAGATCAGAAAGAAGTTTCACAGAATGCTTCTGTGTAGTTTATATTTGGATATATTCCTTTTTCCACTACTACTCTCTTAGCGCTGCAAATGTCCAGTTGCATTTTCTACAGAAAGAGTCTTCAGATCTGCTCAATCAAAAGTATGGTTTAACTCTGTTAGCTGAATGCACAGATCAGAAAGAAGTTTCACAGAATGATTCTGTGTAGTTTATATTTGGAGACATTGCTTTTTCCACCATTACCCTCTTAGCGCTCCGAATCTCCACTTGCATTTTCTACAGAAAGAGTGTTTCAGAACGGCTCAATCAAAACTAAGGTTCAACTCTTTTTGTTGAACAAACAGAACAGAAAGAAGTTTCACACAATTCTTCTGTGTAGTTTTTATTTGTAGACATTCTTTTTCCCAATATAAGCCTCTTAGGGCTCAGAATGTCCAATTGCAGTTTCTACAGAAAGAGTGTTTCAGAACGGCTCAATCAAAAGTAAGGTTCAACTCTGTTAGTTGAATGCACAGAACAGAAAGAAGTTTCATACAATGCTTCTGTGTAGTTTATATTTGAACATATTCTTTTTTCCACTATTACCCACTTAGCGCTACGAATGTCCAGTTGCATTTTCTACAGACAGAGTGTTTCAAAACTGCTCAATCAAAAGTATGGTTTAACTCCGTTAGCTGAATGCTCAGATCAGAAAGAAGTTTCACAGAATGCTTCTGTGTAGTTTATATTTGAATATATTCCTTTTTCCACTACTACTCTCTTAGCGCTCCAAATGTCCAGTTGCATTTTCTACAGAAAGAGTGTTCAGATCTGCTCAATCAAAAGTATGGTTTAACTCTGTTAGCTGAATGCACAGATCAGAAAGAAGTTTCACAGAATGATTCTGTGTAGTTTATATTTGGAGACATTCCTTTTTCCACTATTACCCACTTAGCGCTCCGAATCTCCACTTGCATTTTCTACAGAAAGAGTGTTTCAGAACGGCTCAATCAAAACTAAGGTTCAACTCTTTTAGTTGAACAAACAGAACAGAAAGAAGTTTCACACAATTCTTCTGTGTAGTTTTTATTTGTAGACATTCTTTTTCCCAATATAGGCCTCTTAGCGCTCAGAATGTCCAATTGCAGTTTCTACACAAAGAGTGTTTCAGAACGGCTCAATCAAAAGTAAGGTTCAACTCTGTTAGTTGAATGCACAGAACAGAAAGAAGTTTCATACAATGCTTCTGTGTAGTTTATATTTGAACATATTATTTTTTCCACTATTACCCACTTAGCGCTACGAATGTCCAGTTGCATTTTCTACAGACAGAGTGTTTCAAAACTGCTCAATCAAAAGTATGGTTTAACTCTGTTAGCTGAATGCTCAGATCAGAAAAAGTTTCACAGAATGCTTCTGTGTAGTTTATATTTGAATATATTCCTTTTTCCACTACTACGCTCTTAGCGCTCCAAATGTCCAGTTGCATTTTCTACAGAAAGAGTGTTCAGATCTGCTCAATCAAAAGTATGGTTTAACTCTGTTAGCTGAATGCACAGATCAGAAAGAATTTTCACCGAATGATTCTGTGTAGTTTTTATTTGAAGACATTCCTTTTTCCACTATTACCCTCAGCGCTCCGAATCTCCACTTGCATTTTCTACAAAAAGAGTGTTTCATAACTGCTCAATCAAAAATATGTTTTATCTCTGTTAACTGAATTTACAGATCAGAAATAAGTTTCACAGAATGCATCTGTGTAGTTTTTATTTGAAGATATACTTTTTCCCAATGTAGGCCTCTTAGCGCTTAGCATGTCCAATTGCAGTTTCTACAGAAAGAGTGTTTCAGAACGGCTCAATCAAAAGTAAGGTTCAAATCTGTTAGTTGAATGCACAGAACAGAAAGAATTTTCACAGAATGCTACTGTGTAGTTTATATTTGAATATATTCCTTTTTCCACTATTACCCTCTTAGCGCTCCGAATGTCCACTTGCATTTTCTACAGAAAGAGTGTTCAGAACTGCGCAATCAAAAGTATGGTTTAAATCTGTTAGCTTAATGAACATATCAGAAATAAGTTTCACACAATGCTTCTGTGTAGTTTTTATTTGAAGATGTTATTTTTCCCAATATAGGCCTCTTAGCACTCAGAATGTCCAATTGCAGTTTCTACAGAAAGAGTGTTTCAGAACGGCTCAATCAAAAGTAAGGTTCAACTCTGTTAGTTGAATGCACAGAACAGAAAGAAGTTTCATACAATGCTTCTGTGTAGTTTATATTTGAACATATTCTTTTTTCCACTATTACCCACTTAGCGCTACGAATGTCCAGTTGCATTTTCTACAGACAGAGTGTTTCAAAACTGCTCAATCAAAATTATGGTTTAACACTGTTAGCTGAATGCTCAGATCAGAAAGAAGTTTCACAGAATGCTTCTGTGTAGTTTATATTTGAATATATTCCTTTTTCCACTACTACGCTCTTAGCGCTCCAAATGTCCAGTTGCATTTTCTATAGAAAGAGTGTTCAGATCTTCTCAATCAAAAGTATGGTTTAACTCTGTTAGCTGCATGCACAGATCAGAAAGAAGTTTCACCGAATGATTCTGTGTAGTTTATATTTGAAGACATTCCTTTTTCCACTATTACCCTCTGAGCGCTCCGAATCTCCACTTGCATTTTCTACAGAAAGAGTGTTTCATAGCTGCTCAATCAAAAATATGTTTTATCTCTGTTAACTGAATTTACAGATCAGAAATAAGTTTCACAGAATGCATCTGTGTAGTTTTTATTTGAAGATATTCTTTTTCCCAATGTAGGCCTCTTAGCGCTTAGCATGTCCAATTGCAGTTTCTACAGAAAGAGTGTTTCAGAACGGCTCAATCAAAAGTAAGGTTCAACACTGTTAGTTGAATGCACAGAACAGAAAGAATTTTCACAGAATGCTACTGTGTAGTTTATATTTGAATATATTCCTTTTTCCACTATTACCCATTAGCGCTACGAATGTCCAGTTGCATTTTCTACAGACAGAGTGTTTCAAAACTGCTCAATCAAAAGTATGGTTTAACTCTGTTAGCTGAATGCTCAGATCAGAAAGAAGTTTCACAGAATGCTTCTGTGTAGTTTATATTTGGATATATTCCTTTTTCCACTACTACTCTCTTAGCGCTGCAAATGTCCAGTTGCATTTTCTACAGAAAGAGTCTTCAGATCTGCTCAATCAAAAGTATGGTTTAACTCTGTTAGCTGAATGCACAGATCAGAAAGAAGTTTCACAGAATGATTCTGTGTAGTTTATATTTGGAGACATTGCTTTTTCCACCATTACCCTCTTAGCGCTCCGAATCTCCACTTGCATTTTCTACAGAAAGAGTGTTTCAGAACGGCTCAATCAAAACTAAGGTTCAACTCTTTTTGTTGAACAAACAGAACAGAAAGAAGTTTCACACAATTCTTCTGTGTAGTTTTTATTTGTAGACATTCTTTTTCCCAATATAGGCCTCTTAGGGCTCAGAATGTCCAATTGCAGTTTCTACAGAAAGAGTGTTTCAGAACGGCTCAATCAAAAGTAAGGTTCAACTCTGTTAGTTGAATGCACAGAACAGAAAGAAGTTTCATACAATGCTTCTGTGTAGTTTATATTTGAACATATTCTTTTTTCCACTATTACCCACTTAGCGCTACGAATGTCCAGTTGCATTTTCTACAGACAGAGTGTTTCAAAACTGCTCAATCAAAAGTATGGTTTAACTCCGTTAGCTGAATGCTCAGATCAGAAAGAAGTTTCACAGAATGCTTCTGTGTAGTTTATATTTGAATATATTCCTTTTTCCACTACTACTCTCTTAGCGCTCCAAATGTCCAGTTGCATTTTCTACAGAAAGAGTGTTCAGATCTGCTCAATCAAAAGTATGGTTTAACTCTGTTAGCTGAATGCACAGATCAGAAAGAAGTTTCACAGAATGATTCTGTGTAGTTTATATTTGGAGACATTCCTTTTTCCACTATTACCCACTTAGCGCTCCGAATCTCCACTTGCATTTTCTACAGAAAGAGTGTTTCAGAACGGCTCAATCAAAACTAAGGTTCAACTCTTTTAGTTGAACAAACAGAACAGAAAGAAGTTTCACACAATTCTTCTGTGTAGTTTTTATTTGTAGACATTCTTTTTCCCAATATAGGCCTCTTAGCGCTCAGAATGTCCAATTGCAGTTTCTACACAAAGAGTGTTTCAGAACGGCTCAATCAAAAGTAAGGTTCAACTCTGTTAGTTGAATGCACAGAACAGAAAGAAGTTTCATACAATGCTTCTGTGTAGTTTATATTTGAACATATTATTTTTTCCACTATTACCCACTTAGCGCTACGAATGTCCAGTTGCATTTTCTACAGACAGAGTGTTTCAAAACTGCTCAATCAAAAGTATGGTTTAACTCTGTTAGCTGAATGCTCAGATCAGAAAAAGTTTCACAGAATGCTTCTGTGTAGTTTATATTTGAATATATTCCTTTTTCCACTAATACGCTCTTAGCGCTCCAAATGTCCAGTTGCATTTTCTACAGAAAGAGTGTTCAGATCTGCTCAATCAAAAGTATGGTTTAACTCTGTTAGCTGAATGCACAGATCAGAAAGAATTTTCACCGAATGATTCTGTGTAGTTTATATTTGAAGACATTCCTTTTTCCACTATTACCCTCAGCGCTCCGAATCTCCACTTGCATTTTCTACAAAAAGAGTGTTTCATAACTGCTCAATCAAAAATATGTTTTATCTCTGTTAACTGAATTTACAGATCAGAAATAAGTTTCACAGAATGCATCTGTGTAGTTTTTATTTGAAGATATACTTTTTCCCAATGTAGGCCTCTTAGCGCTTAGCATGTCCAATTGCAGTTTCTACAGAAAGAGTGTTTCAGAACGGCTCAATCAAAAGTAAGGTTCAAATCTGTTAGTTGAATGCACAGAACAGAAAGAATTTTCACAGAATGCTACTGTGTAGTTTATATTTGAATATATTCCTTTTTCCACTATTACCCTCTTAGCGCTCCGAATGTCCACTTGCATTTTCTACAGAAAGAGTGTTCAGAACTGCGCAATCAAAAGTATGGTTTAAATCTGTTAGCTTAATGAACATATCAGAAATAAGTTTCACACAATGCTTCTGTGTAGTTTTTATTTGAAGATGTTATTTTTCCCAATATAGGCCTCTTAGCACTCAGAATGTCCAATTGCAGTTTCTACAGAAAGAGTGTTTCAGAAAGGCTCAATCAAAAGTAAGGTTCAACTCTGTTAGTTGAATGCACAGAACAGAAAGAAGTTTCATACAATGCTTCTGTGTAGTTTATATTTGAACATATTCTTTTTTCCACTATTACCCACTTAGCGCTACGAATGTCCAGTTGCATTTTCTACAGACAGAGTGTTTCAAAACTGCTCAATCAAAAGTATGGTTTAACTCTGTTAGCTGAATGCTCAGATCAGAAAGAAGTTTCACAGAATGCTTCTGTGTAGTTTATATTTGAATATATTCCTTTTTCCACTACTACTCTCTTAGCGCTCCAAATGTCCAGTTGCATTTTCTACAGAAAGAGTGTTCAGATCTGCTCAATCAAAAGTATGGTTTAACTCTGTTAGCTGAATGCACAGATCAGAAAGAAGTTTCACAGAATGATTCTGTGTAGTTTATATTTGGAGACATTCCTTTTTCCACTATTACCCTCTTAGCGCTCCGAATCTCCACTTGCATTTTCTACAGAAAGAGTGTTTCAGAACGGCTCAATCAAAACTAAGGTTCAACTCTTTTAGTTGAACAAACAGAACAGAAAGGAGTTTCACACAATTCTTCTGTGTAGTTTTTATTTGTAGACATTATTTTTCCCAATATAGGCCTCTTAGCGCTCAGAATGTCCAATTGCAGTTTCTACACAAAGAGTGTTTCAGAACGGCTCAATCAAAAGTAAGGTTCAACTCTGTTAGTTGAATGCACAGAACAGAAAGAAGTTTCATACAATGCTTCTGTGTAGTTTATATTTGAACATATTCTTTTTTCCACTATTACCCACTTAGCGCTACGAATGTCCAGTTGCATTTTCTACAGACAGAGTGTTTCAAAACTGCTCAATCAAAAGTATGGTTTAACTCTGTTAGCTGAATGCTCAGATCAGAAAAAGTTTCACAGAATGCTTCTGTGTAGTTTATATTTGAATATATTCCTTTTTCCACTACTACGCTCTTAGCGCTCCAAATGTCCAGTTGCATTTTCTACAGAAAGAGTGTTCAGATCTGCTCAATCAAAAGTATGGTTTAACTCTGTTAGCTGAATGCACAGATCAGAAAGAATTTTCACCGAATGATTCTGTGTAGTTTATATTTGAAGACATTCCTTTTTCCACTATTACCCTCAGCGCTCCGAATCTCCACTTGCATTTTCTACAAAAAGAGTGTTTCATAACTGCTCAATCAAAAATATGTTTTATCTCTGTTAACTGAATTTACAGATCAGAAATAAGTTTCACAGAATGCATCTGTGTAGTTTTTATTTGAAGATATACTTTTTCCCAATGTAGGCCTCTTAGCGCTTAGCATGTCCAATTGCAGTTTCTACAGAAAGAGTGTTTCAGAACGGCTCAATCAAAAGTAAGGTTCAAATCTGTTAGTTGAATGCACAGAACAGAAAGAATTTTCACAGAATGCTACTGTGTAGTTTATATTTGAATATATTCCTTTTTCCACTATTACCCTCTTAGCGCTCCGAATGTCCACTTGCATTTTCTACAGAAAGAGTGTTCAGAACTGCGCAATCAAAAGTATGGTTTAACTCTGTTAGCTTAATGAACATATCAGAAATAAGTTTCACACAATGCTTCTGTGTAGTTTTTATTTGAAGATGTTATTTTTCCCAATATAGGCCTCTTAGCGCTCAGAATGTCCAATTGCAGTTTCTACAGAAAGAGTGTTTCAGAAAGGCTCAATCAAAAGTAAGGTTCAACTCTGTTAGTTGAATGCACAGAACAGAAAGAAGTTTCATACAATGCTTCTGTGTAGTTTATATTTGAACATATTCTTTTTTCCACTATTACCCACTTAGCGCTACGAATGTCCAGTTGCATTTTCTACAGACAGAGTGTTTCAAAACTGCTCAATCAAAAGTATGGTTTAACTCTGTTAGCTGAATGCTCAGATCAGAAAGAAGTTTCACAGAATGCTTCTGTGTAGTTTATATTTGAATATATTCCTTTTTCCACTACTACTCTCTTAGCGCTCCAAATGTCAAGTTGCATTTTCTACAGAAAGAGTGTTCAGATCTGCTCAATCAAAAGTATGGTTTAACTCTGTTAGCTGAATGCACAGATCAGAAAGAAGTTTCACAGAATGATTCTGTGTAGTTTATATTTGGAGACATTCCTTTTTCCACTATTACCCTCTTAGCGCTCCGAATCTCCACTTGCATTTTCTACAGAAAGAGTGTTTCAGAACGGCTCAATCAAAACTAAGGTTCAACTCTTTTAGTTGAACAAACAGAACAGAAAGGAGTTTCACACAATTCTTCTGTGTAGTTTTTATTTGTAGACATTATTTTTCCCAATATAGGCCTCTTAGCGCTCAGAATGTCCAATTGCAGTTTCTACACAAAGAGTGTTTCAGAACGGCTCAATCAAAAGTAAGGTTCAACTCTGTTAGTTGAATGCACAGAACAGAAAGAAGTTTCATACAATGCTTCTGTGTAGTTTATATTTGAACATATTCTTTTTTCTACTATTACCCACTTAGCGCTACGAATGTCCAGTTGCATTTTCTACAGACAGAGTGTTTCAAAACTGCTCAATCAAAAGTATGGTTTAACTCTGTTAGCTGAATGCTCAGATCAGAAAAAGTTTCACAGAATGCTTCTGTGTAGTTTATATTTGAATATATTCCTTTTTCCACTACTACGCTCTTAGCGCTCCAAATGTCCAGTTGCATTTTCTACAGAAAGAGTGTTCAGATCTGCTCAATCAAAAGTATGGTTTAACTCTGTTAGCTGAATGCACAGATCAGAAAGAATTTTCACCGAATGATTCTGTGTAGTTTATATTTGAAGACATTCCTTTTTCCACTATTACCCTCAGCGCTCCGAATCTCCACTTGCATTTTCTACAAAAAGAGTGTTTCATAACTGCTCAATCAAAAATATGTTTTATCTCTGTTAACCGAATTTACAGATCAGAAATAAGTTTCACAGAATGCATCTGTGTAGTTTTTATTTGAAGATATACTTTTTCCCAATGTAGGCCTCTTAGCGCTTAGCATGTCCAATTGCAGTTTCTACAGAAAGAGTGTTTCAGAACGGCTCAATCAAAAGTAAGGTTCAAATCTGTTAGTTGAATGCACAGAACAGAAAGAATTTTCACAGAATGCTACTGTGTAGTTTATATTTGAATATATTCCTTTTTCCACTATTACCCTCTTAGCGCTCCGAATGTCCACTTGCATTTTCTACAGAAAGAGTGTTCAGAACTACGCAATCAAAAGTATGCTTTAACTCTGTTAGCTTAATGAACATATCAGAAATAAGTTTCACACAATGCTTCTGTGTAGTTTTTATTTGAAGATGTTATTTTTCCCAATATAGGCCTCTTAGCGCTCAGAATGTCCAATTGCAGTTTCTACAGAAAGAGTGTTTCAGAAAGGCTGAATCAAAAGTAAGGTTCAACTCTGTTAGTTGAATGCACAGAACAGAAAGAAGTTTCATACAATGCTTCTGTGTAGTTTATATTTGAACATATTCTTTTTTCCACTATTACCCACTTAGCGCTACGAATGTCCAGTTGCATTTTCTACAGACAGAGTGTTTCAAAACTGCTCAATCAAAAGTATGGTTTAACTCTGTTAGCTGAATGCTCAGATCAGAAAGAAGTTTCACAGAATGCTTCTGTGTAGTTTATATTTGAATATATTCCTTTTTCCACTACTACTCTCTTAGCGCTCCAAATGTCCAGTTGCATTTTCTACAGAAAGAGTGTTCAGATCTGCTCAATCAAAAGTATGGTTTAACTCTGTTAGCTGAATGCACAGATCAGAAAGAAGTTTCACAGAATGATTCTGTGTAGTTTATATTTGGAGACATTCCTTTTTCCACTATTACCCTCTTAGCGCTCCGAATCTCCACTTGCATTTTCTACAGAAAGAGTGTTTCAGAACGGCTCAATCAAAACTAAGGTTCAACTCTTTTAGTTGAACAAACAGAACAGAAAGGAGTTTCACACAATTCTTCTGTGTAGTTTTTATTTGAAGATATTCTTTTTCCCAATGTAGGCCTCTTAGCGCTTAGCATGTCCAATTGCAGTTTCTACAGAAAGAGTGTTTCAGAACGGCTCAATCAAAAGTAAGGTTCAACTCTGTTAGTTGAATGCACAGAACAGAAAGTATTTTCACAGAATGCTACTGTGTAGTTTATATTTGAATATATTTCTTTTTCCACTATTACCCTCTTAGCGCTCCGAATGTCCACTTGCATTTTCTACAGAAAGAGTGTTCAGAACTGCGCAATCAAAAGTATGGTTTATCTCTGTTAGCTTAATGAACATATCAGAAATAAGTTTCAAACAATGCTTCTGTGTAGTTTTTATTTGAAGATATTTTTTTTCCCAATATAGGCCTCTTAGCGCTCAGAATGTCCATTGCAGTTTCTACAGAAAGAGTGTTTCAGAAAGGCTCAATCAAAAGTAAGGTTCAACTCTGTTAGTTGAATGCACAGAACAGAAAGAATTTTCATACAATGCTTCTGTGTAGTTTATATTTGAACATATTCTTTTTTCCACTATTACCCACTTAGCGCTACGAATGTCCAGTTGCATTTTCTACAGACAGAGTGTTTCAAAACTGCTCAATCAAAAGTATGGTTTAACTCTGTTAGCTGAATGCTCAGATCAGAAAGAATTTTCACAGAATGCTTCTGTGTAGTTTATATTTGAATATATTCCTTTTTCCACTACTACTCTCTTAGCGCTCCAAATGTCCAGTTGCATTTTCTACAGAAAGAGTGTTCAGATCTGCTCAATCAAAAGTATGGTTTAACTCTGTTAGCTGAATGCACAGTTCAGAAAGAAGTTTCACAGAATGATTCTGTGTAGTTTATATTTGGAGACATTCCTTTTTCCACTATTACCCTCTTAGCGCTCCGAATCTCCACTTGCATTTTCTACAGAAAGAGTGTTTCAGAACGGCTCAATCAAAACTAAGGTTCAACTCTTTTAGTTGAACAAACACAACAGAAAGAAGTTTCACACAATTCTTCTGTGTAGTTTTTATTTGTAGACATTCTTTTTCCCAATATAGTCCTCTTAGCGCTCAGAATGTCCAATTGCAGTTTCTACAGAAAGAGTGTTTCAGAACGGCTCAATCAAAAGTAAGGTTCAACTCTGTTAGTTGAATGCACAGAACAGAAAGAAGTTTCATACAATGCTTCTGTGTAGTTTATATTTGAACATATTCTTTTTTCCACTATTACCCACTTAGCGCTACTAATTTCCAGTTGCATTTTCTACAGACAGAGTGTTTCAAAACTGCTCAATCAAAAGTATGGTTTAACTCTGTTAGCTGAATGCTCAGATCAGAAAGAAGTTTCACAGAATGCTTCTGTGTAGTTTATATTTGAATACATTACTTTTTCCACTACTACGCTCTTAGCGCTCCAATTGTCCAGTTGCATTTTCTACAGAAAGAGTGTTCAGATCTGCTCAATCAAAAGTATGGTTTAACTCTGTTAGCTGAATGCACAGATCAGAAAGAAGTTTCACCGAATGATTCAGTGTAGTTTATATTTGAAGACATTCCTTTTTCCACTATTACCCCCTTAGCGCTCCGAATCTCCACTTGCATTTTCTACAAAAACAGTGTTTCATAACTGCTCAATCAAAAATATGTTTTATCTCTGTTAACTGAATTTACAGATCAGAAATAAGTTTCACAGAATGCATCTGTGTAGTTTTTATTTGAAGATATTCTTTTTCCCAATATAGGCCTCTTAGCGCTTAGCATGTCCAATTGCAGTTTCTACAGAAAGAGTGTTTCAGAACGGCTCAATCAAAAGTAAGGTTCAACTCTGTTAGTTGAATGCACAGAACAGAAAGAATTTTCACAGAATGCTACTGTGTAGTTTATATTTGAATATATTTCTTTTTCCACTATTACCCTCTTAGCGCTCCGAATGTCCACTTGCATTTTCTACAGAAAGAGTGTTCAGAACTGCGCAATCAAAAGTATGGTTTATCTCTGTTAGCTTAATGAACTTATCAGAAATAAGTTTCACACAATTCTTCTGTGTAGTTTTTATTTGAAGATATTATTTTTCCCAATATAGGCCTCTTAGCGCTCAGAATGTCCAATTGCAGTTTCTACAGAAAGAGTGTTTCAGAAAGGCTCAATCTAAAGTAAGGTTCAACTCTGTTAGTTGAATGAACAGAACAGAAAGAAGTTTCATACAATGCTTCTGTGTAGTTTATATTTGAACATATTCTTTTTTCCACTATTACCCACTTAGCGCTACGAATGTCCAGTTGCATTTTCTACAGACAGAGTGTTTCAAAACTGCTCAATCAAAAGTATGGTTTAACTCTGTTAGCTGAATGCTCAGATCAGAAAGTAGTTTCACAGAATGCTTCTGTGTATTTTATATTTGAATATATTCCTTTTTCCACTACTACTCTCTTAGCGCTCCAAATGTCCAGTTGCATTTTCTACAGAAAGAGTGTTCAGATCTGCTCAATCAAAAGTATGGTTTAACTCTGTTAGCTGAATGCACAGATCAGAAAGAAGTTTCACAGAATGATTCTGTGTAGTTTATATTTGGAGACATTCCTTTTTCCACTATTACCCTCTTAGCGCTCCGAATCTCCACTTGCATTTTCTACAGAAAGAGTGTTTCAGAACGGCTCAATCAAAACTAAGGTTCAACTCTTTTAGTTGAACAAACAGAACAGAAAGGAGTTTCACACAATTCTTCTGTGTAGTTTTTTTTGTAGACATTCTTTTTCCCAATATAGGCCTCTTAGCGCTCAGAATGTCCAATTGCAGTTTCTACAGAAAGAGTGTTTCAGAACGGCTCAATCAAAAGTAAGGTTCAACTCTGTTAGTTGAATGCACAGAACAGAAAGAAGTTTCATACAATGCTTCTGTGTAGTTTATATTTGAATATATTCTTTTTTACACTATTACCCACTTAGCGCTACGAATGTCCAGTTGCATTTTCTACAGACAGAGTGTTTCAAAACTGCTCAATCAAAAGAATGGTTTAACTCTGTTAGCTGAATGCTCAGATCAGAAAGAAGTTTCACAGAATGCTTCTGTGTAGTTTATGTTTGAATATATTCCTTTTTCCACTACTACGCTCTTAGTGCTCCAAATGTCCAGTTGCATTTTCTACAGAAAGAGTGTTCAGATCTGCTCAATCAAAAGTATGGTTTAACTCTGTTAGCTGAATGCACAGATCAGAAAGAAGTTTCACCGAATGATTCTGTGTAGTTTATATTTGAAGACATTCCTTTTTCCACTATTACCACCTTAGCGCTCCGAATCTCCACTTGCATTTTCTACAAAAACAGTGTTTCATAACTGCTCAATCAAAAATATGTTTTATCTCTGTTAACTGAATTTACAGATCAGAAATAAGTTTCACAGAATGCATCTGTGTAGTTTTTATTTGAAGGTATTATTTTTCCCAATATAGGCCTCTTAGCGCTTAGCATGTCCAATTGCAGTTTCTACAGAAAGAGTGTTTCAGAACGGCTCAATCAAAAGTAAGGTTCAACTCTGTTAGTTGAATGCACAGAACAGAAAGAATTTTCACAGAATGCTACTGTGTAGTTTATATTTGAATATATTTCTTTTTCCACTATTACCCTCTTAGCGCTCCGAATGTCCACTTGCATTTTCTACAGAAAGAGTGTTCAGAACTGCGCAATCAAAAGTATGGTTTATCTCTTTTAGCTTAATGAACATATCAGAAATAAGTTTCACACAATGCTTCTGTGTAGTATTTATTTGAAGATATTATTTTTCCCAACATAGGCCTCTTAGCTCTCAGAATGTCCAATTGCAATTTCTACAGAAAGAGTGTTTCAGAAAGGCTGAATCAAAAGTAAGGTTCAACTCTGTTAGTTGAATGCACAGAACAGAAAGAAGTTTCATACAATGCTTCTGTGTAGTTTATATTTGAACATATTCTTTTTTCCACTATTACCCACTTAGCGCTACGAATGTCCAGTTGCATTTTCTACAGACAGAGTGTTTCAAAACTGCTCAATCAAAAGTATGGTTTAACTCTGTTAGCTGAATGCTCAGATCAGAAAGAAGTTTCACAGAATGCTTCTGTGTAGTTTATATTTGAATATATTCCTTTTTCCACTACTACTCTCTTAGCGCTCCAAATGTCCAGTTGCATTTTCTACAGAAAGAGTGTTCAGATCTGCTCAATCAAAAGTATGGTTTAACTCTGTTAGCTGAATGCACAGTTCAGAAAGAAGTTTCACAGAATGATTCTGTGTAGTTTATATTTGGAGACATTCCTTTTTCCACTATTACCCTCTTAGCGCTCCGAATCTCCACTTGCATTTTCTACAGAAAGAGTGTTTCAGAACGGCTCAATCAAAACTAAGGTTCAACTCTTTTAGTTGAACAAACAGAACAGAAAGAAGTTTCACACAATTCTTCTGTGTAGTTTTTATTTGTAGACATTCTTTTTCCCAATATAGTCCTCTTAGCGCTCAGAATGTCCAATTGCAGTTTCTACAGAAAGAGTGTTTCAGAACGGCTCAATCAAAATTAAGGTTCAACTCTGTTAGTTGAATGCACAGAACAGAAAGAAGTTTCATACAATGCTTCTGTGTAGTTTATATTTGAACATATTCTTTTTTCCACTATTACCCACTTAGCGCTACTAATTTCCAGTTGCATTTTCTACAGACAGAACGTTTCAAAACTGCTCAATCAAAAGTATGGTTTAACTCTGTTAGCTGAATGCTCAGATCAGAAAGAAGTTTCACAGAATGCTTCTGTGTAGTTTATATTTGAATACATTACTTTTTCCACTACTACGCTCTTAGCGCTCCAATTGTCCAGTTGCATTTTCTACAGAAAGAGTGTTCAGATCTGCTCAATCAAAAGTATGGTTTAACTCTGTTAGCTGAATGCACAGATCAGAAAGAAGTTTCACCGAATGATTCAGTGTAGTTTATATTTGAAGACATTCCTTTTTCCACTATTACCCCCTTAGCGCTCCGAATCTCCACTTGCATTTTCTACAAAAACAGTGTTTCATAACTGCTCAATCAAAAATATGTTTTATCTCTGTTAACTGAATTTACAGATCAGAAATAAGTTTCACAGAATGCATCTGTGTAGTTTTTATTTGAAGATATTCTTTTTCCCAATATAGGCCTCTTAGCGCTTAGCATGTCCAATTGCAGTTTCTACAGAAAGAGTGTTTCAGAACGGCTCAATCAAAAGTAAGGTTCAACTCTGTTAGTTGAATGCACAGAACAGAAAGAATTTTCACAGAATGCTACTGTGTAGTTTATATTTGAATATATTTCTTTTTCCACTATTACCCTCTTAGCGCTCCGAATGTCCACTTGCATTTTCTACAGAAAGAGTGTTCAGAACTGCGCAATCAAAAGTATGGTTTATCTCTGTTAGCTTAATGAACTTATCAGAAATAAGTTTCACACAATTCTTCTGTGTAGTTTTTATTTGAAGATATTATTTTTCCCAATATAGGCCTCTTAGCGCTCAGAATGTCCAATTGCAGTTTCTACAGAAAGAGTGTTTCAGAAAGGCTCAATCTAAAGTAAGGTTCAACTCTGTTAGTTGAATGAACAGAACAGAAAGAAGTTTCATACAATGCTTCTGTGTAGTTTATATTTGAACATATTCTTTTTTCCACTATTACCCACTTAGCGCTACGAATGTCCAGTTGCATTTTCTACAGACAGAGTGTTTCAAAACTGCTCAATCAAAAGTATGGTTTAACTCTGTTAGCTGAATGCTCAGATCAGAAAGTAGTTTCACAGAATGCTTCTGTGTAGTTTATATTTGAATATATTCCTTTTTCCACTACTACTCTCTTAGCGCTCCAAATGTCCAGTTGCATTTTCTACAGAAAGAGTGTTCAGATCTGCTCAATCAAAAGTATGGTTTAACTCTGTTAGCTGAATGCACAGATCAGAAAGAAGTTTCACAGAATGATTCTGTGTAGTTTATATTTGGAGACATTCCTTTTTCCACTATTACCCTCTTAGCGCTCCGATACTCCACTTGCATTTTCTACAGAAAGAGTGTTTCAGAACGGCTCAATCAAAACTAAGGTTCAACTCTTTTAGTTGAACAAACAGAACAGAAAGGAGTTTCACACAATTCTTCTGTGTAGTTTTTTTTGTAGACATTCTTTTTCCCAATATAGGCCTCTTAGCGCTCAGAATGTCCAATTGCAGTTTCTACAGAAAGAGTGTTTCAGAACGGCTCAATCAAAAGTAAGGTTCAACTCTGTTAGTTGAATGCACAGAACAGAAAGAAGTTTCATACAATGCTTCTGTGTAGTTTATATTTGAACATATTCTTTTTTCCACTATTACCCACTTAGCGCTACGAATGTCCAGTTGCATTTTCTACAGACAGAGTGTTTCAAAACTGCTCAATCAAAAGAATGGTTTAACTCTGTTAGCTGAATGCTCAGATCAGAAAGAAGTTTCACAGAATGCTTCTGTGTAGTTTATATTTGAATATATTCCTTTTTCCACTACTACGCTCTTAGCGCTCCAAATGTCCAGTTGCATTTTCTACAGAAAGAGTGTTCAGATCTGCTCAATCAAAAGTATGGTTTAACTCTGTTAGCTGAATGCACAGATCAGAAAGAAGTTTCACCGAATGATTCTGTGTAGTTTATATATGAAGACATTCCTTTTTCCACTATTACCAACTTAGCGCTCCGAATCTCCACTTGCATTTTCTACAAAAACAGTGTTTCATAACTGCTCAATCAAAAATATGTTTTATCTCTGTTAACTGAATTTACAGATCAGAAATAAGTTTCACAGAATGCATCTGTGTAGTTTTTATTTGAAGGTATTATTTTTCCCAATATAGGCCTCTTAGCGCTTAGCATGTCCAATTGCAGTTTCTACAGAAAGAGTGTTTCAGAACGGCTCAATCAAAAGTAAGGTTCAACTCTGTTAGTTGAATGCACAGAACAGAAAGAATTTTCACAGAATGCTACTGTGTAGTTTATATTTGAATATATTTCTTTTTCCACTATTACCCTCTTAGCGCTCCGAATGTCCACTTGCATTTTCTACAGAAAGAGTGTTCAGAACTGCGCAATCAAAAGTATGGTTTATCTCTTTTAGCTTAATGAACATATCAGAAATAAGTTTCACACAATGCTTCTGTGTAGTATTTATTTGAAGATATTATTTTTCCCAACATAGGCCTCTTAGCTCTCAGAATGTCCAATTGCAATTTCTACAGAAAGAGTGTTTCAGAAAGGCTGAATCAAAAGTAAGGTTCAACTCTGTTAGTTGAATGCACAGAACAGAAAGAAGTTTCATACAATGCTTCTGTGTAGTTTATATTTGAACATATTCTTTTTTCCACTATTACCCACTTAGCGCTACGAATGTCCAGTTGCATTTTCTACAGACAGAGTGTTTCAAAACTGCTCAATCAAAAGTATGGTTTAACTCTGTTAGCTGAATGCTCAGATCAGAAAGAAGTTTCACAGAATGCTTCTGTGTAGTTTATATTTGAATATATTCCTTTTTCCACTACTATTCTCTTAGCGCTCCAAATGTCCAGTTGCATTTTCTACAGAAAGAGTGTTCAGATCTGCTCAATCAAAAGTATGGTTTAACTCTGTTAGCTGAATGCACAGATCAGAAAGAAGTTTCACAGAATGATTCTGTGTAGTTTATATTTGGAGACATTCCTTTTTCCACTATTACCCTCTTAGCGCTCCGAATCTCCACTTGCATTTTCTACAGAAAGAGTGTTTCAGAACGGCTCAATCAAAACTAAGGTTCAACTCTTTTAGTTGAACAAACAGAACAGAAAGAAGTTTCACACAATTCTTCTGTGTAGTTTTTATTTGTAGACATTCTTTTTCCCAATATAGGCCTCTTAGCGCTCAGAATGTCCAATTGCAGTTTCTACAGAAAGAGTGTTTCAGAACGGCTCAATCAAAAGTAAGGTTCAACTCTGTTAGTTGAATGCACAGAACAGAAAGAAGTTTCATACAATGCTTCTGTGTAGTTTATATTTGAACATATTCTTTTTTCCACTATTACCCACTTAGCGCTACGAATGTCCAGTTGCATTTTCTACAGACAGAGTGTTTCAAAACTGCTCAATCAAAAGAATGGTTTAACACTGTTAGCTGAATGCTCAGATCAGAAAGAAGTTTCACAGAATGCTTCTGTTTAGTTTATATTTGAATATATTACTTTTTCCACTACTATGCTCTTAGCGCTCCAAGTGTCCAGTTGCATTTTCTACAGAAAGTGTGTTCAGATCTGCTCAATCAAAAGTATGGTTTAACTCTGTTAGCTGAATGCACAGATCAGAAAGAAGTTTCACCGAATGATTCTGTGTAGTTTATATTTGAATATATTCCTTTTTCCACTACTACGCTCTTAGCGCTCCAAATGTCCAGTTGCATTTTCTACAGAAAGAGTGTTCAGATCTGCTCAATCAAAAGTATGGTTTAACTCTGTTAGCTGAATGCACAGATCAGAAAGAAGTTTCACCGAATGATTCTGTGTAGTTTATATTTGAAGACATTCCTTTTTCCACTATTACCACCTTAGCGCTCCGAATCTCCACTTGCATTTTCTACAAAAACAGTGTTTCATAACTGCTCAATCAAAAATATGTTTTATCTCTGTTAACTGAATTTACAGATCAGAAATAAGTTTCACAGAATGCATCTGTGTAGTTTTTATTTGAAGGTATTATTTTTCCCAATATAGGCATCTTAGCGCTTAGCATGTCCAATTGCAGTTTCTACAGAAAGAGTGTTTCAGAACGGCTCAATCAAAAGTAAGGTTCAACTCTGTTAGTTGAATGCACAGAACAGAAAGAATTTTCACAGAATGCTACTGTGTAGTTTATATTTGAATATATTTCTTTTTCCACTATTACCCTCTTAGCGCTCCGAATGTCCACTTGCATTTTCTACAGAAAGAGTGTTCAGAACTGCGCAATCAAAAGTATGGTTTATCTCTTTTAGCTTAATGAACATATCAGAAATAAGTTTCACACAATGCTTCTGTGTAGTATTTATTTGAAGATATTATTTTTCCCAACATAGGCCTCTTAGCTCTCAGAATGTCCAATTGCAATTTCTACAGAAAGAGTGTTTCAGAAAGGCTGAATCAAAAGTAAGGTTCAACTCTGTTAGTTGAATGCACAGAACAGAAAGAAGTTTCATACAATGCTTCTGTGTAGTTTATATTTGAACATATTCTTTTTTCCACTATTACCCACTTAGCGCTACGAATGTCCAGTTGCATTTTCTACAGACAGAGTGTTTCAAAACTGCTCAATCAAAAGTATGGTTTAACTCTGTTAGCTGAATGCTCAGATCAGAAAGAAGTTTCACAGAATGCTTCTGTGTAGTTTATATTTGAATATATTCCTTTTTCCACTACTACTCTCTTAGCGCTCCAAATGTCCAGTTGCATTTTCTACAGAAAGAGTGTTCAGATCTGCTCAATCAAAAGTATGGTTTAACTCTGTTAGCTGAATGCACAGTTCAGAAAGAAGTTTCACAGAATGATTCTGTGTAGTTTATATTTGGAGACATTCCTTTTTCCACTATTACCCTCTTAGCGCTCCGAATCTCCACTTGCATTTTCTACAGAAAGAGTGTTTCAGAACGGCTCAAT
The DNA here is from genome assembly GCF_028878055.3 of Symphalangus syndactylus. NCBI lineage: Eukaryota > Metazoa > Chordata > Mammalia > Primates > Hylobatidae > Symphalangus > Symphalangus syndactylus. The sequence continues at coordinate 15,244,663 of NC_072441.2, forward strand.
CAAAACTAAGGTTCAACACTTTTAGTTGAACAAACAGAACAGAAAGAAGTTTCACACAATTCTTCTGTGTAGTTTTTATTTGTAGACATTCTTTTTCCCAATATAGTCCTCTTAGCGCTCAGAATGTCCAATTGCAGTTTCTACAGAAAGAGTGTTTCAGAACGGCTCAATCAAAATTAAGGTTCAACTCTGTTAGTTGAATGCACAGAACAGAAAGAAGTTTCATACAATGCTTCTGTGTAGTTTATATTTGAACATATTCTTTTTTCCACTATTACCCACTTAGCGCTACTAATTTCCAGTTGCATTTTCTACAGACAGAGTGTTTCAAAACTGCTCAATCAAAAGTATGGTTTAACTCTGTTAGCTGAATGCTCAGATCAGAAAGAAGTTTCACAGAATGCTTCTGTGTACTTTATATTTGAATACATTACTTTTTCCACTACTACGCTCTTAGCGCTCCAATTGTCCAGTTGCATTTTCTACAGAAAGAGTGTTCAGATCTGCTCAATCAAAAGTATGGTTTAACTATGTTAGCTGAATGCACAGATCAGAAAGAAGTTTCACCGAATGATTCAGTGTAGTTTATATTTGAAGACATTCCTTTTTCCACTATTACCCCCTTAGCGCTCCGAATCTCCACTTGCATTTTCTACAAAAACAGTGTTTCATAACTGCTCAATCAAAAATATGTTTTATCTCTGTTAACTGAATTTACAGATCAGAAATAAGTTTCACAGAATGCATCTGTGTAGTTTTTATTTGAAGATATTCTTTTTCCCAATATAGGCCTCTTAGCGCTTAGCATGTCCAATTGCAGTTTCTACAGAAAGAGTGTTTCAGAACGGCTCAATCAAAAGTAAGGTTCAACTCTGTTAGTTGAATGCACAGAACAGAAAGAATTTTCACAGAATGCTACTGTGTAGTTTATATTTGAATATATTTCTTTTTCCACTATTACCCTCTTAGCGCTCCGAATGTCCACTTGCATTTTCTACAGAAAGAGTGTTCAGAACTGCGCAATCAAAAGTATGGTTTATCTCTGTTAGCTTAATGAACTTATCAGAAATAAGTTTCACACAATTCTTCTGTGTAGTTTTTATTTGAAGATATTATTTTTCCCAATATAGTCCTCTTAGCGCTCAGAATGTCCAATTGCAGTTTCTACAGAAAGAGTGTTTCAGAAAGGCTCAATCTAAAGTAAGGTTCAACTCTGTTAGTTGAATGAACAGAACAGAAAGAAGTTTCATACAATGCTTCTGTGTAGTTTATATTTGAACATATTATTTTTTCCACTATTACCCACTTAGCGCTACGAATGTCCAGTTGCATTTTCTACAGACAGAGTGTTTCAAAACTGCTCAATCAAAAGTATGGTTTAACTCTGTTAGCTGAATGCTCAGATCAGAAAGTAGTTTCACAGAATGCTTCTGTGTAGTTTATATTTGAATATATTCCTTTTTCCACTACTACTCTCTTAGCGCTCCAAATGTCCAGTTGCATTTTCTACAGAAAGAGTGTTCAGATCTGCTCAATCAAAAGTATGGTTTAACTCTGTTAGCTGAATGCACAGATCAGAAAGAAGTTTCACAGAATGATTCTGTGTAGTTTATATTTGGAGACATTCCTTTTTCCACTATTACCCTCTTAGCGCTCCGAATCTCCACTTGCATTTTCTACAGAAAGAGTGTTTCAGAACGGCTCAATCAAAACTAAGGTTCAACTCTTTTAGTTGAACAAACAGAACAGAAAGGAGTTTCACACAATTCTTCTGTGTAGTTTTTTTTGTAGACATTCTTTTTCCCAATATAGGCCTCTTAGCGCTCAGAATGTCCAATTGCAGTTTCTACAGAAAGAGTGTTTCAGAACGGCTCAATCAAAAGTAAGGTTCAACTCTGTTAGTTGAATGCACAGAACAGAAAGAAGTTTCATACAATGCTTCTGTGTAGTTTATATTTGAACATATTCTTTTTTCCACTATTACCCACTTAGCGCTACGAATGTCCAGTTGCATTTTCTACAGACAGAGTGTTTCAAAACTGCTCAATCAAAAGAATGGTTTAACTCTGTTAGCTGAATGCTCAGATCAGAAAGAAGTTTCACAGAATGCTTCTGTGTAGTTTATATTTGAATATATTCCTTTTTCCACTACTACGCTCTTAGCGCTCCAAATGTCCAGTTGCATTTTCTACAGAAAGAGTGTTCAGATCTGCTCAATCAAAAGTATGGTTTAACTCTGTTAGCTGAATGCACAGATCAGAAAGAAGTTTCACCGAATGATTCTGTGTAGTTTATATATGAAGACATTCCTTTTTCCACTATTACCAGCTTAGCGCTCCGAATCTCCACTTGCATTTTCTACAAAAACAGTGTTTCATAACTGCTCAATCAAAAATATGTTTTATCTCTGTTAACTGAATTTACAGATCAGAAATAAGTTTCACAGAATGCATCTGTGTAGTTTTTATTTGAAGGTATTATTTTTCCCAATATAGGCCTCTTAGCGCTTAGCATGTCCAATTGCAGTTTCTACAGAAAGAGTGTTTCAGAACGGCTCAATCAAAAGTAAGGTTCAACTCTGTTAGTTGAATGCACAGAACAGAAAGAATTTTCACAGAATGCTACTGTGTAGTTTATATTTGAATATATTTCTTTTTCCACTATTACCCTCTTAGCGCTCCGAATGTCCACTTGCATTTTCTACAGAAAGAGTGTTCAGAACTGCGCAATCAAAAGTATGGTTTATCTCTTTTAGCTTAATGAACATATCAGAAATAAGTTTCACACAATGCTTCTGTGTAGTATTTATTTGAAGATATTATTTTTCCCAACATAGGCCTCTTAGCTCTCAGAATGTCCAATTGCAATTTCTACAGAAAGAGTGTTTCAGAAAGGCTGAATCAAAAGTAAGGTTCAACTCTGTTAGTTGAATGCACAGAACAGAAAGAAGTTTCATACAATGCTTCTGTGTAGTTTATATTTGAACATATTCTTTTTTCCACTATTACCCACTTAGCGCTACGAATGTCCAGTTGCATTTTCTACAGACAGAGTGTTTCAAAACTGCTCAATCAAAAGTATGGTTTAACTCTGTTAGCTGAATGCTCAGATCAGAAAGAAGTTTCACAGAATGCTTCTGTGTAGTTTATATTTGAATATATTCCTTTTTCCACTACTATTCTCTTAGCGCTCAAAATGTCCAGTTGCATTTTCTACAGAAAGAGTGTTCAGATCTGCTCAATCAAAAGTATGGTTTAACTCTGTTAGCTGAATGCACAGATCAGAAAGAAGTTTCACAGAAAGATTCTGTGTAGTTTATATTTGGAGACATTCCTTTTTCCACTATTACCCTCTTAGCGCTCCGAATCTCCACTTGCATTTTCTACAGAAAGAGTGTTTCAGAACGGCTCAATCAAAACTAAGGTTCAACTCTTTTAGTTGAACAAACAGAACAGAAAGAAGTTTCACACAATTCTTCTGTGTAGTTTTTATTTGTAGACATTCTTTTTCCCAATATAGGCCTCTTAGCGCTCAGAATGTCCAATTGCAGTTTCTACAGAAAGAGTGTTTCAGAACGGCTCAATCAAAAGTAAGGTTCAACTCTGTTAGTTGAATGCACAGAACAGAAAGAAGTTTCATACAATGCTTCTGTGTAGTTTATATTTGAACATATTCTTTTTTCCACTATTACCCACTTAGCGCTACGAATGTCCAGTTGCATTTTCTACAGACAGAGTGTTTCAAAACTGCTCAATCAAAAGAATGGTTTAACACTGTTAGCTGAATGCTCAGATCAGAAAGAAGTTTCACAGAATGCTTCTGTTTAGTTTATATTTGAATATATTACTTTTTCCACTACTATGCTCTTAGCGCTCCAAGTGTCCAGTTGCATTTTCTACAGAAAGTGTGTTCAGATCTGCTCAATCAAAAGTATGGTTTAACTCTGTTAGCTGAATGCACAGATCAGAAAGAAGTTTCACCGAATGATTCTGTGTAGTTTATATTTGAATACATTCCTTTTTCCACTATTACCCCCTTAGCGCTCTGAATCTCCACTTGCATTTTCTACAAAAACAGTGTTTCATAACTGCTCAATCAAAAATATGTTTTATCTCTGTTAACTGAATTTACAGATCAGAAATAAGTTTCACAGAATGCATCTGTGTAGTTTTTATTTGAAGATATTATTTTTCCCAATATAGGCCTCTTAGCGCTTAGCATGTCCAATTGCAGTTTCTACAGAAAGAGTGTTTCAGAACGGCTCAATCAAAAGTAAGGTTCAACTCTGTTAGTTGAATGCACAGAACAGAAAGAATTTTCACAGAATGCTACTGTGTAGTTTATATTTGAATATATTTCTTTTTCCACTATTACCCTCTTAGCGCTCCGAATGTCCACTTGCATTTTCTACAGAAAGAGTGTTCAGAACTGAGCAATCAAAAGTATGGTTTATCTCTGTTAGCTTAATGAACATATCAGAAATAAGTTTCACAAAATGCTTCTGTGTAGTTTTTATTTGAACATATTCTTTTTTCCACTATTACCCACTTAGCGCTACGAATGTCCAGTTGCATTTTCTACAGACAGAGTGTTTCAAAACTGCTCAATCAAAAGTATGGTTTAACTCTGTTAGCTGAATGCTCAGATCAGAAAGAAGTTTCACAGAATGCTTCTGTGTAGTTTATATTTGAATATATTCCTTTTTCCACTACTATTCTCTTAGCGCTCAAAATGTCCAGTTGCATTTTCTACAGAAAGAGTGTTCAGATCTGCTCAATCAAAAGTATGGTTTAACTCTGTTAGCTGAATGCACAGATCAGAAAGAAGTTTCACAGAATGATTCAGTGTAGTTTATATTTGGAGACATTCCTTTTTCCACTATTAGCCTCTTAGCGCTCCGAATCTCCACTTGCATTTTCTACAGAAAGAGTGTTTCAGAACGGCTCAATCAAAACTAAGGTTCAACTCTTTTAGTTGAACAAACAGAACAGAAAGAAGTTTCACACAATTCTTCTGTGTAGTTTTTATTTGTAGACATTCTTTTTCCCAATATAGGCCTCTTAGCGCTCAGAATGTCCAATTGCAGTTTCTACAGAAAGAGTGTTTCAGAACGGCTCAATCAAAAGTAAGGTTCATCTCTGTTAGTTGAATGCACAGAACAGAAAGAAGTTTCATACAATGCTTCTGTGTATTTTATATTTGAACATATTTTTTTTCCACTATTACCCACTTAGTGCTACGAATGTCCAGTTGCATTTTCTACAGACAGGGTGTTTCAAAACTGCTCAATAAAAAGTATGTTTTAACTCTGTTAGCTGAATGCTCAGATCAGAAAGAAGTTTCACAGAATGCTTCTGTGTAGTTTATATTTGAATATATTCCTTTTCCCACTACTACGCTCTTAGCGCTCCAAATGTCCAGTTGCATTTTCTACAGAAAGAGTGTTCAGATCTGCTCAATCAAAAGCATGGTTTAACTCTGTTAGCTGCATGCACAGATCAGAAAGAAGTTTCACCGAATGATTCTGTGTAGTTTATATTTGAAGACATTCCTTTTTCCACTATTACCCTCTTAGCGCTCCGAATCTCCACTTGCATTTTCTACAAAAAGAGTGTTTCATACCTGCTCAATCAAAAATATGTTTTATCTCTGTTAACTGAATTTACACGTCAGAAATAAGTTTCACAGAATGCATCTGTGTAGTTTTTATTTGAAGATATTCTTTTTCCCAATGTAGGCCTCTTAGCGCTTAGCATGTCCAATTGCAGTTTCTACAGAAAGAGTGTTTCAGAACGGCTCAATCAAAAGTTAGGCTCAACTCTGTTAGTTGAATGCACAGAACAGAAAGAATTTTCACAGAATGCTACTGTGTAGTTTATATTTGAATATATTCCTTTTTCCACTACTATGCTCTTAGCGCTCCAAATGTCCAGTTGCGTTTTCTACAGAAAGAGTGTTCAGATCTGCTCAATCAAAAGTATGGTTTAACTCTGTTAGCTGCATGCACAGATCAAAAAGAAGTTTCACCGAATGATTCTGTGTAGTTTATATTTGAAGACATTCCTTTTTCCACTATTACCCTCTTAGCGCTCCGAATGTCCACTTGCATTTTCTACAAAAAGAGTGTTTCATACCTGCTCAATCAAAAATATGTTTTATCTCTGTTAACTGAATTTACAGGTCAGAAATAAGTTTCACAGAATGCATCTGTGTAGTTTTTATTTGAAGATATTCTTTTTCCCAATATAGGCCTCTTAGCGCTTAGCATGTCCAATTGCAGTTTGTACAGAAAGAGTGTTTCAGAACGGCTCACTCAAAAGTAACGTTCAACTCTGTTAGCTGAATGCACAGAACAGAAAGGATTTTCACAGAATGCTACTGTGTAGTTTATATTTGAATATATTCCTTTTTCCACTATTACCCTCTTAGCGCTCCGAATGTCCATTTGCATTTTCTACAGAAAGAGTGTTCAGAACTGCGCAATCAAAAGTATGGTTTAACTCTGTAAGCTTAATGAACATATCAGTAATAAGTTTCACACAATGCTTCTGTGTAGTTTTTATTTGAAGATATTATTTTTCCCAATAGAGGCCTCTTAGCGCTCAGAATGTCCAATTGCAGTTTCTACAGAAAGAGTGCTTCAGAAAGGCTCAATCAAAAGTAAGGTTCAACTCTGTTAGTTGAATGCACAGAACAGAAAGAAGTTTCATACAATGCTTCTGTGTAGTTTATGTTTGAACATATTCTTTTTTCCACTATTACCCACTTAGCGCTACGAATGTCCAGTTGCATTTTCTACAGACAGAGTGTTTCAAAACTGCTCAATCAAAAGTATGGTTTAACTCTGTTAGCTGAATGCTCAGATCAGAAAGAAGTTTCACAGAATGCTTCTGTGTAGTTTATATTTGAATATATTCCTTTGTCCACTACTACTCTCTTAGCGATCCAAATGTCCAGTTGCATTTTCTACAGAAAGAGTGTTCAGATCTGCTCAATCAAAAGTATGGTTTAACTCTGTTAGCTGAATGCACAGATCAGAAAGAAGTTTCACAGAATGATTCTGTGTAGTTTATATTTGAACATATTCCTTTTTCCACTATTACCCACATAGCGCTCCAAATGTCCAGTTGCATTTTCTACAGAAAGAGTGTTCAGATCTGCTGAATCAAAAGTATGTTTTAATTCTGTTACCTGAATGCACAGATCAGAAAGAAGTTTCACAGAATGATTCTGTGTAGTTTATATTTGAAGACATTCCTTTTTCCACTATTACCCTCTTAGCGCTCCGAATCTCCACTTGCATTTTCTACAAAAAGAGTGTTTCATAACTGCTCAATCAAAAATATGTTTTATCTCTGTTAACTGAATTTACAGATCAGAAATAAGTTTCACAGAATGCATCTGTGTAGTTTTTATTTGAAGATATTCTTTTTCCCAATGTAGGACTCTTAGCGCTTAGCATGTCCAATTGCAGTTTCTACAGAAAGAGTGATTCAGAACGGCTCAATCAAAAGTAAGGTTCAACTCTGTTAGTTGAATGCACAGAACAGAAAGAATTTTCACTGAATGCTACTGTGTAGTTTATATTTGAATATACTCCTTTTTCCACTATTACCCTCTTAGCGCTCCGAAAGTCCACTTGCATTTTCTACAGAAAGAGTGTTCAGAACTGCGCAATCAAAAGTATGGTTTAACTCTGTTAGCTTAATGAACATATCAGAAATATGTTTCACACAACGCTTCTGTGTAGTTTTTATTTGAAGATATTATTTTTCCCAATAGAGGCCTCTTAGCGCTCAGAATGTCCAATTGCAGTTTCTACAGAAAGAGTGTTTCAGAAAGGCTCAATCAAAAGTAAGGTTCACCTCTGTTAGTTGAATGCACAGAACAGAAAGAAGTTTCATACAATGCTTCTGTGTAGTTTATATTTGAACATATTCTTTTTTCCACTATTACCCACTTAGCGCTACGAATGTCCAGTTGCATTTTCTACAGACAGAGTGTTTCCAAACTGCTCAATCAAAAGTATGGTTTAACTCTGTTAGCTGAATGCTCAGATCAGAAAGAAGTTTCACAGAATGCTTCTGTGTAGTTTATATTTGAATATATTCCTTTTTCCACTACTACGCTCTTAGCGCTCCAAATGTCCAGTTGCATTTTCTACAGAAAGAGTGTTCAGATCTGCTCAATCAAAAGTATGGTTTAACTCTGTTAGCTGAATGCACAGAAAAGAAAGAAGTTTCACCGAATGATTCTGTGTAGTTTATATTTGAAGACATTCCTTTTTCCACTATTACCCCCTTAGCGCTCCGAATCTCCACTTGCATTTTCTACAAAAAGAGTGTTTCATAACTGCTCAATCAAAAATATGTTTTTTCTCTGTTAACTGAATTTACAGATCAGAAATAAGTTTCACAGAATGCATCTGTGTAGTTTTTATTTGAAGATATCATTTTTCCCAATGTAGGCCTCTTAGCGCTTAGCATGTCCAATTGCAGTTTCTACAGAAAGAGTGTTTCAGAACGGCGCAATCAAAAGTAAGGTTCAACTCTGTTAGTTGAATGCACAGAACAGAAAGAATTTTCACAGAATGCTACTGTGTAGTTTATATTTGAATATATTCCTTTTTCCACTATTACCCTCTTAGCGCTCCGAATGTCCACTTGCATTTTCTACAGAAAGTGTGTTCAGAACTGCGCAATCAAAAGTATGGTTTAACTCTGTTAGCTTAATGAACATATCAGAAATAAGTTTCACACAATGCTTCTGTGTAGTTTTTATTTGAAGTTATTATTTTTCCCAATATAGGCCTCTTAGCGCTCAGAATGTCCAATTGCAGTTTCTACAGAAAGAGTGTTTCAGAAAGGCTCAATCAAAAGTAAGATTCAACTCTGTTAGTTGAATGCACAGAACAGAAAGTAGTTTCATACAATGCTTCTGTGTAGTTTATATTTGAACATATTGTTTTTTCCACTATTACCCACTTAGCGCTACGAATGTCCAGTTGCATTTTCTACAGACAGAGTGTTTCAAAACTGCTCAATCAAAAGTATGGTTTAACTCTGTTAGCTGAATTCTCAGATCAGAAAGAAGTTTCACAGAATGCTTCTGTGTAGTTTATATTTGAATATATTCCTTTTTCCACTACTACTCTCTTAGCGCTCCAATTGTCCAGTTGCATTTTCTACAGAAAGAGTGTTCAGATCTGCTCAATCAAAATTATGGTTTAACCCTGTTAGCTGAATGCACAGATCAGAAAGAAGTTTCACAGAATGATTCAGTGTAGTTTATATTTGGAGACATTCCTTTTTCCACTATTAGCCTCTTAGCGCTCCGAATCTCCACTTGCATTTTCTACAGAAAGAGTGTTTCAGAACGGCTCAATCAAAACTAAGGTTCAACTCTTTTAGTTGAACAAACAGAACAGAAAGAAGTTTCACACAATTCTTCTGTGTAGTTTTTATTTGTAGACATTCTTTTTCCCAATATAGGCCTCTTAGCGCTCAGAATGTCCAATTGCAGTTTCTACAGAAAGAGTGTTTCAGAACGGCTCAATCAAAAGTAAGGTTCATCTCTGTTAGTTGAATGCACAGAACAGAAAGAAGTTTCATACAATACTTCTGTGTAGTTTATATTTGAACATATTCTTTTTTCCACTATTACCCACTTAGTGCTACGAATGTCCAGTTGCATTTTCTACAGACAGAGTGTTTCAAAACTGCTCAATCAAAAGTATGTTTTAACTCTGTTAGCTGAATGCTCAGATCAGAAAGAAGTTTCACAGAATGCTTCTGTGTAGTTTATATTTGAATATATTCCTTTTTCCACTACTACGATCTTAGCGCTCCAAATGTCCAGTTGCATTTTCTACAGAAAGAGTGTTCAGATCTGCTCAATCAAAAGTATGTTTTAACTCTGTTAGCTGCATGCACAGATCAGAAAGAAGTTTCACCGAATGATTCTGTGTAGTTTATATTTGAAGACATTCCTTTTTCCACTATTACCCTCTTAGCGCTCCGAATCTCCACTTGCATTTTCTACAAAAAGAGTGTTTCATACCTGCTCAATCAAAAATATGTTTTATCTCTGTTAACTGAATTTACAGGTCAGAAATAAGTTTCACAGAATGCATCTGTGTAGTTTTTATTTGAAGATATTCTTTTTCCCAATGTAGGCCTCTTAGCGCTTAGCATGTCCAATTGCAGTTTCTACAGAAAGAGTGTTTCAGAACGGCTCAATCAAAAGTAAGGTTCAACTCTGTTAGTTGAATGCACAGAACAGAAAGAATTTTCACAGAATGCTACTGTGTAGTTTACATTTGAATATATTCCTTTTTCCACTACTACGCTCTTAGCGCTCCAAATGTCCAGTTGCATTTTCTACAGAAAGAGTGTTCAGATCGGCTCAATCAAAAGTATGGTTTAACTCTGTTAGCTGCATGCACAGATCAGAAAGAAGTTTCACCGAATGATTCTGTGTAGTTTATATTTGAAGACATTCCTTTTTCCACTATTATCCTCTTAGCGCTCCGAATCTCCACTTGCATTTTCTACAAAAAGAGTGTTTCATACCTGCTCAATCAAAAATATGTTTTATCTCTGTTAACTGAATTTACAGGTCAGAAATAAGTTTCACAGAATGCATCTGTGTAGTTTTTATTTGAAGATATTCTTTTTCCCATTATAGGCCTCTTAGCGCTTAGCATGTCCAATTGCAGTTTCTACAGAAAGAGTGTTTCAGAATGGCCCAATCAAAAGTAAGGTTCAACTCTGTTAGCTGAATGCACAGAACACAAAGAATTTTCACAGAATGCTACTGTGTAGTTTATATTTGAATATATTCCTTTTTCCACTATTACCCTCTTAGCGCTCCGAATGTCCATTTGCATTTTCTACAGAAAGAGTGTTCAGAACTGCGCAATCAAAAGTATGGTTTAACTCTGTTAGCTTAATGAACATATCAGTAATAAGTTTCACACAATGCTTCTGTGTAGTTTTTATTTGAAGATATTAATTTTCCCAATATAGGCCACTTAGCGCTCAGAATGTCCAATTGCAGTTTCTACAGAAAGAGTGTTTCAGAAAGGCTCAATCAAAAGTAAGGTTCAACTCTGTTAGTTGAATGCACAGAACAGAAAGAAATTTCATACAATGCTTCTGTGTAGTTTATATTTGAACATATTCTTTTTTCCACTATTACCCACTTAGCGCTACGAATGTCCAGTTGCATTTTCTACAGACAGAGTGTTTCAAAACTGCTCAATCAAAAGTATGGTTTAACTCTGTTAGCTGAATGCTCAGATCAGAAAGAAGTTTCACAGAATGCTTCTGTGTAGTTTATATTTGAATATATTCCTTTTTCCACTACTACTCTCTTAGCGATCCAAATGTCCAGTTGCATTTTCTACAGAAAGAGTGTTCAGATCTGCTCAATCAAAATTATGGTTTAACTCTGTTAGCTGAATGCACAGATCAGAAAGAAGTTTCACAGAATGATTCTGTGTAGTTTATATTTGGAGACATTCCTTTTTCCACTATTACCCTCTTAGCGCTCCGAATCTCCACTTGCATTTTCTACAGAAAGAGTGTTTCAGAACGGCTCAATCAAAACTAAGGTTCAACTCTTTTAGTTGAACAAACAGAACAGAAAGAAGTTTCACACAATTCTTCTGTGTAGTTTTTATTTGTAGACATTCTTTTTCCCAATATAGGCCTCTTAGCGCTCAGAATGTCCAATTGCAGTTTCTACAGAAAGAGTGTTTCAGAACGGCTCAATCAAAAGTAAGGTTCATCTCTGTTAGTTGAATGCACAGAACAGAAAGAAGTTTCATACAATGCTTCTGTGTAGTTTGTATTTGAACATATTCTTTTTTCCACTATTACCCACTTAGTGCTAAGAATGTCCAGTTGCATTTTCTACAGACAGAGTGTTTCAAAACTGCTCAATCAAAAGTATGTTTTAACTCTGTTAGCTGAATGCTCAGATCAGAAAGAAGTTTCACAGAATGCTTCTGTGTAGTTTATATTTGAATATATTCCTTTTTCCACTACTACGCTCTTAGCGCTCCAAATGTCCAGTTGCATTTTCTACAGAAAGAGTGTTCAGATCTGCTCAATCAAAAGTATGGTTTAACTCTGTTAGGTGCATGCACAGATCAGAAAGAAGTTTCACCGAATGATTCTGTGTAGTTTATATTTGAAGACATTCCTTTTTCCACTATTACCCTCTTAGCGCTCCGAATCTCCACTTGCATTTTCTACAAAAAGAGTGTTTCATACCTGCTCAATCAAAAATATGTTTTATCTCTGTTAACTGAATTTACAGGTCAAAATAAGTTTCACAGAATGCATCTGTGTAGTTTTTATTTGAAGATATTCTTTTTCCCAATGTAGGCCTCTTAGCGCTTAGCATGTCCAATTGCAGTTTCTACAGAAAGAGTGTTTCAGAACGGCTCAATCAAAAGTAAGGTTCAACTCTGTTAGTTGAATGCACAGAACAGAAAGAATTTTCACAGAATGCTACTGTGTAGTTTACATTTGAATATATTCCTTTTTCCACTACTACGCTCTTAGCGCTCCAAATGTCCAGTTGCATTTTCTACAGAAAGAGTGTTCAGATCGGCTCAATCAAAAGTATGGTTTAACTCTGTTAGCTGCATGCACAGATCAGAAAGAAGTTTCACCGAATGATTCTGTGTAGTTTATATTTGAAGACATTCCTTTTTCCACTATTACCCTCTTAGCGCTCCGAATCTCCACTTGCATTTTCTACAAAAAGAGTGTTTCATACTTGCTCAATCAAAAATATGTTTTATCTCTGTTAACTGAATTTACAGGTCAGAAATAATTTTCACAGAATGCATCTGTGTAGTTTTTATTTGAAGATATTCTTTTTCCCATTATAGGCCTCTTAGCGCTTAGCATGTCCAATTGCAGTTTCTACAGAAAGAGTGTTTCAGAATGGCCCAATCAAAAGTAAGGTTCAACTCTGTTAGCTGAATGCACAGAACACAAAGAATTTTCACAGAATGCTACTGTGTAGTTTATATTTGAATATATTCCTTTTTCCACTATTACCCTCTTAGCGCTCCGAATGTCCATTTGCATTTTCTACAGAAAGAGTGTTCAGAACTGCGCAATCAAAAGTATGGTTTAACTCTGTTAGCTTAATGAACATATCAGTAATAAGTTTCACACAATGCTTCTGTGTAGTTTTTATTTGAAGATATTAATTTTCCCAATATAGGCCACTTAGCGCTCAGAATGTCCAATTGCAGTTTCTACAGAAAGAGTGTTTCAGAAAGGCTCAATCAAAAGTAAGGTTCAACTCTGTTAGTTGAATGCACAGAACAGAAAGAAATTTCATACAATGCTTCTGTGTAGTTTATATTTGAACATATTCTTTTTTCCACTATTACCCACTTAGCGCTACGAATGTCCAGTTGCATTTTCTACAGACAGAGTGTTTCAAAACTGCTCAATCAAAAGTATGGTTTAACTCTGTTAGCTGAATGCTCAGATCAGAAAGAAGTTTCACAGAATGCTTCTGTGTAGTTTATATTTGAATATATTCCTTTTTCCACTACTACTCTCTTAGCGATCCAAATGTCCAGTTGCATTTTCTACAGAAAGAATGTTCAGATCTGCTCAATCAAAATTATGGTTTAACTCTGTTAGCTGAATGCACAGATCAGAAAGAAGTTTCACAGAATGATTCTGTGTAGTTTATATTTGGAGACATTCCTTTTTCCACTATTACCCTCTTAGCGCTCCGAATCTCCACTTGCATTTTCTACAGAAAGAGTGTTTCAGAACGGCTCAATCAAAACTAAGGTTCAACTCTTTTAGTTGAACAAACAGAACAGAAAGAAGTTTCACACAATTCTTCTGTGTAGTTTTTATTTGTAGACATTCTTTTTCCCAATATAGGCCTCTTAGCGCTCAGAATGTCCAATTGCAGTTTCTACAGAAAGAGTGTTTCAGAACGGCTCAATCAAAAGTAAGGTTCATCTCTGTTAGTTGAATGCACAGAACAGAAAGAAGTTTCATACAATGCTTCTGTGTAGTTTATATTTGAACATATTCTATTTTCCACTATTACCCACTTAGTGCTAAGAATGTCCAGTTGCATTTTCTACAGACAGAGTGTTTCAAAACTGCTCAATCAAAAGTATGTTTTAACTCTGTTAGCTGAATGCTCAGATCAGAAAGAAGTTTCACAGAATGCTTCTGTGTAGTTTATATTTGAATATATTCCTTTTTCCACTACTACGCTCTTAGCGCTCCAAATGTCCAGTTGCATTTTCTACAGAAAGAGTGTTCAGATCTGCTCAATCAAAAGTATGGTTTAACTCTGTTAGGTGCATGCACAGATCAGAAAGAAGTTTCACCGAATGATTCTGTGTAGTTTATATTTGAAGACATTCCTTTTTCCACTATTACCCTCTTAGCGCTCCGAATCTCCACTTGCATTTTCTACAAAAAGAGTGTTTCATACCTGCTCAATCAAAAATATGTTTTATCTCTGTTAACTGAATTTACAGGTCAAAATAAGTTTCACAGAATGCATCTGTGTAGTTTTTATTTGAAGATATTCTTTTTCCCAATGTAGGACTCTTAGCGCTTAGCATGTCCAATTGCAGTTTCTACAGAAAGAGTGTTTCAGAACGGCTCAATCAAAAGTTAGGCTCAACTCTGTTAGTTGAATGCACAGAACAGAAAGAATTTTCACAGAATGCTACTGTGTAGTTTACATTTGAATATATTCCTTTTTCCACTACTACGCTCTTAGCGCTCCAAATGTCCAGTTGCATTTTCTACAGAAAGAGTGTTCAGATCGGCTCAATCAAAAGTATGGTTTAACTCTGTTAGCTGCATGCACAGATCAGAAAGAATTTCACCGAATGATTCTGTGTAGTTTATATTTGAAGACATTCCTTTTTCCACTATTACCCTCTTAGCGCTCCGAATCTCCACTTGCATTTTCTACAAAAAGAGTGTTTCATACCTGCTCAATCAAAAATATGTTTTATCTCTGTTAACTGAATTTACAGGTCAGAAATAAGTTTCACAGAATGCATCTGTGTAGTTTTTATTTGAAGATATTCTTTTTCCCATTATAGGCCTCTTAGCGCTTAGCATGTCCAATTGCACTTTCTACAGAAAGAGTGTTTCAGAATGGCCCAATCAAAAGTAAGGTTCAACTCTGTTAGCTGAATGCACAGAACAGAAAGAATTTTCACAGAATGCTACTGTGTAGTTTATATTTGAATATATTCCTTTTTCCACTATTACCCTCTTAGCGCTCCGAATGTCCATTTGCATTTTCTACAGAAAGAGTGTTCAGAACTGCGCAATCAAAAGCATGGTTTAACTCTGTTAGCTTAATGAACATATCAGTAATAAGTTTCACACAATGCTTCTGTGTAGTTTTTATTTGAAGATATTAATTTTCCCAATATAGGCCACTTAGCGCTCAGAATGTCCAATTGCAGTTTCTACAGAAAGAGTGTTTCAGAAAGGCTCAATCAAAAGTAAGGTTCAACTCTGTTAGTTGAATGCACAGAACAGAAAGAAGTTTCATACAATGCTTCTGTGTAGTTTATATTTGAACATATTCTTTTTTCCACTATTACCCACTTAGCGCTACGAATGTCCAGTTGCATTTTCTACAGAGTGTTTCAAAACTGCTCAATCAAAAGTATGGTTTAACTCTGTTAGCTGAATCCTCAGATCAGAAAGAAGTTTCACAGAATGCTTCTGAGTAGTTTATATTTGAATATATTCCTTTTTCCACTACTACTCTCTTAGCGATCCAAATGTCCAGTTGCATTTTCTACAGAAAGAGTGTTCAGATCTGCTCAATCAAAATTATGGTTTAACTCTGTTAGCTGAATGCACAGATCAGAAAGAAGTTTCACAGAATGATTCTGTGTAGTTTATATTTGGAGACATTCCTTTTTCCACTATTACCCTCTTAGCGCTCCGAATCTCCACTTGCATTTTCTACAGAAAGAGTGTTTCAGAACGGCTCAATCAAAACTAAGGTTCAACTCTTTTAGTTGAACAAACAGAACAGAAAGAAGTTTCACACAATTCTTCTGTGTAGTTATTTTTTGTAGACATTCTTTTTCCCAATATAGGCCTCTTAGCGCTCAGAATGTCCAATTGCAGTCTCTACAGAAAGAGTGTTTCAGAACTGCTCAATCAATAGTAAGGTTCAACTCTGTTAGTTGAATGCAAAGAACAGAAAGAAGTTTCATATAATGCTTCTGTGTAGTTTATATTTGAACATATTCTTTTTTCCACTATTACCCACTTAGCGCTACGAATATCCAGTTGCATTTTCTACAGACAGAGTGTTTCAAAACTGCTCAATCAAAAGTATGGTTTAACTCTGTTAGCTGAATGCTCAGATCAGAAAGAAGTTTCACAGAATGCTTCTGTGTAGTTTATATTTGAATATATTCCTTTTTCCACTACTACGCTCTTAGCGCTCCAAATGTCCAGTTGCATTTTCTACAGAAAGAGTGTTCAGATCTGCTCAATCAAAAGTATGGTTTAACTCTGTTAGCTGAATGCACAGATCAGAAAGAAGTTTCACCGAATGATTCTGTGTAGTTTATATTTGAAGACATTCCTTTTTCCACTATTACCCTCTTAGCGCTCCGAATCTCCACTTGCATTTTCTACAAAAAGAGTGTTTCATAACTGCTCAATCAAAAATATGTTTTATCTCTGTTAACTGAATTTACAGGTCAGAAATAAGTTTCACAGAATGCATCTGTGTAGTTTTTATTTGAAGATATTATTTTTCCCAATGTAGGCCTCTTAGCACTTAGCATGTCCAATTGCAGTTTCTACAGAAAGAGTGTTTCAGAACGGCTCACTCAAAAGTAACGTTCAACTCTGTTAGCTGAATGCACAGAACAGAAAGAATTTTCACAGAATGCTACTGTGTAGTTTATATTTGAATATATTCCTTTTTCCACTATTACCCTCTTAGCGCTCCGAATGTCCACTTGCATTTTCTACAGAAAGAGTGTTCAGAACTGCGCAATCAAAAGTATGGTTTAACTCTGTTAGCTTAATGAACATATCAGAAATAAGTTTCACACAATGCTTCTGTGTAGTTTTTATTTGAAGATATTATTTTTCCCAATAGAGGCCTCTTAGCGCTCAGAATGTCCAATTGCAGTTTCTACAGAAAGAGTGTTTCAGAAAGGCTCAATCAAAAGTAAGGTTCAACTCTGTTAGTTGAATGCACAGAACAGAAAGAAGTTTCATACAATGCTTCTGTGTAGTTTATATTTGAACATATTCTTTTTTCCACTATTACCCACTTAGCGCTACGAATGTCCAGTTGCATTTTCTACAGACAGAGTGTTTCAAAACTGCTCAATCAAAAGTATGGTTTAACTCTGTTAGCTGAATGCTCAGATCAGAAAGAAGTTTCACAGAATGCTTCTGTGTAGTTTATATTTGAATATATTCCTTCTTCCACTATTACCGTCATAGCTCTCCAAATCTCCACTTGCATTTTCTACAGAAAGAGTGTTCAGATCTGCTCAATCAAAAGTATGGTTTAACTCTGTTAGCTGAATGCACAGATCAGAAAGAAGTTTCACCGAATGATTCTGTGTAGTTTATATTTGAAGACATTCCTTTTTCAACTATTACCCTCTTAGCGCTCCGAATCTCCACTTGCATTTTCTACAAAAGAGTGTTTCATAACTGCTCAATCAAAAATATGTTTTATCTCTGTTAACTGAATTTACAGATCAGAAATAAGTTTCACAGAATACATCTGTGTAGTTTTTATTTGAAGTTATTCTTTTTCCCAATGTAGGCCTCTTAGCGCTTAGCATGTCCAATTGCAGTTTCTACAGAAAGAGTGTTTCAGAACGGCTCAATCAAAAGTAAGGTTCAACTCTGTTAGTTGAATGCACAGAACAGAAAGAATTTTCACAGAATGCTACTGTGTAGTTTATATTTGAATATATTCCTTTTTCCACTATTACCCTCTTAGCGCTCCGAATGTCCACTTGCATTTTCTACAGAAAGAGTGTTCAGAACTGCGCAATCAAAAGTATGGTTTAACTCTGTTAGCTTAATGAACATATCAGAAATAAGTTTCACACAATGCTTCTGTGTAGTTTTTATTTGAAGATATTATTTTTCCCAATATAGGCCTCTTAGCGCTCAGAATGTCCAATTGCAGTTTCTACAGAAAGAATGTTTCAGAAAGGCTCAATCAAAAGTAAGGTTCAACTCTGTTAGTTGAATGCACAGAACAGAAAGAAGTTTCATACAATGCTTCTGTGTAGTTTATATTTGAACATATTCTTTTTTCCACTATTACCCACTTAGCGCTACGAATGTCCAGTTGCATTTTCTACAGACAGAGTGTTTCAAAACTGCTCAATCAAAAGTATGGTTTTACTCTGTTAGCTGAATGCTCAGATCAGAAAGAAGTTTCACAGAATGCTTCTGTGTAGTTTATATTTGAATATATTACTTTTTCCACTACTACTCTCTTAGCGCTCCAAATGTCCAGTTGCATTTTCTACAGAAAGAGTGTTCAGATCTGCTCAATCAAAAGTACGGTTTAACTCTGTTAGCTGAATGCACAGATCAGAAAGAAGTTTCACCGAATGATTCTGTGTAGTTTATATTTGGAGACATTCCTTTTCCACTATTACCCTCTTAGCGCTCCGAATCTCCACTTGCATTTTCTACAGAAAGAGTGTTTCTGAACGGCCCAATCAAAACTAAGGTTCAACTCTTTTAGTTGAACAAACAGTACAGAAAGAAGTTTCACACAATTCTTGTGTGTAGTTTTTATTTGTAGACATTCTTTTTCCCAATATAGGCCTCTTAGCGCTCAGAATGTCCAATTGCAGTTTCTACAGAAAGAGTGTTTCAGAACGGCTCAATCAAAAGTAAGGTTCAACTCTGTTAGTTGAATGCACAGAACAGAAAGAAGTTTCATACAATGCTCCTGTGTAGTTTATATTTGAACATATTCTTTTTTCCACTATTACCCACTTAGCGCTACGAATGTCCAGTTGCATTTTCTACAGACAGAGTGTTTCAAAACTGCTCAATCAAATGTATGGTTTAACTCTGTTAGCTGAATGCTCAGATCAGAAAGAAGTTTCACAGAATGCTTCTGTGTAGTTTATATTTGAATATATTCCTTTTTCCACTACTATGCTCTTAGCTCTCCAAATGTCCAGTTGCATTTTCTACAGAAAGAGTGTTCAGATCTGCTAAATCAAAATTATGGTTTAATTCTGTTAGCTGAATGCACAGATCAGAAAGAAGTTTCACCGAATGATTCTGTGTAGTTTATATTTGAAGACATTCCTTTTTCCAATATTACCCTCTTAGCGCTCCGAATCTCCACTTGCATTTTCTACAAAAAGAGTGTTTCATAACTGCTCAATCAAAAATATGTTTTATCTCTGTTAACTGAATTTACAGATCAGAAATAAGTTTCACGGAATGCATCTGTGTAGTTTTTATTTGAAGATATTCTTTTTCCCAATGTAGGCCTCTTAGCGCTTAGCATGTCCAATTGCAGTTTCTACAGAAAGAGTGTTTCAGAACGGCTCAATCAAAAGTAAGGTTCAACTCTGTTAGTTGAATGCACAGAACAGAAAGAAGTTTCACACAATGCTACTGTGTAGTTTATATTTGAATATATTCCTTTTTCCACTATTACCCTCTTAGCGCTCCGAATATCCACTTGCATTTTCTACAGAAAGAGTGTTCAGAACTGCGCAATCAAAAGTATGGTTTAACTCTGTTAGCTTAATGAACATATCAGAAATAAGTTTCACACAATGCTTCTGTGTAGTTTTTATTTGAAGATATTATTTTTCCCAATAGAGGCCTCTTAGCGCTCAGAATGTCCAATTGCAGTTTCTACAGAAAGAGTGTTTCAGAAAGGCTCAATCAAAAGTAAGGTTCAACTCTGTTAGTTGAATGCACAGAACAGAAAGAAGTTTCATACAATGCTTCTGTGTAGTTTATATTTGAACATATTCTTTTTTCCACTGTTACCCACTTACCGCTACGAATGTCCAGTTGCATTTTCTACAGACAGAGTGTTTCAAAACTGCTCAATCAAAAATATGGTTTAACTCCGTTAGCTGAATGCTCAGATCAGAAAGAAGTTTCACAGAATGCTTTTGTGTAGTTTATATTTGAATATATTCCTTTTTCCACTACTACTCTCTTAGCGCTCCAAATGTCCAGTTGCATTTTCTACAGAAAGAGTGTTCAGATCTGCTCAATCAAAAGTATGGTTTAACTCTGTTAGCTGAATGCACAGATCAGAAAGAAGTTTCACAGAATGATTCTGTGTAGTTTATATTTGGAGACATTCCTTTTTCCACTATTACCCTCTTAGCGCTCCGAATCTCCACTTGCATTTTCTACAGAAAGAGTGTTTCAGAACGGCTCAATCAAAACTAAGGTTCAACTCTTTTAGTTGAACAAACAGAACAGAAAGTAGTTTCACACAATTCTTCTGTGTAGTTTTTATTTGTAGACATTCTTTTTCCCAATATAGGCCTCTTAGCGCTCAGAATGTCCAATTGCAGTTTCTACATAAAGAGTGTTTCAGAACGGCTCAATCAAAAGTAAGGTTCAACTCTGTTAATTGAATGCACAGAACAGAAAGAAGTTTCATACAATGCTTCTGTGTAGTTTATATTTGAACATATTCTTTTTTCCACTATTACCCACTTAGCGCTACGAATGTCCAGTTGCGTTTTCTACAGACAGAGTGTTTCAAAACTGCTCAAACAAAAGTATGGTTTAACTCTGTTAGCTGAATGCTCAGATCAGAAAGAAGTTTCACAGAATGCTTCTGTGTAGTTTATATTTGAATATATTCCTTTTTCCACTACTACTCTCTTAGCGCTCCAAATGCCCAGTTGCATTTTCTACAGAAAGTGTGTTCAGATCTGCTCAATCAAAAGTATGGTTTAACTCTGTTAGCTGAATGCACAGATCAGAAAGAAGTTTCACAGAATGATTCTGTGTAGTTTATATTTGGAGACATTCCTTTTTCCACTATTACCCTCTTAGCGCTCCGAATCTCCACTTGCATTTTCTACAGAAAGAGTGTTTCAGAACGGCTCAATCAAAACTAAGGTTCAAATCTTTTAGTTGAACAAACAGAAGAGAAAGAAGTTTCACACAATTCTTCTGTGTAGTTTTTATTTGTAGACATTCTTTTTCCCAATATAGGCCTCTTAGCGCTCAGAATGTCCAATTGCAGTTTCTACAGAAAGAGTGTTTCAGAACGGCTCAATCAAAAGTAAGGTTCAACTCTGTTAGTTGAATGCACAGAACAGAAAGAAGTTTCATACAATGCTTCTGTGTAGTTTATATTTGAACATATTCTTTTTTCCACTATTACCCACTTAGCGCTACGAATGTCCAGTTGCATTTACTACAGACAGAGTGTTTCAAAACTGCTCAATCAAAAGTATGGTTTAACTCTGTTAGCTGAATGCCCAGATCAGAAAGAAGTTTCACAGAATGCTTCTGTGTAGTTTATATTTGAATATATTCCTTTTTCCACTACTACTCTCTTAGCGCTCCAAATGTCCAGTTGCATTTTCTACAGAAACAGTGTTCAGATCTGCTCAATCAAAAGTATGGTTTAACTCTGTTAGCTGAATGCACAGATCAGAAAGAAGTTTCACAGAATGATTCTGTGTAGTTTATATTTGGAGACATTCTTTTTCCACTATTACCCTCTTAGCGCTCCGAATCTCCACTTGCATTTTCTACAGAAAGAGTGTTTCATAACTGCTCAATCAAAAATATGTTTTATCTCTGTTAACTGAATTTACAGATCAGAAATAAGTTTCACAGAATGCATCTGTGTAGTTTTTATTTGAAGATATTCTTTTTCCCAATGTAGGCCTCTTAGCGCTTAGCATGTCCAATTGCAGTTTCTACAGAAAGAGTGTTTCAGAACGGCTCAATCAAAAGTAAGGTTCAACTCTGTTAGTTGAATGCACAGAACAGAAAGCATTTTCACAGAATGCTAGTGTGTAGTTGATATTTGAATATATTCCTTTCTCCACTATTACCCTCTTAGCGCTCCGAATGTCCACTTGCATTTTGACAGAAAGAGTGTTCAGAACTGCGCAATCAAAAGTATGGTTTAACTCTGTTAGCTTAATGAACATATCAGAAATAAGTTTCACACAATGCTTCTGTGTAGTTTTTATTTGAAGATATTATTTTTCCCAATATAGGCCTCTTAGCGCTCAGAATGTCCAATTGCAGTTTCTACAGAAAGAGTGTTTCAGAAAGGCTCAATCAAAAGTAAGGTTCAACTCTGTTAGTTGAATGCACAGAACAGAAAGAAGTTTCATACAATGCTTCTGTGTAGTTTATATTTGAACATATGCTTTTTTCCACTATTTCCCACTTAGCGCTACGAATGTCCAGTTGCATTATCTACAGACAGAGTGTTTCAAAACTGCTCAATCAAAAGTATGGTTTAACTCTGTTAGCTGAATGCTCAGATCAGAAAGAAGTTTCACAGAATGCTTCTGTGTAGTTTATATTTGTATATATTCCTTTTTCCACTACTACTCTCTTAGGGCTCCAAATGTCCAGTTGCATTTTCTACAGAAAGAGTGTTCAGTTCTGCTCAATCAAAAGTATGGTTTAACTCTGTTAGCTGAATGCACAGATCAGAAAGAAGTTTCACCGAATGATTCTGTGTAGTTTATATTTGAAGACATTCCTTTTTCCACTATTACCCTGTTAGCGCTCCGAATCCGCACTTGCATTTTCTACAAAAAGAGTGTTTCATAACTGCTCAATCAAAAATATGTTTTATCTCTGTTAACTGAATTTACAGATCAGAAATAAGTTTCACAGAATGCATCTGTGTAGTTTTTATTTGAAGATATTATTTTTCCCAATGTAGGCCTCTTAGCGCTTAGCATGTCCAACTGCAGTTTCTACAGAAAGAGTGTTTCAGAACGGCTCAATCAAAAGTAAGGTTCAACTCTGTTAGTTGAATGCACAGAACAGAAAGAATTTTCACAGAATGCTACTGTGTAGTTTATATTTGAATATATTCCTTTTTCCACTATTACCCTCTTAGCGCTCCGAATGTCCACTTGCATTTTCTACAGAAAGAGTGTTCAGAACTGCGCAATCAAAAGTATGGTTTAACTCTGTTAGCTTAATGAACATATGAGAAATAAGTTTCACACAATGCTTCTGTGTAGTTTTTATTTGAAGATATTTTTTTTCCCAATATAGGCCTCTTAGCGCTCAGAATGTCCAATTGCAGTTTCTACAGAAAGAGTGTTTCAGAAAGGCTCAATCAAAAGTAAGGTTCAACTCTGTTAGTTGAATGCACAGAACAGAAAGAAGTTTCATACAATGCTTCTGTGTAGTTTATGTTTGAACATACTCTTTTTTCCACTATTACCCACTTAGCGCTACGAATGTCCAGTTGCATTTTCTACAGACAGAGTGTTTCAAAACTGCTCAATCAAAAGTATGGTTTAACTCTGTTAGCTGAATGCTCAGATCAGAAAGAAGTTTCACAGAATGCTTCTGTGTAGTTTATATTTGAATATATTCCTTTTTCCACTACTACTCTCTTAGCGCTCCAAATGTCCAGTTGCATTTTCTACAGAAAGAGAGTTCAGATCTGCTCAATCAAAAGTATGGTTTAACTCTGTTAGCTGAATGCACAGATCAGAAAGAAGTTTCACAGAATGATTCTGTGTAGTTTATATTTGGAGACATTCCTTTTTCCACTATTACCCTCTTAGCGCTCCGAATCTCCACTTGCATTTTCTACAGAAAGAGTGTTTCAGAACGGCTCAATCAAAACTAAGGTTCAACTCTTTTAGTTGAACAAACAGAACAGAAAGATGTTTCACACAATTCTTCTGTGTAGTTTTTATTTGTAGACATTCTTTTTCCCAATATAGGCCTCTTAGCGCTCAGAATGTCCAATTGCAGTTTCTACAGAAAGAGTGTTTCAGAACGGCTCAATCAAAAGTAAGGTTCAACTCTGTTAGTTGAATGCACAGAACAGAAAGAAGTTTCATAAAATGCTTCTGTGTAGTTTATATTTGAACATATTCTTTTTTCCACTATTACCCACTTAGCGCTACGAATGTCCAGTTGCATTTTCTACAGACAGAGTGTTTCAAAACTGCTCAATCCAAAGTGTGGTTTAACTCTGTTAGCTGAATGCTCAGATCAGAAAGAAGTTTCACAGAATGCTTCTGTGTAGTTTATATTTGAATATATTCCTTTTTCCACTACTACGCTCTTAGCGCTCCAAATGTCCAGTTGCATTTTCTACAGAAAGAGTGTTTAGATCTGCTCAATCAAAAGTATGGTTTAACTCTGTTAGCTGAATGCACAGATCAGAAAGTAATTTCACCGAATGATTCTGTGTAGTTTATATTTGAAGACATTCCTTTTTCCACTATTACCCTCTTAGAGCTCCGAATCTCCTCTTGCATTTTCTACAAAAAGTGTGTTTCATAACTGCTCAATCAAAAATATGTTTTATCTCTGTTAACTGAATTTACAGATCAGAAATAAGTTTCACAGAATGCATCTGTGTAGTTTTTATTTGAAGATATTCTTTTTCCCAATGTAGGCCTCTTAGCGCTTAGCGTGTCCAATTGCAGTTTCTACAGAAAGAGTGTTTCAGAACGGCTCAATCAAAAGTAAGGTTCAACTCTGTTAGTTGAATGCACAGAACAGAAAGAATTTTCACAGAATGCTACTGTGTAGTTTATATTTGAATATATTCCTTTTTCCACTATTACCCTCTTAGCGCTCCGAATGTCCACTTGCATTTTCTACAGAAAGAGTGTTCAGAACTGCGCAATCAAAAGTATGGTTTAACTCTGTTAGCTTAATGAACATATCAGAAATAAGTTTCACACAATGCTTCTGTGTAGTTTTTATTTGAAGATATTATTTTTCCCAATAGAGGCCTCTTAGCGCTCAGAATGTCCAATTGCAGTTTCTACAGAAAGAGTGTTTCAGAAAGGCTCAATCAAAAGTAAGGTTCAACTCTGTTAGTTGAATGCACAGAACAGAAAGAAGTTTCATACAATGCTTCTGTGTAGTTTATATTTGAACATATTCTTTTTTCCACTATTACCCACTTAGCGCTACGAATGTCCAGTTGCATTTTCTACAGACAGAGTGTTTCAAAACTGCTCAATCAAAAGTATGGTTTAACTCTGTTAGCTGAATGCTCAGATCAGAAAGATGTTTCACAGAATGCTTCTGTGTAGTTTATATTTGAATATATTCCTTTTTCCACTAATACGCTCTTAGCGCTCCAAATGTCCAGTTGCATTTTCTAAAGAAAGAGTGTTCAGATCTGCTCAATCAAAAGTATGGTTTAACTCTGTTAGCTGAATGCACAGATCAGAAAGAAGTTTCACCGAATGATTCTGTGTAGTTTATATTTGAAGACATTCCTTTTTCCACTATTACCCTCTTAGCGCTCCGAATCTCCACTTGCATTTTCTACAGAAAGAGTGTTTCAGAACGGCTCAATCAAAACTAAGGTTCAACTCTTTTAGTTGAACAAACAGAACAGAAAGAAGTTTCACACAATTCTTCTGTGTAGTTTTTATTTGTAGACATTCTTTTTCCCAATATAGGCCTTTTAGCGCTCAGAATGTACAATTGCAGTTTCTATGGAAAGAGTGTTTCAGAACGGCTCAATCAAAAGTAAGGTTCAACTCTGTTAGTTGAATGCACAGAACAGAAAGAAGTTTCATACAATGCTTCTGTATAGTTTATATTTGAACATATTCTTTTTTCCACTATTACCCTCTTAGCGCTACGAACGTCCAGTTGCATTTTCTACAGACAGAGTGTTTCAAAACTGCTCAATCAAAAGTGTGGTTTAACTCTGTTAGCTGAATGCTCAGATCAGAAAGTAGTTTCACAGAATGCTTCTGTGTAGTTTATATTTGAATATATTCCTTTTTCCACTACTACGCTCTTAGCGCTCCAAATGTCCAGTTGCATTTTCTACAGAAAGAGTGTTCAGATCTGCTCAATCAAAAGTATGGTTTAACTCTGTTAGCTGAATGCACAGATCAGAAAGAAGTTTCACCGAATGATTCTGTGTAGTTTATATTTGAAGACATTCCTTTTTCCACTATTACCCTCTTTGCGCTCCGAATCTCCTGTTGCATTTTCTACAAAAAGAGTGTTTCATAACTGCTCAATCAAAAATATGTTTTATCTCTGTTAACTGAATTTACAGATCAGAAATAAGTTTCACAGAATGCATCTGTGTAGTTTTTATTTGAAGATATTCTTTTTCCCAATGTAGGCCTCTTAGCGCTTAGCATGTCCAATTGCAGTTTCTACAGAAAGAGTGTTTCAGAACGGCTCAATCAAAAGTAAGGTTCAACTCTGTTAGTTGAATGCACAGAACAGAAAGAATTTTCACAGAATGCTACTGTGTAGTTTATATTTGAATATATTCCTTTTTCCACTATTACCCTCTTAGCGCTCCGAATGTCCACTTGCATTTTCTACAGAAAGAGTGTTCAGAACTGCGCAATCAAAAGTATGGTTTAACTCTGTTAGCTTAATGAACATATCAGAAATAAGTTTCACACAATGCTTCTGTGTAGTTTTTATTTGAAGATATTATTTTTCCCAATAGAGGCCTCTTAGCGCTCAGAATGTCCAATTGCAGTTTCTACAGAAAGAGTGTTTCAGAAAGGCTCAATCAAAAGTAAGGTTCAACTCTGTTAGTTTAATGCACAGAACAGAAAGAAGTTTCATACAATGTTTCTGTGTAGTTTATATTTGAACATATTCTTTCTTCCACTATTACCCACTTAGCGCTACGAATGTCCAGTTGCATTTTCTACAGACAGAGTGTTTCAAAACTGCTCAATCAAAAGTATGGTTTAACTCTGTTAGCTGAATGCTCAGATCAGAAAGAAGTTTCACAGAATGCTTCTGTGTAGTTTATATTTGAATATATTCCTTTTTCCACTACTACTCTCTTAGCGCTCCAAATGTCCAGTTGCATTTTCTACAGAAAGAGTGTTCAGATCTGCTCAATCAAAAGTATGGTTTAACTCTGTTAGCTGAATGCACAGATCAGAAAGAAGTTTCACAGAATGATTCTGTGTAGTTTATATTTGCAGACATTCCTTTTTCCACTATTACCCTCTTAGCGCTCCGAATCTCCACTTGCATTTTCTACAGAAAGAGTGTTTCAGAACGGCTCAATCAAAACTAAGGTTCAACTCTTTTAGTTGAAGAAACAGAACAGAAAGAAGTTTCACACAATTCTTCTGTGTAGTTTTTGTTTGTAGACATTCTTTTTCCCAATATAGTCCTCTTAGCGCTCAGAATGTCCAATTGCAGTTTCTACAGAAAGAGTGTTTCAGAACGGCTCAATCAAAAGTAAGGTTCAACTCTGTTAGTTGAATGCACAGAACAGAAATAAGTTTCATACAATGCTTCTGTGTAGTTTATATTTGAACATATTCTTTTTTCCACTATTACCCACTTAGCGCTACGAATGTCCAGTTGCATTTTCTACAGACAGAGTGTTTGAAAACTGCTCAATCCAAAGTATGGTTTAACTCCGTTAGCTGAATGCTCAGATCAGAAAGAAGTTTCACAGAATGCTTCTGTGTAGTTTATATTTGAATATATTCCTTTTTCCACTACTACGCTATTATCGCTCCAAATGACCAGTTGCATTTTCTACAGAAAGAGTGTTCAGATCTGCTCAATCAAAGTATGGTTTAACTCTGTTAGCTGAATGCACAGATCAGAAAGAAGTTTCACCGAATGATTCTGTGTAGTTTATATTTGAAGACATTCCTTTTTCCACTATTACCCCGTTAGCTCTCCGAATCTCCACTTGCATTTTCTACAAAAAGAGTGTTTCATAACTGCTCAATCAAAAATATGTTTTATCTCTGTTAACTGAATTTACAGATCAGAAATAAGTTTCACAGAATGCATCTGTGTAGTCTTTATTTGAAGATATTCTTTTTCCCAATGTAGGCCTCTTAGCGCTTAGCATGTCCAATTGCAGTTTCTACAGAAAGAGTGTTTCAGAACGGCTCAATCAAAAGTAAGGTTCAACTCTGTTAGTTGAATGCACAGAACAGAAAGAATTTTCACAGAATGCTACTGTGTAGTTTATATTTGAATATATTCCTTTTTCCACTATTACCCTCTTAGCGCTCCGAAAGTCCACTTGCATTTTCTACAGAAAGAGTGTTCAGAAGTGCGCAATCAAAAGTATGGTTTAACTCTGTTAGCTTAATGAACATATCAGAAAAAAGTTTCACACAATGCTTCTGTGTAGTTTTTATTTGAAGATATTACTTTTCCCAACAGAGGCCTCTTAGCGCTCACAATGTCCAATTGCAGTTTCTACAGAACGAGTGTTTCAGAAAGGCTCAATCAAAAGTAAGGTTCAACTCTGTTAGTTGAATGCACAGAACAGAAAGAAGTTTCATACAATGCTTCTGTGTAGTTTATATTTGAACATATTCTTTTTTCCACTATTACCCACTTAGCGCTACGAATGTCCAGTTGCATTTTCTACAGACAGAGTGTTTCAAAACTGCTCAATCAAAAGTATGGTTTAACTCTGTTAGCTGAACGCTCAGATCAGAAAGAAGTTTCACAGCATGCTTCTGTGTAGTTTATATTTGAATATATTCCTTTTTCCACTACTACTCTCTTAGCGCTCCAAATGTCCAGTTGCATTTTCTACAGAAAGAGTGTTCAGATCTGCTCAATCAAAAGTATGGTTTAACTCTGTTGGCTTAATGCACAGATCAGAAAGAAGTTTCACAGAATGATTCTGTGTAGTTTATATTTGGAGACATTCCTTTTTCCACTATTACCCTCTTAGCGCTCCGAATCTCCACTTGCATTTTCTACAGAAAGAGTGTTTCAGAACGGCTCAATCAAAACTAAGGTTCAACACCTTTAGTTGAACAAACACAACAGAAAGAAGTTTCACACAATTCTTCTGTGTAGTTTTTATTTGTAGACATTCTTTTTCCCAATATAGGCCTCTTAGCGCTCAGAATGTCCAATTGCAGTTTCTACAGAAAGAGTGTTTCAGAACGGCTCAATCAAAAGTAAGGTTCAACTCTGTTAGTTGAATGCACAGAACAGAAAGAAGTTTCATACAATGCTTTTGTGTAGTTTATATTTGAACATATTCTTTTTTCCACTATTACCCACTTAGCGCTACGAATGTCCAGTTGCATTTTCTACAGACAGAGTGTTTCAAAACTGCTCAATCAAAAGTATGGTTTAACTCTGTTAGCTGAATGCTCAGATCAGAAAGAAGTTTCACAGAATGCTTCTGTGTAGTTTATATTTGAATATATTCCTTTTTCCACTACTACGCTCTTAGCGCTCCAAATGTCAAGTTGCATTTTCTACAGAAAGAGTGTTCAGATCTGCTCAATCAAAAGTATGGTTTAACTCTGTTAGCTGAATGCACAGATCAGAAAGAAGTTTCACCGAATGATTCTGTGTAGTTTATATTTGAAGACATTCCTTTTTCCACTATTACCCTCTTAGCGCTCCGAATCTCCACTTGCATTTTCTACGAAAAGAGTGTTTCATAACTGCTCAATCAAAAATATGTTTTATCTCTGTTAACTGAATTTACAGATCAGAAATAAGTTTCACAGAATGCATCTGTGTAGTTTTTATTTGAAGATATTCTTTTTCCCAATGTAGGCCTCTTAGCGCTTAGCATGTCCAATTACAGTTTCTACAGAAAGAGTGTTTCAGAACGGCTCAATCAAAAGTAAGGTTCAACTCTGTTAGTTGAATGCACAGAACAGAAAGAATTTTCACAGAATGCTACTGTGTAGTTTATATTTGAATATATTCCTTTTTCCACTATTACCCTCTTAGCGCTCCGAAAGTCCACTTGAATTTTCTACAGAAAGAGTGTTCAGAACTGCGCAATCAAAAGTATGGTTTAACTCTGTTAGCTTAATGAACATATCAGAAATAAGTTTCACACAATGCTTCTGTGTAGTTTTTATTTGAAGATATTATTTTTCCCAATAGAGGCCTCTTAGCGCTCACAATGTCCAATTGCAGTTTCTACAGAAAGAGTGTTTCAGAAAGGCTCAATCAAAAGTAAGGTTCAACTCTGTTAGTTGAATGCACAGAACAGAAAGAAGTTTCATACAATGCTTCTGTGTAGTTTATATTTGAACATATTCTTTTTTCCACTATTACCCACTTAGCGCTACGAATGTCCAGTTGCATTTTCTACAGACAGAGTGTTTCAAAACTGCTCAATCAAAAGTATGGTTTAACTCTGTTAGCTGAATGCTCAGATCAGAAAGAAGTTTCACAGAATGCTTCTGTGTAGTTTATATTTGAATATATTCCTTTTTCCACTACTACTCTCTTAGCGCTCCAAATGTCCAGTTGCATTTTCTACAGAAAGAGTGTTCAGATCTGCTCAATCAAAAGTATGGTTTAACTCTGTTAGCTGAATGCACAGATCAGAAAGAAGTTTCACAGAATGATTCTGTGTAGTTTATATTTGGAGACATTCCTTTTTCCACTATTACCCTCTTAGCGCTCCGAATCTCCACTTGCATTTTCAACGGATAGAGTGTTTCAGAACGGCTCAATCAAAACTAAGGTTCAACTCTTTTAGTTGAACGAACAGAACAGAAAGAAGTTTCACACAATTCTTCTGTGTAGTTTTTATTTGTAGACATTCTTTTTCCCAATATAGGCCTCTTAGCGCTCAGAATGTCCAATTGCAGTTTCTACAGAAAGAGTGTTTCAGAACGGCTCAATCAAAAGTAAGGTTCAACTCTGTTAGTTGAATGCACAGAACAGAAAGAAGTTTCATACAATGCTTCTGTGTAGTTTATATTTGAACATACTCTTTTTTCCACTATTACCCACTTAGTGCTACGAATGTCCAGTTGCATTTTCTACAGACAGAGTGTTTCAAAACTGCTCATTCAAAAGTATGGTTTAACTCTGTTAGCTGAATGCTCAGATCAGAAAGAAGTTTCACAGAATGCTTCTGTGTAGTTTATATTTGAATATATTCCTTTTTCCACTACTACGCTCTTAGCGCTCCAAATGTCCAGTTGCATTTTCTACAGAAAGAGTGTTCAGATCTGCTCAATCAAAAGTATGGTTTAACTCTGTTAGCTGAATGCACAGATCAGAAAGAAGTTTCACCGAATGATTCTGTGTAGTTTATATTTGAAGACATTCCTTTTTCCACTATTACCCTCTTAGCGCTCCGAATCTCCACTTGCATTTTCTACAAAAAGAGTGCTTCATAACTGCTCAATCAAAAATATGTTTTATCTCTGTTAACTGAATTTACAGATCAGAAATAAGTTTCACAGAATGCATCTGTGTAGTTTTTATTTGAAGATATTCTTTTTCCCAATGTAGGCCTGTTAGCGCTTAGCATGTCCAATTGCAGTTTCTACAGAAAGAGTGTTTCAGAACGGCTCAATCAAAAGTAAGGTTCAACTCTGTTAGTTGAATGCACAGAACAGAAAGAATTTTCACAGAATGCTACTGTGTAGTTTATATTTGAATATATTCCTTTTTCCACTATTACCCTCTTAGCGCTCCGAAAGTCCACTTGCATTTTCTACAGAAAGAGTGTTCAGAATTGCGCAATCAAAAGTATGGTTTAACTCTGTTAGCTTAATGAACATATCAGAAATAAGTTTCACACAATGCTTCTGTGTAGTTTTTATTTGAAGATATTATTTTTCCCAACAGAGGCCTCTTAGCGCTCACAATGTCCAATTGCAGTTTCTACAGAAAGAGTGTTTCAGAAAGGCTCAATCAAAAGTAAGGTTCAACTCTGTTAGTTGAATGCACAGAACAGAAAGAATTTTCACAGAATGCTACTGTGTAGTTTATATTTGAATATATTCCTTTTTCCACTATTATCCTCTTAGCGCTTCGAAAGTCCACTTGCATTTTCTACAGAAAGAGTGTTCAGAACTGCGCAATCAAAAGTATGATTTAACTCTGTTAGCTTAATGGACATATCAGAAATAAGTTTCACACAATGCTTCTGTGTAGTTTTTATTTGAAGATATTATTTTTCCCAATAGAGGCCTCTTAGCGCTCACAATGTCCAATTGCAGTTTCTACAGAAAGTGTGTTTCAGAAAGGCTCAATCAAAAGTAAAGTTCAACTCTGTTAGTTGAATGCACAGAACAGAAAGAAGTTTCATACAATGCTTCTGTGTAGTTTATATTTGAACATATTCTTTTTTCCACTATTACCCACTTAGCGCTACGAATGTCCAGTTGCATTTTCTACAGACAGAGTGTTTCAAAACTGCTCAATCAAAAGTATGGTTTAACTCTGTTAGCTGAATGCTCAGATCAGAAAGAAGTTTCACGGAATGCTTCTGTGTAGTTTATATTTGAATATATTCCTTTTTCCACTACTACTCTCTTAGCGCTCCAAATGTCCAGTTGCATTTTCTACAGAAAGAGTGTTCAGATCTGCTCAATCAAAAGTATGGTTTAACTCTGTTAGCTGAATGCACAGATAAGAAAGAAGTTTCACAGAATGATTCTGTGTAGTTTATATTTGGAGACATTCCTTTTTCCACTATTACCCTCTTAGCCCTCCGAATCTCCACTTGCATTTTCTACAGAAAGAGTGTTTCAGAACGGCTCAATCAAAACTAAGGTTCAACTCTTTTAGTTGAACAAACAGAACAGAAAGAAGTTTCACACAATTCTTCTGTGTAGTTTTTATTTGTAGACATTCTTTTTCCCAATATAGGGCTCTTAGCGCTCAGAATGTCCAATTGCAGTTTCTACAGAAAGAGTGTTTCAGAACGGCTCAATCAAAAGTAAGGTTCAACTCTGTTAGTTGAATGCACAGAGCAGAAAGAAGTTTCATACAATGCTTCTGTGTAGTTTATATTTGAACATATTCTTTTTTCCACTATTACCCACTTAGCGCTACGAATGTCCAGTTGCATTTTCTACAGACAGAGTGTTTCAAAACTGCTCAATCAAAAGTATGGTTTAACTCTGTTAGCTGAATGCTCAGATCAGAAAGAAGTTTCACAGAATGCTTCTGTGTAGTTTATATTTGAATATATTCCTTTTTCCACTACTACGCTCTTAGCGCTCCAAATGTCCAGTTGCATTTTCTACAGAAAGAGTGTTCAGATCTGCTCAATCAAAAGTATGGTTTAACTCTGTTAGCTGAATGCACAGATCAGAAAGAAGTTTCACCGAATGATTCTGTGTAGTTTATATTTGAAGACATTCCTTTTTCCACTATTACCCTCTTAGCGCTCCGAATCTCCACTTGCATTTTCTACAAAAAGAGTGTTTCATAACTGCTCAAACAAAAATATGTTTTATCTCTGTTAACTGAATTTACAGATCAGAAATAACTTTCACAGAATTCATCTGTGTAGTTTTTATTTGAAGATATTCTTTTTCCCAATGTAGGCCTCTTAGCGCTTAGCATGCCCAATTGCAGTTTCTACAGAAAGAGTGTTTCAGAACGACTCAATCAAAAGTAAGGTTCAACTCTGTTAGTTGAATGCACAGAACAGAAAGAATTTTCACAGAATGCTACTGTGTAGTTTATATTTGAATATATTCCTTTTTCCACTATTACCCTCTTAGCGCTCCGAATGTCCACTTGCATTCTCTACAGAAAGAGTGTTCAGAACTGCGCAATCAAAAGTATGGTTTAACTCTGTTAGCTTAATGAACATATCAGAAATAAGTTTCACACAATGCTTCTGTGTAGTTTTTATTTGAAGATATTATTTTTCCCAATATAGGCCTTAGCGCTCAGAATGTCCAATTGCAGTTTATACAGAAAGAGTGTTTCAGAAAGGCTCAATCAAAAGTAAGGTTCAACTCTGTTAGTTGAATGCACAGAACAGAAAGAAGTTTCATACAATGCTTCTGTGTAGTTTATATTTGAACATATTCTTTTTTCCACTATTACCCACTTAGCGCTACGAATATCCAGTTGCATTTTCTACAGACAGAGTGTTTCAAAACTGCTCAATCAAAAGTATGGTTTAACTCTGTTAGCTGAATGCTCAGATCAGAAAGAAGTTTCACAGAATGCTTCTGTGTAGTTTATATTTGAATATATTCCTTTTTCCACTACTACGCTCTTAGCGCTCCAAATGTCCAGTTGCATTTTCTACAGAAAGAGTGTTCAGATCTGCTCAATCAAAAGTATGGTTTAACTCTGTTAGCTGAATGCACAGATCAGAAAGAAGTTTCACCGAATGATTCTGTGTAGTTTATATTTGAAGACATTCCTTTTTCCACTATTACCCTCTTAGCGCTCCGAATCTCCACTTGCATTTTCTACAAAAAGAGTGTTTCATAACTGCTCAATCAAAAATATGTTTTATCTCTGTTAACTGAATTTACAGATCAGAAATAAGTTTCACAGAATGCATCTGTGTAGTTTTTATTTGAAGATATTCTTTTTCCCAATGTAGGCCTCTTAGCGCTTAGCATGTCCAATTGCAGTTCCTACAGAAAGAGTGTTTCAGAACGGCTCAATCAAAAGTAAGGTTCAACTCTGTTAGTTGAATGCACAGAACAGAAAGAATTTTCACAGAATGCTACTGTGTAGTTTATATTTGAATATATTCCTTTTTCCACTATTACCCTCTTAGCGCTCCGATAGTCCACTTGCATTTTCTACAGAAAGAGTGTTCAGAACTGCGCAATCAAAAGTATGGTTTAACTCTGTTAGCTTAATGAACATATCAGAAATAAGTTTCACACAATGCTTCTGTGTAGTTTTTATTTGAAGATATTATTTTTCCCAATATAGGCCTCTTAGCGCTCACAATGTCCAATTGCAGTTTCTACAGAAAGAGTGTTTCAGAAAGGCTCAATCAAAAGTAAGGTTCAACTCTGTTAGTTGAATGCACAGAACAGAAAGAAGTTTCATACAATGCTTCTGTGTAGTTTATATTTGAACATATTCTTTTTTCCACTATTACCCACTTAGCGCTACGAATGTCCAGTTGCATTTTCTACAGACAGAGTGTTTCAAAACTGCTCAATCAAAAGTATGGTTTAACTCTGTTAGCTGAATGCTCAGATCAGAAAGAAGTTTCACAGAATGCTTCTGTGTAGTTTATATTTGAATATATTCCTTTTTCCACTACTTCTCTCTTAGCGCTCCAAATGTCCACTTGCATTTTCTACAGAAAGAGTGTTCAGATCTGCTCAATCAAACGTATGGTTTAACTCTGTTAGCTGAATGCACAGATCAGAAAGAAGTTTCACAGAATGATTCTGTGTAGTTTATATTTGGAGACATTCCTTTTTCCACTATTACCCTCTTAGCCCTCCGAATCTCCACTTGCATTTTCTACAGAAAGAGTGTTTCAGAACGGCTCAATCAAAACTAAGGTTCAACTCTTTTAGTTGAACAAACAGAACAGAAAGAAGTTTCACACAATTCTTCTGTGTAGTTTTTATTTGTAGACATTCTTTTTCCCAATATAGGCCTCTTAGCGCTCAGAATGTCCAATTGCAGTTTCTACACAAAGAGTGTTTCAGAACGGCTCAATCAAAAGTAAGGTTCAACTCTGTTAGTTGAATGCACAGAACAGAAAGAAGTTTCATACAATGCTTCTGTGTGGTTTATATTTGAACATATTCTTTTTTCCACTATTATCCACTTAGCGCTACGAATGTCCAGTTGCATTTTCTACAGACAGAGTGTTTCAAAACTGCTCAATCAAAGGTATGGTTTAACTCTGTTAGCTGAATGCTCAGATCAGAAAGAAGTTTCACAGAATGCTTCTGTGTAGTTTATATTTGAATATATTCCTTTTTCTACTACTACTCTCTTAGCGCTCCAAATGTCCAGTTGCATTTTCTACAGAAAGAGTGTTCAGATCTGCACAATCAAAAGTATGGTTTAACTCTGTTAGCTGAATGCACAGATCAGAAAGAAGTTTCACCGAATGATTCTGTGTAGTTTATATTTGGAGACATTCCTTTTTCCACTATTACCCTCTTAGCGCTCCGAATCTCCACTTGTATTTTCTACAGAAAGAGTGTTTCAGAACGGCTCAATCAAAACTAAGGTTCAACTCTTTTAGTTGAACAAACAGAACCGAAAGAAGTTTCACACAATTCTTCTGTGTAGTTTTTATTTGTAGACATTCTTTTTCCCAATATAGGCCTCTTAGCGCTCAGAATGTCCAATTGCAGTTTCTACAGAAAGAGTGTTTCAGAACGGCTCAATCAAAAGTAAGGTTCAACTCTGTTAGTTGAATGCACAGAACAGAAAGAAGTTTCATACAATGCTTCTGTGTAGTTTATATTTGAACATATTCTTTTTTCCACTATTACCCAATTAGCGCTACGAATGTCCAGTTGCATTTTCTACAGACAGAGTGTTTCAAAACTGCTCAATCAAAAGTATGGTTTAAATCTGTTAGCTGAATGCTCAGATCAGAAAGAAGTTTCACAGAATGCTTCTGTGTAGTTTATATCTGAATATATTCCTTTTTCCACTACTACTCTCTTAGCGCTCCAAATGTCCAGTTGCATTTTCTACAGAAAGAGTGTTCAGATCTGCTCAATCAAAAGTATGGTTTAACTCTGTTAGCTGAATGCACAGATCAGAAAGAAGTTTCACAGAATGATTCTGTGTAGTTTATATTTGGAGACATTCCTTTTTCCACTATTACCCTCTTAGCGCTCCGAATCTCCACTTGCATTTTCTACAGAAAGAGTGTTTCAGAACGGCTCAATCAAAACTAAGGTTCAACTCTTTCAGTTGAACAAACAGAACAGAAAGAAATTTCACACAATTCTTCTGTGTAGTTTTTATTTGTAGACATACTTTTTCCCAATATAGGCCTCTTAGCGCTCAGAATGTCCAATTGCAGTTTCTACAGAAAGAGTGTTTCAGAACGGCTCAATCAAAAGTAAGGTTCAACTCTGTTAGTTGAATGCACAGAACAGAAAGGTGTTTCATACAATGCTTCTGTGTAGTTTATATTTGAACATATTCTTTTTTCCACTATTACCCACTTAGCGCTACGAATGTCCACTTGCATTTTCTACAGACAGAGTGTTTCAAAACTGCTCAATCAAAAGTATGGTTTAACTCTGTTAGCTGAATGCTCAGATCAGAAAGAAGTTTCACAGAATGCTTCTGTGTAGTTTATATTTGAATATATTCCTTTTTCCACTACTACGCTCTTAGCGCTCCAAATGTCCAGTTGCATTTTCTACAGAAAGAGTGTTCAGATCGGCTCAATCAAAAGTATGGTTTAACTCTGTTAGCTGAATGCACAGATCAGAAAGAAGTTACACCGAATGATTCTGTGTAGTTTATATTTGAAGACATTCCTTTTTCCACTATTACCCACTTAGCGCTCCGAATCTCCACTTGCATTTTCTACAAAAAGAGTGTTTCATAACTGCTCAATCAAAAATATGTTTTATCTCTGTTAACTGAATTTACAGATCAGAAATAAGTTTCACAGAATGCATCTGTGTAGTTTTTACTTGAAGATATTCTTTTTCCCAATGTAGGCCTCTTAGCGCTTAGCATGTCCAATTGCAGTTTCTACAGAAAGAGTGTTTCAGAACGGCTCAATCAAAAGTAAGGTTCAACTCTGTTAGTTGAATGCACAGAACAGAAAGAATTTTCACAGAATGCTACTGTGTAGTTTATATTTGAATATATTCCTTTTTCCACTATTACCCTCTTAGCGCTCCGAATGTCCACTTGCATTTTCTACAGAAAGAGTGTTCAGAACTGCGCAATCAAAAGTATGGTTTAACTCTGTTAGCTTAATGAACATATCAGAAATAAGTTTCACACAATGCTTCTGTGTAGTTTTTATTTGAAGATATTATTTTTCCCAATATAGGCCTCTTAGCGCTCACAATGTCCAATTGCAGGTTCTACAGAAAGAGTGTTTCAGAAAGGCTCAATCAAAAGTAAGGTTCAACTCTGTTAGTTGAATGCACAGAACAGAAAGAAGTTTCATACAATGCTTCTGTGTAGTTTATATTTGAACATATTCTTTTTTCCACTATTACCCACTTAGCGCTACGAATGTCCAGTTGCATTTTCTACAGACAGAGTGTTTCAAAACTGCTCAATCAAAAGTATGGTTTAACTCTGTTAGCTGAATGCTCAGATCAGAAAGAAGTTTCACAGAATGCTTCTGTGTAGTTTATATTTGAATATATTCCATTTTCCACTACTTCTCTCTTAGCGCTCCAAATGTCCAGTTGCATTTTCTACAGAAAGAGTGTTCAGATCTGCTCAATCAAAAGTATGGTTTAACTCTGTTAGCTGAATGCACAGATCAGAAAGAAGTTTCACAGAATGATTCTGTGTAGTTTATATTTGGAGACATTCCTTTTTCCACTATTACCCTCTTAGCCCTCCGAATCTCCACTTGCATTTTCTACAGAAAGAGTGTTTCAGAACGGCTCAATCAAAACTAAGGTTCAACTCTTTCAGTTGAACAAACAGAACAGAAAGAAGTTTCACACAATTCTTCTGTGTAGTTTATATTTGTAGACATTCTTTTTCCCAATATAGGCCTCTTAGCGCTCAGAATGTCCAATTGCAGTTTCTACAGAAAGAGTGTTTCAGAACGGCTCAATCAAAATTAAGGTTCAACTCTGTTAGTTGAATGCACAGAACAGAAAGAAGTTTCATACAATGCTTCTGTGTAGTTTATATTTGAACATATTCTTTTTTCCACTATTACCCACTTAGCGCTACGAATGTCCAGTTGCATTTTCTACAGACAGAGTGTTTCAAAACTGCTCAATCAAAAGTATGGTTTAACTCTGTTAGCTGAATGCTCAGATCAGAAAGAAGTTTCACAGAATGCTTCTGTGTAGTTTATATTTGAATATATTCCTTTTTCCACTACTACGCTCTTAGCGCTCCAAATGTCCAGTTGCATTTTCTACAGAAAGAGTGTTCAGATCTGCTCAATCAAAAGTATGGTTTAACTCTGTTAGCTGAATGCACAGATCAGAAAGAAGTTTCACCGAATGATTCTGTGTAGTTTATATTTGGAGACATTCCCTTTTCCACTATTACCCTCTTAGCGCTCCGAATCTCCACTTGCATTTTCTACAAAAAGAGTGTTTCATAACTGCTCAATCAAAAATATGTTTTATCTCTGTTAACTGAATTTACATATCAGAAATAAGTTTCACAGAATGCATCTGTGTAGTTTTTATTTGAAGATATTCTTTTTCCCAATGTAGGCCTCTTAGCGCTTAGCATGTCCAATTGCAGTTTCTACAGAAAGAGTGTTTCAGAACGGCTCAATCAAAAGTAAGGTTCAACTCTGTTAGTTGAATGCACAGAACAGAAAGTATTTTCACAGAATGCTACTGTGTAGTTTATATTTGAATATATTCCTTTTTCCACTATTACCCTCTTAGCGCTCCGAATGTCCACTTGCATTTTCTACAGAAAGAGTGTTCAGAACTGCGCAATCAAAAGTATGGTTTAACTCTGTTAGCTTAATGAACGTATCAGAAATAAATTTCACACAATGCTTCTGTGTAGTTTTTATTTGAAGATATTATTTTTCCCAATATAGGCCTCTTAGCGCTCACAATGTCCAATTGTAGTTTCTACAGAAAGAGTGTTTCAGAAAGGCTCAATCAAAAGTAAGGTTCAACTCTGTTAGTTGAATGCACAGAACAGAAAGATGTTTCATACAATGCCTCTGTGTAGTTTATATTTGAACATATTCTTTTTTCCACTATTACCCACTTAGCGCTACGAATGTCCAGTTGCATTTTCTACAGACAGAGTGTTTCAAAACTGCTCAATCAAATGTGTGGTTTAACTCTGTTAGCTGAATGCTCAGATCAGAAAGAAGTTTCACAGAATGCTTCTGTGTAGTTTATATTTGAATATATTCCTTTTTCCACTACTACGCTCTTAGCGCTCCAAATGTCCAGTTGCATTTTCTATAGAAAGAGTGTTCAGATCTGCTCAATCAAAAGTATGGTTTAACTCTGTTAGCTGAATGCACAGATCAGAAAGAAGTTTCACCGAATGATTCTGTGTAGTTTATATTTGAAGACATTCCTTTTTCCACTATTACCCTCTTAGCGCTCCGAATCTCCACTTGCATTTTCTACAAAAAGAGTGTTTCATAACTGCTCAATCAAAAATATATTTTATCTCTGTTAACTGAATTTTCAGATCAGAAATAAGTTTCACAGAATGCATCTGTGTAGTTTTTATTTGAAGATATTCTTTTTCCCAATGTAGGCCTCTTAGCGCTTAGCATGTCCAATTGCAGTTTCTACAGAAAGAGTGTTTCAGAACGGCTCAATCAAAAGTAAGGTTCAACTCTGTTAGTTGAATGCACAGAACAGAAAGAATTTTCACACAATGCTACTGTGTAGTTTATATTTGAATATATTACTTTTTCCACTATTACCCTCTTAGCGCTCCGAATGTCCACTTGCATTTTCTACA
This sequence comes from Symphalangus syndactylus, assembly GCF_028878055.3. NCBI lineage: Eukaryota > Metazoa > Chordata > Mammalia > Primates > Hylobatidae > Symphalangus > Symphalangus syndactylus. The sequence goes on from NC_072441.2 coordinate 15,285,246, forward strand.
GAAAGAGTGTTCAGAACTGCGCAATCAAAAGTATGGTTTAACTCTGTTAGCTTAATGAACATATCAGAAATAAGTTTCACACAATGATTCTGTGTAATTTTTATTTGAAGATATTATTTTTCCCAATATAGGCCTCTTAGCGCTCACAATGTCCAATTGCAGTTTCTACAGAAAGAGTGTTTCAGAAAGGCTCAATCAAAAGTAAGGTTCAACTCCGTTAGTTGAATGCACAGAACAGAAAGAAGTTTCATACAATGCTTCTGTGTAGTTTATATTTGAACATATTCTTTTTTCCACTATTACCCACTTAGCGCTACTAATGTCCAGTTGCATTTTCTACAGACAGAGTGTTTCAAAACTGCTCAATCAAAAGTATGGTTTAACTCTGTTAGCTGAATGCTCAGATCAGAAAGAAGTTTCACAGAATGCTTCTGTGTAGTTTATATTTGAATATATTCCTTTTTCCACTACTACTCTCTTAGCGCTCCAAATGTCCAGTTGCATTTTCTACAGAAAGAGTGTCCAGATCTGCTCAATCAAAAGTATGTTTTAACTCTGTTAGCTCAATGCACAGATCAGAAAGAAGTTTCACAGAATTATTCTGTGTAGTTTATATTTGGAGACATTCCTTTTTCCACTATTACCCTCTTAGCCCTCCGAATCTCCACTTGCATTTTCTACAGAAAGAGTGTTTCAGAACGGCTCAATCAAAACTAAGGTTCAACTCTTTTAGTTGAACAAACAGAAGAGAAAGAAGTTTCACACAATTCTTCTGTGTAGTTTTTATTTGTAGACATTCTTTTTCCCAATATAGGCCTCTTAGCGCTCAGAATGTCCAATTGCAGTTTCTACAGAAAGAGTGTTTCAGAACGGCTCAATCAAAAGTAAGGTTCAACTCTGTTAGTTGAATGCACAGAACAGAAAGAATTTTCACAGAATGCTACTGTGTAGTTTATATTTGAATATATTCCTTTTTCCACTATTACCCTCTTAGCGCTCCGAATGTCCACTTGCATTTTCTACAGAAAGAGTGTTCAGAACTGCGCAATCAAAAGTATGGTTTAACTCTGTTAGCTTAATGAACATATCAGAAATAAGTTTCACACAATGCTTCTGTGTAGTTTTTATTTGAAGATATTATTTTTCCCAATATAGGCCTCTTAGCGCTCACAATGTCCAATTGCAGGTTCTACAGAAAGAGTGTTTCAGAAAGGCTCAATCAAAAGTAAGGTTCAACTCTGTTAGTTGAATGCACAGAACAGAAAGTAGTTTCATACAATGCTTCTGTGTAGTTTATATTTGAACATATTCTTTTTTCCACTATTACCCACTTAGCGCTACGAATGTCCAGTTGCATTTTCTACAGACAGAGTGTTTCAAAACTGCTCAATCAAATGTATGGTTTAACTCTGTTAGCTGAATGCTCAGATCAGAAATAAGTTTCACAGAATGCTTCTGTGTAGTTTATATTTGAATATATTCCTTTTTCCACTACTTCTCTCTTAGCGCTCCAAATGTCCAGTTGCATTTTCTACAGAAAGAGTGTTCAGATCTGCTCAATCAAAAGTATGGTTTAACTCTGTTAGCTGAATGCACAGATCAGAAAGAAGTTTCACAGAATGATTCTGTGTAGTTTATATTTGGAGACATTCCTTTTTCCACTATTACCCTCTTAGCCCTCCGAATCTCCACTTGCATTTTCTACAGAAAGAGTGTTTCAGAACGGCTCAATCAAAACTAAGGTTCAACTCTTTTAGTTGAACAAACAGAACAGAAAGAAGTTTCACACAATTCTTCTGTGTAGTTTATATTTGTAGACATTCTTTTTCCCAATATAGGCCTCTTAGCGCTCAGAATGTCCAATTGCAGTTTCTACAGAAAGAGTGTTTCAGAACGGCTCAATCAAAAGTAAGGTTCAACTCTGTTAGTTGAATGCACAGAACAGAAAGATGTTTCATACAATGCTTCTGTGTAGTTTATATTTGAACATATTCTTTTTTCCACTATTACCCACTTAGCGCTACGAATGTCCAGTTGCATTTTCTACAGACAGAGTGTTTCAAAACTGCTCAATCAAAAGTATGGTTTAACTCTGTTAGCTGAATGCTCAGATCAGAAAGAAGTTTCACAGAATGCTTCTGTGTAGTTTATATTTGAATATATTCATTTTTCCACTACTACTCTCTTAGCGCTCCAAATGTCCAGTTGCATTTTCTACAGAAAGAGTGTTCAGATCTCCTCAATCAAAAGTATGGTTTAACTCTGTTAGCTGAATGCACAGATCAGAAAGAAGTTTCACAGAATGATTCTGTGTAGTTTATATTTGGAGACATTCCTTTTTCCACTATTACCCTCTTAGCGCTCCGAATCTCCACTTGCATTTCCTACAAAAAGAGTGTTTCATAACTGCTCAATCAAAAATATGTTTTATCTCTGTTAACTGAATTTACATATCAGAAATAAGTTTCACAGAATGCATCTGTGTAGTTTTTATTTGAAGATATTCTTTTTCCCAATGTAGGCCTCTTAGCGCTTAGCATGTCCAATTGCAGTTTCTACAGAAAGAGTGTTTCAGAACGGCTCAATCAAAAGTAAGGTTCAACTCTGTTAGTTGAATGCACAGAACAGAAAGAATTTTCACAGAATGCTACTGTGTAGTTTATATTTGAATATATTCCTTTTTCCACTATTACCCTCTTAGCGCTCCGAATGTCCACTTGCATTTTCTACAGAAAGAGTGTTCAGAACTGCGCAATCAAAAGTATGGTTTAACTCTGTTAGCTTAATGAACATATCAGAAATAAGTTTCACACAATGCTTCTGTGTAGTTTTTATTTGAAGACATTATTTTTCCCAATATAGGCCTCTTAGCGCTCACAATGTCCAATTGCAGTTTCTACAGAAAGAGTGTTTCAGAAAGGCTCAATCAAAAGTAAGGTTCAACTCTGTTAGTTGAATGCACAGAACAGAAAGAAGTTTCATACAATGCTTCTGTGTAGTTTATATTTGAACATATTCTTTTTTCCACTATTACCCACTTAGCGCTACCAATGTCCAGTTGCATTTTCTACAGACAGAGTGTTTCAAAAGTGCTCAATCAAAAGTATGGTTTAACTCTGTTAGCTGAATGCTCAGATCAGAAAGAAGTTTCACAGAATGCTTCTGTGTAGTTTATATTTGAATATATTCCTTTTTCCACTACTACTCTCTTAGCGCTCCAAATGTCCAGTTGCATTTTCTACAGAAAGAGTGTTCAGATCTGCTCAATCAAAAGTATGGTTTAACTCTGTTAGCTGAATGCACAGATCAGAAAGAAGTTTCACAGAATGATTCTGTGTAGTTTATATTTGGAGACATTCCTTTTTCCACTATTACCCTCTTAGCCCTCCGAATCTCCACTTGCATTTTCTACAGAAAGAGTGTTTCAGAACGGCTCAATCAAAACTAAGGTTCAACTCTTTTAGTTGAACAAACAGAACAGAAAGAAGTTTCACACAATTCTTCTGTGTAGTTTTTATTTGTAGACATTCTTTTTCCCAATATAGGCCTCTTAGCGCTCAGAATGTCCAATTGCAGTTTCTACAGAAAGAGTGTTTCAGAACGGCTCAATCAAAAGTAAGGTTCAACTCTGTTAGTTGAATGCACAGAACAGAAAGAAGTTTCATACAATTCTTCTGTGTAGTTTATATTTGAACATATTCTTTTTTCCACTATTACCCACTTAGCGCTACGAATGTCCAGTTGCATTTTCTACAGACAGAGTGTTTCAAAACTGCTCAATCAAAAGTATGGTTTAGCTCTGTTAACTGAATGCTCAGATCAGAAAGAAGTTTCACAGAATGCTTCTGTGTAGTTTATATTTGAATATATTCCTTTTTCCACTACTACGCTCTTAGCGCTCCAAATGTCCAGTTGCATTTTCTACAGAAAGAGTGTTCAGATCTGCTCAATCAAAAGTATGGTTTAACTCTGTTAGCTGAATGCACAGATCAGAAAGAAGTTTCACAGAATGATTCTGTGTAGTTTATATTTGAAGACATTCCTTTTTCCACTATTACCCTCTTAGCGCTCCGAATCTCCACTTGCATTTTCTACAAAAAGAGTGTTTCATAACTGCTCAATCAAAAATATGTTTTATCTCTGTTAACTGAATTTACAGATCAGAAATAAGTTTCAGAGAATGCATCTGTGTAGTTTGTATTTGAAGATATTCTTTTTCCCAATGTAGGCCTCTTAGCGCTTAGCATGCCCAATTGGAGTTTCTACAGAGAGTGTTTCAGAACGGCTCAATCAAAAGTAAGGTTCAACTCTGTTAGTTGAATGCACAGAACAGAAAGAATTTTCACAGAATGCTACTGTGTAGTTTATATTTGAATATATTCCTTTTTCTACTATTACCCTCTTAGCGCTCCGAATGTCCACTTGCATTTTCTACAGAAAGAGTGTTCAGAACTGCGCAATCAAAAGTATGGTTTAACTCTGTTAGCTTAATGAACATATCAGAAATAAGTTTCACACAATGCTTCTGTGTAGTTTTTATTTGAAGATATTATTTTTCCCAATATATGCCTCTTAGCGCTCAGAATGTCCAATTGCAGTTTCTACAGAAAGAGTGTTTCAGAAAGGCTCAATCAAAAGTAAGGTTCAACTCTGTTAGTTGAATGCACAGAACAGAAAGAAGTTTCATACAATGCTTCTGTGTAGTTTATATTTGAACATATTCTTTATTCCACTATTACCCACTTAGCGCTACGAATGTCCAGTTGCATTTTCTACAGACAGAGTGTTTCAAAACTGCTCAATCAAAAGTATGGTTTAACTCTGTTAGCTGAATGCTCAGATCAGAAAGAAGTTTCACAGAATGCTTCTGTGAAGTTTATATTTGAATATATTCCTTTTTCCACTACTACTCTCTTAGCGCTCCAAATGTCCAGTTGCATTTTCTACAGAAAGAGTGTTCAGATCTGCTCAATCAAAAGTATGGTTTAACTCTGTTAGCTGAATGCACAGATCAGAAAGAAGTTTCACAGAATGATTCTGTGTAGTTTATATTTGGAGACATTACTTTTTCCACTATTACCCTCTTAGCGCTCCGAATCTCCACTTGCATTTTCTACAGAAAGAGTGTTTCAGAACGGCTCAATCAAAACTAAGGTTCAACTCTTTTAGTTGAACAAACAGAACAGAAAGAAGTTTCACACAATTCTTCTGTGTAGTTTTTATTTGTAGACATTCTTTTTCCCAATATAGGCCTCTTAGCGCTCAGAATGTCCAATTGCAGTTTCTACAGAAAGAGTGTTTCAGAACGGCTCAATCAAAAGTAAGGTTCAACTCTGTTAGTTGAATGCACAGAACAGAAAGAAGTTTCATACAATGCTTCTGTGTAGTTTATATTTGAACATATTCTTTTTTCCACTATTACCCACTTAGCGCTACGAATGTCCAGTTGCATTTTCTACAGACAGAGTGTTTCAAAACTGCTCAATCAAAAGTATGGTTTAACTCTGTTAGCTGAATGCACAGATCAGAAAGAAGTTTCACCGAATGATTCTGTGTAGTTTATATTTCAAGACATTCCTTTTTCCACTATTACCCTCTTAGCGCTCCGAATCTCCACTTGCATTTTCTACAAAAAGAGTGTTTCATTACTGCTCAATCAAAAATATGTTTTATATCTGTTAACTGAATTTACAGATCAGAAATAAGTTTCACAGAATGCATCTGTGTAGTTTTTATTTGAAGATATTCTTTTTCCCAATGTAGGCCTCTTAGCGCTTAGCATGTCCAATTGCAGTTTCTACAGAAAGAGTGTTTCAGAACGGCTCAATCAAAAGTTAGGTTCAACTCTGTTAGTTGAATGCACAGAACAGAAAGAATTTTCACACAATGCTACTGTGTAGTTTATATTTGAATATATTCCTTTTTCCACTATTACCCTCTTAGCGCTCCGAATGTCCACTTGCATTTTCTACAGAAAGAGTGTTCAGAACTGCGCAATCAAAAGTATGGTTTAACTCTGTTAGCTTAATGAACATAGCAGAAATAAGTTTCACACAATGCTTCTGTGTAGTTTTTATTTGAAGATATTATTTTTTCCAATATAGGCCTCTTAGCGCTCACAATGTCCAATTGCAGTTTCTACAGAAAGAGTGTTTCAGAAAGGCTCAATCAAAAGTAAGGTTCAACTCCGTTAGTTGAATGCACAGAACAGAAAGAAGTTTCATACAATGCTTCTGTGTAGTTTATATTTGAACATATTCTTTTTTCCACTATTACACACTTAGCGCTACGAATGTCCAGTTGCATTTTCTACAGACAGTGTGTTTCAAAACTGCTCAATCAAAAGTATGGTTTAACTCTGTTAGCTGAATGCTCAGATCAGAAAGAAGTTTCACAGAATGCTTCTGTGTAGTTTATATTTGAATATATTCCTTTTTCCACTACTACGCTCTTAGCGCTCCAAATCTCCAGTTGCATTTTCTACAGAAAGAGTGTTCAGATCTGCTCAATCAAAAGTATGGTTTAACTCTGTTAGCTGAATGCACAGATCAGAAAGAAGTTTCACCGAATGATTCTGTGTAGTTTATATTTGAAGACATTCCTTTTTCCACTATTACCCTCTTAGCGCTCCGAATCTCCACTTGCATTTTCTACAAAAAGAGTGTTTCATAACTGCTCAATCAAAAATATGTTTTATCTCTGTTAACTGAATTTACAGATCAGAAATAAGTTTCACAGAATGCATCTGTGTAGTTTTTATTTGAAGATATTCTTTTTCCCAATGTAGGCCTCTTAGCGCTTAGCATGTCCAATTGCAGTTTCTACAGAAAGAGTGTTTCAGAACGGCTCAATCAAAAGTTAGGTTCAACTCTGTTAGTTGAATGCACAGAACAGAAAGAATTTTCACACAATGCTACTGTGTAGTTTATATTTGAATATATTCCTTTTTCCACTATTACCCTCTTAGCGCTCCGAATGTCCACTTGCATTTTCTACAGAAAGAGTGTTCAGAACTGCGCAATCAAAAGTATGGTTTAACTCTGTTAGCTTAATGAACATAGCAGAAATAAGTTTCACACAATGCTTCTGTGTAGTTTTTATTTGAAGATATTATTTTTTCCAATATAGGCCTCTTAGCGCTCAGAATGTCCAATTGCAGTTTCTACAGAAAGAGTGTTTCAGAAAGGCTCAATCAAAAGTAAGGTTCAACTCTGTTAGTTGAATGCACAGAACAGAAAGAAGTTTCATACAATGCTTCTGTGTAGTTTATATTTGAACATATTCTTTTTTCCACTATTACCCACTTAGCGCTACGAATGTCCAGTTGCATTTTCTACAGACAGAGTGTTTCAAAACTGCTCAATCAAAAGTATGGTTTAACTCTGTTAGCTGAATGCACAGATCAGAAAGAAGTTTCACAGAATGATTCTGTGTAGTTTATATTTGGAGACATTCCTTTTTCCACTATGACCCTCTTAGCGCTCCGAATCTCCACTTGCATTTTCTACAGAAAGAGTGTTTCAGAACGGCTCAATCAAAACTAAGGTTCAACTCTTTTAGTTGAACAAACCGAACAGAAAGAAGTTTCACACAATATTTCTGTGTAGTTTTTTTTTGTAGACATTCTTTTTCCCAATATAGGCCTCTTAGCGCTCAGAATGTCCAATTGCAGTTTCTACAGAAAGAGTGTTTCAGAACGGCTCAATCAAAAGTAAGGTTCAACTCTGTTAGTTGAATGCACAGAACAGAAAGAAGTTTCATACAATGCTTCTGTGTAGTTTATATTTGAACATATTCTTTTTTCCACTATTATCCACTTAGCGCTACGAATGTCCAGTTGCATTTTCTACAGACAGAGTGTTTCAAAACTGCTCAATCAAAGGTATGGTTTAACTCTGTTAGCTGAATGCTCAGATCAGAAAGAAGTTTCACGGAATGCTTCTGTGTAGTTTATATTTGAATATATTCCTTTTTCCACTACTACTCTCTTAGCGCTCCAAATGTCCAGTTGCATTTTCTACAGAAAGAGTGTTCAGATCTGCTCAATCAAAAGTATGGTTTAACTCTGTTAGCTGAATGCACAGATCAGAAAGAAGTTTCACAGAATGATTCTGTGTAGTTTATATTTGGAGACATACCTTTTTCCACTATGACCCTCTTTGCGCTCCGAATCTCCACTTGCATTTTCTACAAAAAGAGTGTTTCATAACTGCTCAATCAAAAATATGTTTTAACTCTGTTAACTGAATTTACAGATCAGAAATAAGTTTCAGAGAATGCATCTGTGTAGTTTTTATTTGAAGATATACTTTTTCCCAATGTAGGCCTCTTAGCGCTTAGCATGCCCAATTGGAGTTTCTACAGAGAGTGTTTCAGAACGGCTCAATCAAAAGTAAGGTTCAACTCTGTTAGTTGAATGCACAGAACAGAAAGAATTTTCACAGAATGCTACTGTGTAGTTTATATTTGAATATATTCCTTTTTCCACTATTACCCTCTTAGCGCTCCGAATGTCCACTTGCATTTTCTACAGAAAGAGTGTTCAGAACTGCGCAATCAAAAGTATGGTTTAACTCTGTTAGCTTAATGAACATATCAGAAATAAGTTTCACACAATGCTTCTGTTTAGTCTTTATTTGAAGATATTATTTTTCCCAATATAGGCCTCTTAGCGCTCAGAATGTCCAATTGCAGTTTCTACAGAAAGAGTGTTTCAGAAAGGCTCAATCAAAAGTAAGGTTCAACTCTGTTAGTTGAATGCACAGAACAGAAAGGAGTTTCATACAATGCTTCTGTGTAGTTTATATTTGAACATATTCTTTTTTCCACTATTATCCACTTAGCGCTACGAATGTCCAGTTGCATTTTCTACAGACAGAGTGTTTCAAAACTGCTCAATCAAAGGTATGGTTTAACTCTGTTAGCTGAATGCTCAGATCAGAAAGAAGTTTCACAGAATGCTTCTGTGTAGTTTATATTTGAATATATTCCTTTTTCCACTACTACTCTCTTAGCGCTCCAAATGTCCAGTTGCATTTTCTACAGAAAGAGTGTTCAGATCTGCTCAATCAAAAGTATGGTTTAACTCTGTTAGCTGAATGCACAGATCAGAAAGAAGTTTCACAGAATGATTCTGTGTAGTTTATATTTGGAGACATTCCTTTTTCCACTATAACCCTCTTAGCGCTCCGAATCTCCACTTGCATTTTCTACAGAAAGAGTGTTTCAGAACGGCTCAATCAAAACTAAGGTTCAACTCTTTAATTGAACAAACAGAACAGAAAGAAGTTTCAAACAATTCTTCTGTGTAGTTTTTATTTGTAGACATTCTTTTTCCCAATATAGGCCTCTTAGCGCTCAGAATGTCCAATTGCAGTTTCTACAGAAAGAGTGTTTCAGAACGGCTCAATCAAAAGTAAGGTTCAACTCTGTTAGTTGAATGCACAGAAGAGAGAGAAGTTTCATACAATGCTTCTGTGTAGTTTATATTTGAACATATTCCTTTTTCCACTATTACCCACTTAGCGCTACGAATGTCCAGTTGCATTTTCTACAGACAGAGAGTTTCAAAACTGCTCAATTAAAAGTATGGTTTAACTCTGTTAGCTGAATGCTCAGATCAGAAAGAAGTTTCACAGAATGCTTCTGTGTAGTTTATATTTGAATATATTCCTTTTTCCACTACTACGCTCTTAGCGCTCCAAATGTCCAGTTGCATTTTCTACAGAAAGAGTGTTCAGATCTGCTCAATCAAAATTATGGTTTAACTCTGTTAGCTGAATGCACAGATCAGAAAGAAGTTTCACCGAATGATTCTGTGTAGTTTATATTTGAAGACATTCCTTTTTCCACTATTACCCTCTTAGCGCTCCGAATCTCCACTTGCATTTTCTACAAAAAGAGTGTTTCATAACTGCTCAATCAAAAATATGTTTTATCTCTGTTAACTGAATTTACAGATCAGAAATAAGTTTCAGAGAATCCATCTGCGTAGTTTTTATTTGAAGATATTCTTTTTCCCAATGTAGGCCTCTTAGCGCTTAGCATGCCCAATTGGAGTTTCTACAGAAAGAGTGTTTCAGAACGGCTCAATCAAAATTAAGGTTCAACTCTGTTAGTTGAATGCACAGAACAGAAAGAATTTTCACAGAATGCTACTGTGTAGTTTATATTTGAATATATTCCTTTTTCCACTATTACCCTCTTAGCGCTCCGAATGTCCACTTGCATTTTCTACAGAAAGAGTGTTCAGAACTGCGCAATCAAAAGTATGGTTTAACTCTGTTAGCTTAATGAACATATCAGAAATAAGTTTCACACAATGCTTCTGTGTAGTTTTTATTTGAAGATATTATTTTTCCCAATATAGGCCTCTTAGCGCTCAGAATGTCCAATGGCAGTTTCTACAGAAAGAGTGTTTCAGAAAGGCTCAATCAAAATAAGGTTCAACTCTGTTAGTTGAATGCACAGAACAGAAAGAAGTTTCATACAATGCTTCTGTGTAGTTTATATTTGAACATATTCTTTTTCCACTATTATCCACTTAGCGCTACGAATGTCCAGTTGCATTTTCTACAGACAGAGTGTTTCAAAACTGCTCAATCAAAGGTATGGTTTAAATCTGTTAGCTGAATGCTCAGATCAGAAAGAAGTTTCACAGAATGCTTCTGTGTAGTTTATATTTGAATATATTCCTTTTTCCACTACTACTCTCTTAGCGCTCCAAATGTCCAGTTGCATTTTCTACAGAAAGAGTGTTCAGATCTGCTCAATCAAAAGTATGGTTTAACTCTGTTAGCTGAATGCACAGATCAGAAAGAAGTTTCACAGAATGATTCTGTGTAGTTTATATTTGGAGACATTCCTTTTTCCACTATAACCCTCTTAGCGCTCCGAATCTATACTTGCATTTTCTACAGAAAGAGTGTTTCAGAACGGCTCAATCAAAACTAAGGTTCAACTCTTTTAGTTGAACAAACAGAACAGAAAGAAGTTTCACACAATTCTTCTGTGTAGTTTTTATTTGTAGACATTCTTTTTCCCAATATAGGCCTCTTAGCGCTCAGAATGTCCAATTGCAGTTTCTACAGAAAGAGTGTTTCAGAACGGCTCAATCAAAAGTAAGGTTCAACTCTGTTAGTTGAATGCACAGAAGAGAGAGAAGTTTGATACAATGCTTCTGTGTAGTTTATATTTGAACATATTCTTTTTTCCACTATTACCCACTTAGCGCTACGAATGTCCAGTTGCATTTACTACAGACAGAGAGTTTCAAAACTGCTCAAATAAAATTATGGTTTAACTCTGTTAGCTGAATGCTCAGATCCGAAAGAAGTTTCACAGAATGCTTCTGTGTAGTTTATATTTGAATATATTCCTTTTTCCACTACTACGCTCTTAGCGCTCCAAATGTCCAGTTGCATTTTCTACAGAAAGAGTGTTCAGATCTGCTCAATCAAAAGTATGGTTTAACTCTGTTAGCTGAATGCACAGATCAGAAAGAAGTTTCACCGAATGATTCTGTGTAGTTTATATTTGAAGACATTCCTTTTTCCACTATTACCCTCTTAGCGCTCCGAATCTCCACTTGCATTTTCTACAAAAAGAGTGTTTCATAACTGCTCAATCAAAAATATGTTTTATCTCTGTTAACTGAATTTACAGATCAGAAATAAGTTTCAGAGAATCCATCTGCGTAGTTTTTATTTGAAGATATTCTTTTTCCCAATGTAGGCCTCTTAGCGCTTAGCATGCCCAATTGGAGTTTCTACAGAAAGAGTGTTTCAGAACGGCTCAATCAAAATTAAGGTTCAACTCTGTTAGTTGAATGCACAGAACAGAAAGAATTTTCACAGAATGCTACTGTGTAGTTTATATTTGAATATATTCCTTTTTCCACTATTACCCTCTTAGCGCTCAGAATGTCCACTTGCATTTTCTACAGAAAGAGTGTTCAGAACTGCGCAATCAAAAGTATGGTTTAACTCTGTTAGCTTAATGAACATATCAGAAATAAGTTTCACACAATGCTTCTGTGTAGTTTTTATTGAAGATATTATTTTTCCAATTATAGGCCTCTTAGCGCTCAGAATGTCCAATTGCAGTTTCTACAGAAAGAGTGTTTCAGAAAGGCTCAATCAAAAGTAAGGTTCAACTCTGTTAGTTGAATGCACAGAACAGAAAGAAGTTTCATACAATGCTTCTGTGTAGTTTATATTTCAACATATTCTTTTTCCACTATTATCCACTTAGCGCTACGAATGTCCAGTTGCATTTTCTACAGACAGAGTGTTTCAAAACTTCTCAATCAAAGGTATGGTTTAACTCTGTTAGCTGAATGCTCAGATCAGAAAGAAGTTTCACAGAATGCTTCTGTGTAGTTTATATTTGAATATATTCCTTTTTCCACTACTACTCTCTTAGAGCTCCAAATGTCCAGTTGCATTTTCTACAGAAAGAGTGTTCAGATCTGCTCAATCAAAAGTATGGTTTAACACTGTTAGCTGAATGCACAGATCAGAAAGAAGTTTCACAGAATGATTCTGTGTAGTTTATATTTGGAGACATTCATTTTTCCACTATAACCCTCTTAGCGCTCCGAATCTCCACTTGCATTTTCTACAGAAAGAGTGTTTCAGAACGGCTCAATCAAAACTAAGGTTCAACTCTTTTAGTTGAAAAAACAGAACAGAAAGAAGTTTCACACAATTCTTCTGTGTAGTTTTTATTTGTAGACATTCTTTTTCCCAATATAGGCCTCTTAGCGCTCAGAATGTCCAATTGCAGTTTCTACAGAAAGAGTGTTTCAGAACGGCTCAATCAAAAGTAAGGTTCAACTCTGTTAGTTGAATGCACAGAACAGAGAGAAGTTTCATACAATGCTTCTTTGTAGTTTATATTTGAACATATTCTTTTTTCCACTATTACCCACTTAGCGCTACGAATGTCCAGTTGCATTTTCTACAGACAGAGTGTTTCAAAACTGCTCAATCAAAAGTATGGTTTAACTCTGTTAGCTGAATGCTCAGATCAGAAAGAAGTTTCACAGAATGCTTCTGTGTAGTTTATATTTGAATATATTCCTTTTTCCACTACTACGCTCTTAGCGCTCCAAATGTCCAGTTGCATTTTCTACAGAAAGAGTGTTCAGATCTGCTCAATCAAAAGTATGGTTTAACTCTGTTAGCTGAATGCACAGATCAGAAAGAAGTTTCACCGAATGATTCTGTGTAGTTTATATTTGAAGACATTCCTTTTTCCACTATTACCCTCTTATCGCTCCGAATCTCCACTTGCATTTTCTACAAAAAGAGTGTTTCATAACTGCTCAATCAAAAATATGTTTTATCTCTGTTAACTGAATTTACAGATCAGAAATAAGTTTCACAGAATGCATCTGTGTAGTTTTTATTTGAAGATATTCTTTTTCCCAATGTAGGCCTCTTAGCGCTTAGCATGTCCAATTGCAGTTTCTACAGAAAGAGTGTTTCAGAACGGCTCAATCAAAAGTAAGGTTCAACTCTGTTAGTTGAATGCACAGAACAGAAAGAATTTTCACACAATGCTACTGTGTAGTTTATATTTGAATATATTCCTTTTTCCACTATTAACCTCTTAGCGCTCCGAATGTCCACTTGCATTTTCTACAGAAAGAGTGTTCAGAACTGCGCAATCAAAAGTATGGTTTAAATCTGTTAGCTTAATGAACATATCAGAAATAAGTTTCACACAATGCTTCTGTGTAGTTTTTATTTGAAGATATTATTTTTCCCAATATAGGCCTCTTAGCGCTCAGAATGTCCAATTGCAGTTTCTACAGAAAGAGTGTTTCAGAAAGGCTCAATCAAAAGTAAGGTTCAACTCTGTTATTTGAATGCACAGAACAGAAAGAAGTTTCATACAATGCTTCTGTGTAGTTTATATTTGAACATATTCTTTTTTCCACTATTATCCACTTAGCGCTACGAATGTCCAGTTGCATTTTCTACAGACAGAGTGTTTCAAAACTGCTCAATCAAAGGTATGATTTAATTCTGTTAGCTGAATGCTCAGATCAGAAAGAAGTTTCACAGAATGCTTCTGTGTAGTTTATATTTGAATATATTACTTTTTCCACTACTACTCTCTTAGCGCTCCAAATGTTCAGTTGCATTTTCTACAGAAAGAGTGTTGAGGTCTGCTCAATCAAAAGTATGGTTTAAATCTGTTAGCTGAATGCACAGATCAGAAAGAAGTTTCACAGAATGATTCTGTGTAGTTTATATTTGGAGACATTCCTTTTTCCACTATTACCCTCTTAGCGCTCCGAATCTCCACTTGCATTTTCTACAGAAAGAGTGTTTCAGAACGGCTCAATCAAAACTAAGGTTCAACTCTTTTAGTTGAACAAACAGAACAGAAAGAAGTTTCACACAATTCTTCTGTGTAGTTTTTATTTGTAGACATTCTTTTTCCCAATATAGGCCTCTTAGCGCTCAGAATGTCCAATTGCAGTTTCTGCAGAAAGAGTGTTTCAGAACGGCTCAATCAAAAGTAAGGTTCAACTCTGTTAGTTGAATGCACAGAACAGAAAGAAGTTTCATACAATGCTTCTGTGTAGTTTATATTTGAACATATTCTTTTTTCCACTATTACCCACTTAGCGCTACGAATGTCCAGTTGCATTTTCTACAGACAGAGTGTTTCAAAACTGCTCAATCAAAAGTATGGCTTAAGTCTGTTAGCTGAATGCTCAGATCAGAAAGAAGTTTCACAGAATGCTTCTGTGTAGTTTATATTTGAATATATTCCTTTTTCCACTACTACGCTCTTAGCGCTCCAAATGTCCAGTTGCATTTTCTACAGAAAGAGTGTTCAGATCTGCTCAATCAAAAGTATGGTTTAACTCTGTTAGCTGAATGCACAGATCAGAAAGAAGTTTCACCGAATGATTCTGTGTAGTTTATATTTGAAGACATTCCTTTTTCCACTATTACCATCTTAGCGCTCCGAATCTCCACTTGCATTTTCTACAAAAAGAGTGTTTCATAACTGCTCAATCAAAAATATGTTTTATCTCTGTTAACTGAATTTACAGATCAGAAATAAGTTTCACAGAATGCATCTGTGTAGTTTTTATTTGAAGATATTCTTTTTCCCAATATAGGCCTCTTAGCGCTTAGCATGTCCAATTGCAGTTTCTACAGAAAGAGTGTTTCAGAACGGCTCAATCAAAAGTAAGGTTCAACTCTGTTAGTTGAATGCACAGAACAGAAAGAATTTTCACAGAATGCTACTGTGTAGTTTATATTTGAATATATTCCTTTTTCCACTATTACCATTTTAGCGCTCCGAATGTCCACTTGCATTTTCTACAGAAAGAGTGTTCAGAACTGCGCAATCAAAAGTATGGTTTAACTCTGTTAGCTTAATGAACATATCAGAAATAAGTTTCACACAATGCTTCTGTGTAGTTTTTATTTGAAGATATTATTTTTCCCAATATAAGCCTCTTAGCGCTCAGAATGTCCAATTGCAATTTCTACAGAAAGAGTGTTTCCGAAAGGCTCAATCAAAAGTAAGGTTCAACTCTGTTAGTTGAATGCACAGAACAGAAAGAAGTTTCATACAATGCTTCTGTGTAGTTTATATTTGAACATATTCTTTTTTCCACTATTACCCACTTACCGCTACGAATGTCCAGTTGCATTTTCTACAGACAGAGTGTTTCAAATCTGCTCAATCAAATGTATGGTTTAACTCTGTTAGCTGAATGCTCAGATCAGAAAGAAGTTTCACAGAATGCTTCTGTGTAGTTTATATTTGAATATATTCCTTTATCCACTACTACTCTCTTAGCGCTCCAAATGTCCAGTTGCATTTTCTACAGAAAGAGTCTTCAGATCTGCTCAATCAAAAGTATGGTTTAACTCTGTTAGCTGAATGCACAGATCAGAAAGAAGTTTCAAGAATGCTTCTGTGTAGTTTATATTTGAATATATTCCTTTTTCCACTACTACTCTCTTAGCGCTCCGAATGTCCACTTGCATTTTCTACAGAAAGAGTGTTCAGAACTGCGCAATCAAAAGTATGGTTTAACTCTGTTAGCTTAATGAACATATCAGAAATAAGTTTCACAAAATGCTTCTGTGTAGTTTTTATTTGAAGATATTATTTTTCCCAATATAGTCCTCTTAGCGCTCAGAATGTCCAATTGCAGTTTCTACAGAAAGAGTGTTTCAGAAAGGCTCAATCAAAAGTAAGGTTTAACTCTGTTATTTGAATGCACAGAACAGAAAGAAGTTTCATACAATGCCTCTGTGTAGTTTATATTTGAACATATTCTTTTTTCCACTATTACCCACTTAGCGCTACGAATGTCCAGTTGCATTTTCTACAGACAGAGTGTTTCAAAACTGCTCAATCAAAAGTATGGTTTAACTCTGTTAGCTGAATGCTCAGATCAGAAAGAAGTTTCACAGAATGCTTCTGTGTAGTTTATATTTGAATATATTCCTTTTTCCACTACTAATCTCTTAGCGCTCCAAATGTCCAGTTGCATTTTCTACAGAAAGAGTGTTCACATCTGCTCAATCAAAAGTATGGTTTAACCCTGTTAGCTGAATGCACAGATCAGAAAGAAGTTTCACAGAATGATTCTGTGTAGTTTATATTTGGAGACATTCCTTTTTCCATTATTACCCTCTTAGCGCTCCGAATCTCCACTTGCATTTTCTACAGAAGGAGTGTTTCAGAACGGCTCAAGCAAAACTAAGGTTCAACTCTTTTAGTTGAACAAACAGAACAGAAAGAAGTTTCACACAATTCTTCTGTGTAGTTTTTATTTGTAGACATTGTTTTTCCCAATATAGGCCTCTTAGCGCTCAGAATGTCCAATTGCAGTTTCTACAGAAAGAGTGTTTCAGAACGGCTCAATCAAAAGTAAGGTTCAACTCTGTTAGTTGAATGCACAGAACAGAAAGAAGTTTCATACAATGCTTCTGTGTAGTTTATATTTGAACATATTCTTTTTTCCACTATTACCCACTTAGCGCTACGAATGTCCAGTTGCATTTTCTACAGACAGAGTGTTTCAAAACTGCTCAATCAAAAGTATGGTTTAACTCTGTTAGCTGAATGCTCAGATCAGAAAGAAGTTTCACAGAATGCTTCTGTGTAGTTTATATTTGAATATATTCCTTTTTCCACTACTACTCTCTTAGCGCTCCAAATGTCCAGTTGCATTTTCTACAGAAAGAGTGTTCAGATCTGCTCAATCAAAAGTATGGTTTAACCCTGTTAGCTGAATGCACAGATCAGAAAGAAGTTTCACAGAATGATTCTGTGTAGTTTATATTTGGAGACATTCCTTTTTCCACTATTACCCTCTTAGCGCTCCGAATCTCCACTTGAATTTTCTACAGAAAGAGTGTTTCAGAACGGCTCAATCAAAACTAAGGTTCAACTCTTTTAGTTGAACAAACAGAACAGAAAGAAGTTTCACACAATTCTTCTGTGTAGTTTTTATTTGTAGACATTCTTTTTCCCAATATAGGCCTCTTAGCGCTCAGAATGTCCAATTGCAATTTCTACAGAAAGAGTGTTTCCGAAAGGCTCAATCAAAAGTAAGGTTCAACTCTGTTAGTTGAATGCACAGAACAGAAAGAAGTTTCATACAATGCTTCTGTGTAGTTTATATTTGAACATATTCTTTTTTCCACTATTACCCACTTAGCGCTACGAATGTCCAGTTGCATTTTCTACAGACAGAGTGTTTCAAATCTGCTCAATCAAATGTATGGTTTAACTCTGTTAGCTGAATGCTCAGATCAGAAAGAAGTTTCACAGAATGCTTCTGTGTAGTTTATATTTGAATATATTCCTTTATCCACTACTACTCTCTTAGCGCTCCAAATGTCCAGTTGCATTTTCTACAGAAAGAGTCTTCAGATCTGCTCAATCAAAAGTATGGTTTAACTCTGTTAGCTGAATGCACAGATCAGAAAGAAGTTTCAAGAATGCTTCTGTGTAGTTTATATTTGAATATATTCCTTTTTCCACTACTACTCTCTTAGCGCTCCGAATGTCCACTTGCATTTTCTACAGAAAGAGTGTTCAGAACTGCGCAATCAAAAGTATGGTTTAACTCTGTTAGCTTAATGAACATATCAGAAATAAGTTTCACAAAATGCTTCTGTGTAGTTTTTATTTGAAGATATTATTTTTCCCAATATAGTCCTCTTAGCGCTCAGAATGTCCAATTGCAGTTTCTACAGAAAGAGTGTTTCAGAAAGGCTCAATCAAAAGTAAGGTTCAACTCTGTTATTTGAATGCACAGAACAGAAAGAAGTTTCATACAATGCCTCTGTGTAGTTTATATTTGAACATATTCTTTTTTCCACTATTACCCACTTAGCGCTACGAATGTCCAGTTGCATTTTCTACAGACAGAGTGTTTCAAAACTGCTCAATCAAAAGTATGGTTTAACTCTGTTAGCTGAATGCTCAGATCAGAAAGAAGTTTCACAGAATGCTTCTGTGTAGTTTATATTTGAATATATTCCTTTTTCCACTACTAATCTCTTAGCGCTCCAAATGTCCAGTTGCATTTTCTACAGAAAGAGTGTTCACATCTGCTCAATCAAAAGTATGGTTTAACCCTGTTAGCTGAATGCACAGATCAGAAAGAAGTTTCACAGAATGATTCTGTGTAGTTTATATTTGGAGACATTCCTTTTTCCATTATTACCCTCTTAGCGCTCCGAATCTCCACTTGCATTTTCTACAGAAGGAGTGTTTCAGAACGGCTCAAGCAAAACTAAGGTTCAACTCTTTTAGTTGAACAAACAGAACAGAAAGAAGTTTCACACAATTCTTCTGTGTAGTTTTTATTTGTAGACATTGTTTTTCCCAATATAGGCCTCTTAGCGCTCAGAATGTCCAATTGCAGTTTCTACAGAAAGAGTGTTTCAGAACGGCTCAATCAAAAGTAAGGTTCAACTCTGTTAGTTGAATGCACAGAACAGAAAGAAGTTTCATACAATGCTTCTGTGTAGTTTATATTTGAACATATTCTTTTTTCCACTATTACCCACTTAGCGCTACGAATGTCCAGTTGCATTTTCTACAGACAGAGTGTTTCAAAACTGCTCAATCAAAAGTATGGTTTAACTCTGTTAGCTGAATGCTCAGATCAGAAAGAAGTTTCACAGAATGCTTCTGTGTAGTTTATATTTGAATATATTCCTTTTTCCACTACTACTCTCTTAGCGCTCCAAAGGTCCAGTTGCATTTTCTACAGAAAGAGTGTTCAGATCTGCTCAATCAAAAGTATGGTTTAACCCTGTTAGCTGAATGCACAGATCAGAAAGAAGTTTCACAGAATGATTCTGTGTAGTTTATATTTGGAGACATTCCTTTTTCCACTATTACCCTCTTAGCGCTCCGAATCTCCACTTGAATTTTCTACAGAAAGAGTGTTTCAGAACGGCTCAATCAAAACTAAGGTTCAACTCTTTTAGTTGAACAAACAGAACAGAAAGAAGTTTCACACAATTCTTCTGTGTAGTTTTTATTTGTAGACATTCTTTTTCCCAATATAGGCCTCTTAGCGCTCAGAATGTCCAATTGCAGTTTCTACAGAAAGAGTGTTTCAGAACGGCTCAATCAAAAGTAAGGTTCAACTCTGTTAGTTGAATGCACAGAACAGAAAGAAGTTTCATACAATGCTTCTGTGTAGTTTATATTTGAACATATTCTTTTTTCCACTATTACCCACTTAGCGCTACGAATGTCCAGTTGCATTTTCTACAGACAGAGTGTTTCAAAACTGCTCAATCAAAAGTATGGTTTAACTCTGTTAGCTGAATGCTCAGATCAGAAAGATGTTTCACAGAATGCTTCTGTGTAGTTTATATTTGAATATATTCCTTTTTCCACTACTACGCTCTTAGCGCTCCAAATGTCCAGTTGCATTTTCTACAGAAAGAGTGTTCAGATCTGCTCAATCAAAAGTATGGTTTAACTCTGTTAGCTGAATGCACAGATCAGAAAGAAGTTTCACCGAATGATTCTGTGTAGTTTATATTTGAAGACATTCCTTTTTCCACTATTACCCTCTTAGCGCTCCGAATCTCCACTTGCATTTTCTACAAAAAGAGTGTTTCATAACTGCTCAATCAAAAATATGTTTTATCTCTGTTAACTGAATTTACAGATCAGAAATAAGTTTCACAGAATGCATCTGTGTAGTTTTTATTTGAAGATATTCTTTTTCCCAATGTAGGCCTCTTAGCGCTTAGCATGTCCAATTGCTGTTTCTACAGAAAGAGTGTTTCAGAACGGCTCAATCAAAAGTAAGTTTCAACTCTGTTAGTTGAATGCACAGAACAGAAAGAATTTTCACAGAATGCTACTGTGTAGTTTATATTTGAATATATTCCTTTTTCCACTATTACCCTCTTAGCGCTCCGAATGTCCACTTGCATTTTCTACAGAAAGAGTGTTGAGAACTGCGCAATCAAAAGTATGGTTTAACTCTGTTAGCTTAATGAACATATCAGAAATAAGTTTCACAAAATGCTTCTGTGTAGTTTTTATTTGAAGATATTATTTTTCCCAATATAGGCCTCTTAGCGCTCAGAATGTCCAATTGCACTTTCTACAGAAAGAGTGTTTCAGAAAGGCTCAATCAAAAGTAAGGTTCAACTCTGTTATTTGAATGCACAGAACAGAAAGAAGTTTCATACAATGCCTCTGTGTAGTTTATATTTGAACATATTCTTTTTTCCACTATTACCCACTTAGCGCTACGAATGTCCAGTTGCATTTTCTACAGACAGAGTGTTTCAAATCTGCTCAATCAAAAGTATGGTTTAACTCTGTTAGCTGAATGCTCAGATCAGAAAGAAGTTTCACAGAATGCTTCTGTGTAGTTTATATTTGAATATATTCCTTTTTCCACTACTAATCTCTTAGCGCTCCAAATGTCCAGTTGCATTTTCTACAGAAAGAGTGTTCACATCTGCTCAATCAAAAGTATGGTTTAACCCTGTTAGCTGAATGCACAGATCAGAAAGAAGTTTCACAGAATGATTCTGTGTAGTTTATATTTGGAGACATTACTTTTTCCATTTTTACCCTCTTAGCGCTCCGAATCTCCACTTGCATTTTCTACAGAAAGAGTGTTTCAGAACGGCTCAATCAAAACTAAGGTTCAACTCTTTTAGTTGAACAAACAGAACAGAAAGAAGTTTCACACAATTCTTCTGTGTAGTTTTTATTTGTAGACATTCTTTTTCCCAATATAGGCCTCTTAGCGCTCAGAATGTCCAATTGCAGTTTCTACAGAAAGAGTGTTTCAGAACGGCTCAATCAAAAGTAAGGTTCAACTCTGTTAGTTGAATGCACAGAACAGAAAGAAGTTTCATACAATGCTTCTGTGTAGTTTATATTTGAACATATTCTTTTTTCCACTATTACCCACTTAGCGCTACGAATGTCCAGTTGCATTTTCTACAGACAGAGTGTTTCAAAACTGCTCAATCAAAAGTATGGTTTAACTCTGTTAGCTGAATGCTCAGATCAGAAAGAAGTTTCACAGAATGCTTCTGTGTAGTTTATATTTGAATATATTCCTTTTTCCACTACTACGCTCTTAGCGCTCCAAATGTCCAGTTGCATTTTCTACAGAAAGAGTGTTCAGATCTGCTCAATCAAAAGTATGGTTTAACTCTGTTAGCTGAATGCACAGATCAGAAAGAAGTTTCACCGAATGATTCTGTGTAGTTTATATTTGAAGACATTCCTTTTTCCACTATTACCCCGTTAGCGCTCCGAATCTCCACTTGCATTTTCTACAAAAAGAGTGTTTCATAACTGCTCAATCAAAAATATGTTTTATCTCTGTTAACTGAATTTACAGATCAGAAATAAGTTTCACAGAATGCATCTGTGTAGTTTTAATTTGAAGATATTCTTTTTCCCAATGTAGGCCTCTTAGCGCTTAGCATGTCCAATTGCAGTTTCTACAGAAAGAGTGTTTCAGAACGGCTCAATCAAAAGTAAGGTTCAACTCTGTTAGTTGAATGCACAGAACAGAAAGAATTTTCACAGAATGCTACTGTGTAGTTTATATTTGAATATATTCCTTTTTCCACTATTACCCTCTTCGCGCTCCGAATGTCCACTTGCATTTTCTACAGAAAGAGTGTTCAGAACTGCGCAATCAAAAGTATGGTTTAACTCTATTAGCTTAATGAACATATCAGAAATAAGTTTCACACAATGCTTCTGTGTAGTTTTTATTTGAAGATATTATTTTTCCCAATATAGGCCTCTTAGCGCTCAGAATGTCCAATTGCATTTTCTAAAGAAAGAGTGTTTCAGAAAGGCTCAATCAAAAGTAAGGTTCAACTCTGTTATTTGAATGCACAGAACAGAAAGAAGTTTCATACAATGCCTCTGTGTAGTTTATATTTAAACATATTCTTTTTTCCACTATTACCCACTTAGCGCTACGAATGTCCAGTTGCATTTTCTACAGACAGAGTGTTTCAAAACTGCTCAATCAAAAGTATGGTTTAACTCTGTTAGCTGAATGCTCAGATCAGAAATAAGTTTCACAGAATGCTTCTGTGTAGTTTATATTTGAATATATTCCTTTTTCCACTACTACTCTCTTAGCGCTCCAAATGTCCAGTTGCATTTTCTACAGAAAGAGTGTTCAGATCTGCTCAATCAAAAGTATGGTTTAAATCTGTTAGCTGAATGCACAGATCAGAAAGAAGTTTCACAGAATGATTCTGTGTAGTTTATATTTGGAGACATTCCTTTTTCCACTATTACCCTCTTAGCGCTCCGAATCTCCACTTGCATTTTCTACAGAAAGAGTGTTTCAGAACGGCTCAATCAAAACTAAGGTTCAACTCTTTTAGTTGAACAAACAGAACAGAAAGATGTTTCACACAATTCTTCTGTGTAGTTTTTATTTGTAGATATTCTTTTTCCCAATATAGGCCTCTTAGCGCTCAGAATGTCCAATTGCAGTTTCTACAGAAAGAGTGTTTCAGAACGGCTCAATCAAAAGTAAGGTTCAACTCTGTTAGTTGAATGCACAGAACAGAAAGAAGTTTCATACAATGCTTCTGTGTAGTTTATATTTGAACATATTCTTTTTTCCACTATTACCCACTTAGCGCTACGAATGTCCAGTTGCATTTTCTACAGACAGAGTGTTTCAAAACTGCTCAATCAAAAGTATGGTTTAACTCTGTTAGCTGAATGCTCAGATCAGAAAGAAGTTTCACAGAATGCTTCTGTGTAGTTTATATTTGAATATATTCCTTTTTCCACTACTACGCTCTTAGCGCTCCAAATGTCCAGTTGCATTTTCTACAGAAAGAGTGTTCAGATCTGCTCAATCAAAAGTATGGTTTAACTCTGTTAGCTGAATGCACAGATCAGAAAGAAGTTTCACCGAATGATTCTGTGTAGTTTATATTTGAAGACATTCCTTTTTCCACTATTACCCCGTTAGCGCTCCGAATCTCCACTTGCATTTTCTACAAAAAGAGTGTTTCATAACTGCTCAATCAAAAATATGTTTTATCTCTGTTAACTGAATTTACAGATCAGAAATAAGTTTCACAGAATGCATCTGTGTAGTTTTTATTTGAAGATATTCTTTTTCCCAATGTAGGCCTCTTAGCGCTTAGCATGTCCAATTGCAGTTTCTACAGAAAGAGTGTTTCAGAACGGCTCAATCAAAAGTAAGGTTCAACTCTGTTAGTTGAATGCACAGAACAGAAAGAATTTACACAGAATGCTACTGTGTAGTTTATATTTGAATATATTCCTTTTTCCACTATTACCCTCTTAGCGCTCCGAATGTCCACTTGCATTTTCTACAGAAAGAGTGTTCAGAACTGCGCAATCAAAAGTATGGTTTAACTCTGTTAGCTTAATGAACATATCAGAAATAAGTTTCACACAATGCTTCTGTGTAGTTTTTATTTGAAGATATTATTTTTCCCAATATAGGCCTCTTAGCGCTCAGAATGTCCAATTGCAGTTTCTACAGAAAGAGTGTTTCAGAAAGGCTCAATCAAAAGTAAGGTTCAACTCTGTTATTTGAATGCACAGAACAGAAAGAAGTTTCATACAATGCCTCTGTGTAGTTTATATTTAAACATATTCTTTTTTCCACTATTACCCACTTAGCGCTACGAATGTCCAGTTGCATTTTCTACAGACAGAGTGTTTCAAAACTGCTCAATCAAAAGTATGGTTTAACTCTGTTAGCTGAATGCTCAGATCAGAAAGAAGTTTCACAGAATGCTTCTGTGTAGTTTATATTTGAATATATTCCTTTTTCCACTACTACTCTCTTAGCGCTCCAAATGTCCAGTTGCATTTTCTACAGAAAGAGTGTTCAGATCTGCTCAATCAAAAGTATGGTTTAACTCTGTTAGCTGAATGCACAGATCAGAAAGAAGTTTCACCGAATGATTCTGTGTAGTTTATATTTGGAGACATTCCTTTTTCCACTATTAACCTCTTAGCGCTCCGAATCTCCACTTGCATTTTCCACAGAAAGAGTGTTTCAGAACGGCTCAATCAAAACTAAGGTTCAACTCTTTTAGTTGAACAAACAGAACAGAAAGAAGTTTCACACAATTCTTCTGTGTAGTTTTTATTTGTAGACATTCTTTTTCCCAATATAGGCCTCTTAGCGCTCAGAATGTCCAATTGCAGTTTCTACAGAAAGAGTGTTTCAGAACGGCTCAATCAAAAGTAAGGTTCAACTCTGTTAGTTGAATGCACAGAACAGAAAGAAGTTTCATGCAATGCTTCTGTGTAGTTTATATTTGAACATATTCTTTTTTCCACTATTACCCACTTAGCGCTACGAATGTCCAGTTGCATTTTCTACAGACAGAGTGTTTCAAAACTGCTCAATCAAAAGTATGGTTTAACTCTGTTAGCTGAATGCTCAGATCAGAAAGAAGTTTCACAGAATGCTTCTGTGTAGTTTATATTTGAATATATTTCTTTTTCCACTACTACGCTCTTAGCGCTCCAAATGTCCAGTTGCATTTTCTACAGAAAGAGTGTTCAGATCTGCTCAATCAAAAGTATGGTTTAACTCTGTTAGCTGAATGCACAGATCAGAAAGAAGTTTCACCGAATGATTCTGTGTAGTTTATATTTGAAGACATTCCTTTTTCCACTATTACCCCGTTAGCGCTCCGAATCTCCACTTGCATTTTCTACAAAAAGAGTGTTTCATAACTGCTCAATCAAAAATATGTTTTATCTCTGTTAACTGAATTTACAGATCAGAAATAAGTTTCACAGAATGCATCTGTGTAGTTTTTATTTGAAGATATTCTTTTTCCCAATATAGGCCTCTTAGCGCGTAGCATGTCCAATTGCAGTTTCTACAGAAAGAGTGTTTCAGAACGACTCAATCAAAAGTAAGGTTCAACTCTGTTAGTTGAATGCACAGAACAGAAAGAATTTTCACAGAATGCTACTGTGTAGTTTATATTTGAATATATTTCTTTTTCCACTATTACCCTCTTAGCGCTCCGAATGTCCACTTGCATTTTCTACAGAAAGAGTGTTCAGAACTGCGCAATCAAAAGTATGGTTTAACTCTGTTAGCTTAATGAACATAACAGAAATAAGTTTCACACAATGCTTCTGTGTAGTTTTTATTTGAAGATATTATTTTTCCCAATAGAGGCCTCTTAGCGCTCAGAATGTCCAATTGCAGTTTCTACAGAAAGAGTGTTTCAGAAAGGCTCAATCAAAAGTAAGGTTCAACTCTGTTAGTTGAATGCACAGAACAGAAAGAAGTTTCATACAATGCTTCTGTGTAGTTTATATTTGAACATATTCTTTTTTCCACTATTACCCACTTAGCGCTACGAATGTCCAGTTGCATTTTCTACAGACAGAGTGTTTCAAAACTGCTCAATCAAAAGTATGGTTTAACTCTGTTAGCTGAATGCTCAGATCAGAAAGATGTTTCACAGAATGCTTCTGTGTAGTTTATATTTGAATATATTCCTTTTTCCACTACTACGCTCTTAGCGCTCCAAATGTCCAGTTACATTTTCTACAGAAAGAGTGTTCAGATCTGCTCAATCAAAAGTATGGTTTAACTCTGTTAGCTGAATGCACAGATCAGAAAGAAGTTTCACCGAATGATTCTGTGTAGTTTATATTTGAAGACATTCCATTTTCCACTATTACCCCGTTAGCGCTCCGAATCTCCACTTGCATTTTCTACAAAAAGAGTGTTTCATATCTGCTCAAAAATATGTTTTATCTCTGTTAACTGAATTTACAGATCAGAAAAAAGTTTCACAGAATGCATCTGTGTAGTTTTTATTTGAAGATATTCTTTTTCCCAATGTAGGCCTCTTAGCGCTTAGCATGTCCAATTGCAGTTTCTACAGAAAGAGTGTTTCAGAACGGCTCAATCAAAAGTAAGGTTCAACTCTGTTAGTTGAATGCACAGAACAGAAAGAATTTTCACAGAATGCTACTGTGTAGTTTATATTTGAATATATTCCTTTTTCCACTATTACCCTCTTAGCGCTCCGAATGTCCACTTGCATTTTCTACAGAAAGAGTGTTCAGAACTGCGCAATCAAAAGTATGGTTTAACTCTGTTAGCTTAATGAACATATCAGGAATAAGTTTCACACAATGCTTCTGTGTAGTTTTTATTTGAAGATATTATTTTTCCCAATATAGGCCTCTTAGCGCTCAGAATGTCCAATTGCAGTTTCTACAGAAAGAGTGTTTCAGAAAGGCTCAATCAAAAGTAAGGTTCAACTCTGTTATTTGAATGCACAGAACAGAAAGAAGTTTCATACAATGCCTCTGTGTAGTTTATATTTGAACATATTCTTTTTTCCACTATTACCCACTTAGCGCTACGAATGTCCATTTGCATTTTCTACAGACAGAGTGTTTCAAAACTGCTCAATCAAAAGTATGGTTTAACTCTGTTAGCTGAATGCTCAGATCAGAAAGAAGTTTCACAGAATGCTTCTGTGTAGTTTATATTTGAATATATTCCTTTTTCCACTTCTACTCTCTTAGCGCTCCAAATGTCCAGTTGCATTTTCTACAGAAAGAGTGTTCAGATCTGCTCAATCAAAAGTATGGTTTTACTCTGTTAGCTGAATGCACAGATCAGAAAGAAGTTTCACAGAATGATTCTGTGTAGTTTATATTTGGAGACATTCCTTTTTCCACTATTACCCTCTTAGCGCTCCGAATCTCCACTTGCATTTTCTACAGAAAGGGTGTTTCCGAACGGCTCAATCAAAACTAAGGTTCAACTCTTTTAGTTGAACAAACTGAACAGAAAGAAGTTTCACACAATTCTTCTGTGTAGTTTTTATTTGTAGACATTCTTTTTCCCAATATAGGCCTCTTAGCTCTCAGAATGTCCAATTGCAGTTACTACAGAAAGAGTGTTTCAGAACGGCTCAATCAAAAGTAAGGTTCAACTCTGTTAGTTGAATGCACAGAACAGAAAGAAGTTTCATACAATGCTTCTGTGTAGTTTATATTTGAACATATTCTTTTTTCCACTATTACCCACTTAGCGCTACGAATGTCCATTTGCATTTTCTACAGACAGAGTGTTTCAAAACTGCTCAATCAAAAGTATGGTTTAACTCTGTTAGCTGAATGCTCAGATCAGAAAGAAGTTTCACAGAATGCTTCTGTGTAGTTTATATTTGAATATATTTCTTTTTCCACTACTACGCTCTAAGCGCTCCAAATGTCCAGTTGCATTTTCTACAGAAAGAGTGTTCAGATCTGCTCAATCAAAAGTATGGTTTAACTCTGTTAGCTGAATGCACAGATCAGAAAGAAGTATCACCGAATGATTCTGTGTAGTTTATATTTGAAGACATTCCTTTTTCCACTATTACCCCGTTAGCGCTCCGAATCTCCACTTGCATTTTCTACAAAAAGAGTGTTTCATAACTGCTCAAAAATATGTTTTATCTCTGTTAACTGAATTTACAGATCAGAAATAATTTTCACAGAATGCATCTGTGTAGTTTTTATTTGAAGATATTCTTTTTCCCAATGTAGGCCTCTTAGCGCTTAGCATGTCCAATTTCAGTTTCTACAGAAAGAGTGTTTCAGAACGGCTCAATCAAAAGTAAGGTTCAACTCTGTTAGTTGAATGCACAGAACAGAAAGAATTTTCACAGAATGCTACTGTGTAGTTTATATTTGAATATATTCCTTTTTCCACTATTACCCTCTTAGCGCTCCGAATGTCCACTTGCATTTTCTACAGAAAGAGTGTTCAGAACTGCGCAATCAAAAGTATGGTTTAACTCTGTTAGCTTAATGAACATATCAGAAATAAGTTTCACACAATGCTTCTGTGTAGTTTTTATTTGAAGATATTATTTTTCCCAATAGAGGCCTCTTAGCGCTCAGAATGTCCAATTGCAGTTTCTACAGAAAGAGTGTTTCAGAAAGGCTCAATCAAAAGTAAGGTTCAACTCTGTTATTTGAATGCACAGAACAGAAAGAAGTTTCATACAATGCCTCTGTGTAGTTTATATTTGAACATATTCTTTTTTCCACTATTACCCACTTAGCGCTACGAATGTCCAGTTGCATTTTCTACAGACAGAGTGTTTCAAAACTGCTCAATCAAAAGTATGGTTTAACTCTGTTAGCTGAATGCTCAGATCAGAAAGAAGTTTCACAGAATGCTTCTGTGTAGTTTATATTTGAATATATTCCTTTTTCCACTACTACGCTCTTAGCGCTCCAAATGTCCAGTTGCATTTTCTACAGAAAGAGTGTTCAGATCTGCTCAATCAAAAGTATGGTTTAACTCTGTTAGCTGAATGCACAGATCAGAAAGAAGTTTCACCGAATGATTCTGTGTAGTTTATATTTGGAGACATTCCTTTTTCCACTATTACCCTCTTAGCGCTCCGAATCTCCACTTGCATTTTCTACAGAAAGTGTGTTTCAGAACGGCTCAATCAAAACTAAGGTTCAACTCTTTTAGTTGAACAAACTGAACAGAAAGAAGTTTCACACAATTCTTCTGTGTAGTTTTTATTTGTAGACATTCTTTTTCCCAATATAGGCCTCTTAGCTCTCAGAATGTCCAATTGCAGTTTCTACAGAAAGAGTGTTTCAGAACGGCTCAATCAAAAGTAAGGTTCAACTCTGTTAGTTGAATGCACAGAACAGAAAGAAGTTTCATACAATGCTTCTGTGTAGTTTATATTTGAACATATTCTTTTTTCCACTATTACCCACTTAGCGCTACGAATGTCCATTTGCATTTTCTACAGACAGAGTGTTTCAAAACTGCTCAATCAAAAGTATGCTTTAACTCTGTTAGCTGAATGCTCAGATCAGAAAGAAGTTTCACAGAATGCTTCTGTGTAGTTTATATTTGAATATATTTCTTTTTCCACTACTACGCTCTTAGCGCTCCAAATGTCCAGTTGCATTTTCTACAGAAAGAGTGTTCAGATCTGCTCAATCAAAAGTATGGTTTAACTCTGTTAGCTGAATTCACAGATCAGAAAGAAGTTTCACCGAATGATTCTGTGTAGTTTATATTTAAAGACATTCCTTTTTCCACTATTACCCCGTTAGTGCTCCGAGTCTCCACTTGCATTTTCTTCAAAAAGAGTGTTTCATAACTGCTCAATCAAAAATATGTTTTATCTCTGTTAACTGAATTTACAGATCAGAAATAAGTTTCACAGAATGCATCTGTGTAGTTTTTATTTGAAGATATTCTTTTTCCCAATATAGGTCTCTTAGCGCTTAGCATGTCCAATTGCAGTTTCTACAGAAAGAGTGTTTCAGAACGACTCAATCAAAAGTAAGGTTCAACTCTGTTAGTTGAATGCAGAGAACAGAAAGAATTTTCACAGAATGCTACTGTGTAGTTTATATTTGAATATATTTCTTTTTCCACTATTACCCTCTTAGCGCTCCGAATGTCCACTTGCATTTTCTACAGAAAGAGTGTTCAGAACTGCGCAATCAAAAGTATGGTTTAACTCTGTTAGCTTAATGAACATATCAGAAACAAGTTTCACACAATGCTTCTGGGTAGTTTTTATTTGAAGATATTATTTTTCCCAATAGAGGCCTCTTAGCGCTCAGAATGTCCAATTGCAGTTTCTACAGAAAGAGTGTTTCAGAAAGGCTCAATCAAATGTAAGGTTCAACTCTGTTAGTTGAATGCACAGAACAGAAAGAAGTTTCATACAATGCTTCTGTGTAGTTTATATTTGAACATATTCTTTTTTCCACTATTACCCACTTAGCGCTACGAATGTCCAGTTGCATTTTCTACAGACAGAGTGTTTCAATACTGCTCAATCAAAAGTATGGTTTAACTCTGTTAGCTGAATGCTCAGATCAGAAAGAAGTTTCACAGAATGCTTCTGTGTAGTTTATATTTGAATATATTCCGTTTTCCACTACTACGCTCTTAGCGCTCCAAATGTCCAGTGGCATTTTCTACAGAAAGAGTGTTCAGATCTGCTCAATCAAAAGTATGGTTTAACTCTGTTAGCTGAATGCACAGATCCGAAAGAAGTTTCACCGAATGATTCTGTGTAGTTTATATTTGAAGACATTCCTTTTTCCACTATTACCCCGTTAGCGCTCCGAATCTCCACTTGCATTTTCTACAAAAAGAGTGTTTCATAACTGCTCAATCAAAAATATGTTTTATCTCTGTTAACTGAATTTACAGATCAGAAATAAGTTTCACAGAATGCATCTGTGTAGTTTTTATTTGAAGATATTCTTTTTCCCAATGTAGGCCTCTTAGCGCTTAGCATGTCCAATTGCAGTTTCTACAGAAAGAGTGTTTCAGAACGGCTCAATCAAAAGTAAGGTTCAACTCTGTTAGTTGAATGCACAGAACAGAAAGAATTTTCACAGAATGCTACTGTGTAGTTTATATTTGAATATATTCCTTTTTCCACTATTACCCTCTTAGCGCTCGGAATGTCCACTTGCATTTTCTACAGAAAGAGTGTTCAGAACTGCGCAATCAAAAGTATGGTTTAACTCTGTTAGCTTAATGAACATATCAGAAATAAGTTTCACACAATGCTTCTGTGTAGTTTTTATTTGAAGATATTATTTTTCCGAATATAGGCCTCTTAGCGCTCAGAATGTCCAATTGCAGTTTCTACAGAAAGAGTGTTTCAGAAAGGCTCAATCAAAAGTAAGGTTCAACTCTGTTATTTGAATGCACAGAACAGAAAGATGTTTCATACAATGCCTCTGTGTAGTTTATATTTGAACAAATTCTTTTTTCCACTATTACCCACTTAGCGCTACGAATATCCAGTTCCATTTTCTACAGACAGAGTGTTTCAAAACTGCTGAATCAAAAGTATGTTTTAACTCTGTTAGCTGAATGCTCAGATCAGAAAGAAGTTTCACAGAATGCTTCTGTGTAGTTTATATTTGAATATATTCCTTTTTCCACTACTACGCTCTTAGCGCTCCAAATGTCCATTTGCATTTTCTACAGAAAGAGTGTTCAGATCTGCTCAATCAAAAGTATGGTTTAACTCTGTTAGCTGAATGCACAGATCAGAAAGAAGTTTCACCGAATTATTCTGTGTAGTTTATATTTGAAGACATTCCTTATTCCACTATTACCCTCTTAGCGCTCCGAATCTCCACTTGCATTTTCTACAAAAAGAGTGTTTCATAACTGCTCAATCAAAAATATGTTTTATCTCTGTTAACTGAATTTACAGATCAGAAATAAGTTTCACAGAATGCATCTGTGTAGTTTTTATTTGAAGATATTATTTTTCCCAATGTAGGCCTCTTAGCGCTTAGCATGTCCAATTGCAGTTTCTACAGAAAGAGTGTTTCAGAAAGGCTCAATCAAAAGTAAGGTTCAACTCTGTTATTTGAATGCACAGAACAGAAAGATGTTTAATACAATGCCTCTGTGTAGTTTATATTTGAACATATTCTTTTTTCCACTATTACCCACTTAGCGCTACGAATGTCCAGTTGCATTTTCTACAGACAGAGTGTTTCAAAACTGCTCAATCAAAAGTATGGTTTAACTCTGTTAGCTGAATGCTCAGATCAGAAAGAAGTTTCACAGAATGCTTCTGTGTAGTTTATATTTGAATATATTCCTTTTTCCACTACTACTCTCTTAGCGCTCCAAATGTCCAGTTGCATTATCTACAGAAAGAGTGTTCAGATCTGCTCAATCAAAAGTATGGTTTAACTCTGTTAGCTGAATGCACAGATCAGAAAGAAGTTTCACAGAATGATTCTGTGTAGTTTATATTGGGAGACATTCCTTTTTCCACTATTACCCTCTTAGCGCTCCGAATCTCCACTTGCATTTTCTACAGAAAGAGTGTTTCAGAACGGCTCAATCAAAACTAAGGTTCAACTCTTTTAGTTGAACAAACAGAACAGAAAGAAGTTTCACACAATTCTTCTGTGTAGTTTTTATTTGTAGACATTCTTTTTCCCAATATAGGCCTCGTACCGCTCAGAATGTCCAATTGCAGTTTCTACAGAAAGAGTGTTTCAGAACGGCTCAATCAAAAGTAAGGTTCAACTCTGTTAGTTGAATGCACAGAACTGAAAGAAGTTTCATACAATGCTTCTGTGTAGTTTATATTTGAACATATTCTTTTTTCCACTATTACCCACTTAGCGCTACGAATGTCCAGTTGCATTTTCTACAGACAGAGTGTTTCAAAACTGGTCAATCAAAAGTATGGTTTAACTCTGTTAGCTGAATGCTCAGATCAGAAAGAAGTTTCACAGAATGCTTCTGTGTAGTTTATATTTGAATATATTCCTTTTTCCACTACTACTCTCTTAGCGCTCCAAATGTCCAGTTGCATTTTCTACAGAAAGAGTGTTCAGATCTGCTCAATCAAAAGTATGGTTTAACTCTGTTAGCTGAATGCACAGATCAGAAAGAAGTTTCACAGAATGATTCTGTGTAGTTTATATTTGGAGACATTCCTTTTTCCACTATTACCCTCTTAGCGCTCCGAATCTCCACTTGCATTTTCTACAGAAAGAGTGTTTCAGAACGGCTCAATCAAAACTAAGGTTCAACTCTTTTAGTTGAACAAACAGAACAGAAAGAAGTTTCACACAATTCTTCTGTGTAGTTTTTATTTGTAGACATTCTTTTTCCCAATATAGGCCTCTTAGCGCTCAGAATGTGCAATTGCAGTTTCTACAGAAAGAGTGTTTCAGAACGGCTCAATCAAAAGTAAGGTTCAACTCTGTTAGTTGAATGCACAGAACAGAAAGAAGTTTCATACAATGCTTCTGTGTAGTTTATATTTGAACATATTCTTTTTTCCACTATTACCCACTTAGCGCTACGAATGTCCAGTTGCATTTTCTACAGACAGAGTGTTTCAAATCTGCTCAATCAAAAGTATGGTTTAACTCTGTTAGCTGAATGCTCAGATCAGAAAGAAGTTTCACAGAATGCTTCTGTGTAGTTTATATTTGAATATATTTCTTTTTCCACTACTACGCCATTAGCGCTCCAAATGTCCAGTTGCATTTTCTACAGAAAGAGTGTTCAGATCTGCTCAATCAAAAGTATGGTTTAACTCTGTTAGCTGAATGCACAGATCAGAAAGAAGTTTCACCGAATGATTCTGTGTAGTTTATATTTGAAGACATTCCTTTTTCCACTATTACCCCGTTAGCGCTCCGAATCTCCACTTGCATTTTCTACAAAAAGAGTGTTTCATAACTGCTCAATCAAAAATATGTTTTATCTCTGTTAACTGAATTTACAGATCAGAAATAAGTTTCACAGAATGCATCTGTGTAGTTTTTATTTGAAGATATTCTTTTTCCCAATATAGGCCTCTTAGCGCTTAGCATGTCCAATTGCAGTTTCTACAGAAAGAGTGTTTCAGAACGACTCAATCAAAAGTAAGGTTCAACTCTGTTAGTTGAATGCACAGAACAGAAAGAATTTTCACAGAATGCTACTGTGTAGTTTATATTTGAATATATTTCTTTTTCCACTATTACCCTCTTAGTGCTCCGAATGTCCACTTGCATTTTCTACAGAAAGAGTGTTCAGAACTGCGCATTCAAAAGTATGGTTTAACTCTGTTAGCTTAATGAACATATCAGAAATAAGTTTCACACAATGCTTCTGTGTAGTTTTTATTTGAAGATATTATTTTTCCCAATAGAGGCCTCTTAGCGCTCAGAATGTCCAATTGCAGTTTCTACAGAAAGAGTGTTTCAGAAAGGCTCAATCAAAAGTCAGGTTCAACTCTGTTAGTTGAATGCACAGAACAGAAAGAAGTTTCATACAATGCTTCTGTGTAGTTTATATTTGAACATATTCCTTTTTCCACTATTATTCACTTAGCGCTACGAATGTCCAGTTGACTTTTCTACAGACAGAGTGTTTCAAAACTGCTCAATCAAAGGTATGGTTTAACTCTGTTAGCTGAATGCTCAGATCAGAAAGAAGTTTCACAGAATGCTTCTGTGTAGTTTATATTTGAATATATTCCTTTTTCCACTACTACTCTCTTAGCGCTCCAAATGTCCAGTTGCATTTTCTACAGAAAGAGTGTTCAGATCTGCTCAATCAAAAGTATGGTTTAACTCTGTTAGCTGAATGCACAGATCAGAAAGAAGTTTCACAGAATGATTCTGTGTAGTTTATATTTGGAGACATTCCTTTTTCCACTGTTAACCTCTTAGCGCTCCGAATCTCCACTTGCATTTTCTACAGAAAGAGTGTTTCAGAACGGCTCAATCAAAACTAAGGTTCAACTCTTTTAGTTGAACAGACAGAACAGAAAGAAGTTTCACACAATTCTTCTGTGTAGTTTTTATTTGTAGACATTCTTTTTCCCAATATAGGCCTCTTAGCGCTCAGAATGTCCAATTGCAGTTTCTACAGAAAGAGTGTTTCAGAACGGCTCAATCAAAAGTAAGGTTCAACTCTGTTAGTTGAATGCACAGAACAGAAAGAAGTTTCATACAATGCTTCTGTGTAGTTTATATTTGAACATATTCTTTTTTCCACTATTACCCACTTAGCGCTACGAATGTCCAGTTGCATTTTCTACAGACAGAGTGTTTCAAAACTGCTCAATCAAAAGTATGGTTTAACTCTGTTAGCTGAATGCTCAGATCAGAAAGAAGTTTCACAGAATGCTTCTGTGTAGTTTATATTTGAATATATTCCTTTTTCCACTACTACGCTCTTAGCGCTCCAAATGTCCAGTTGCATTTTCTACAGAAAGAGTGTTCAGATCTGCTCAATCAAAAGTATGGTTTAACTCTGTTAGCTGAATGCACAGATCAGAAAGAAGTTTCACCGAATTATTCTGTGTAGTTTATATTTGAAGACATTCCTTATTCCACTATTACCCACTTAGCGCTCCGAATCTCCACTTGCATTTTCTACAAAAAGAGTGTTTCATAACTGCTCAATCAAAAATATGTTTTATCTCTGTTAACTGAATTTACAGATCAGAAATAAGTTTCACAGAATGCATCTGTGTAGTTTTTATTTGAAGATATTATTTTTCCCAATGTAGGCCTCTTAGCGCTTAGCATGTCCAATTGCAGTTTCTACAGAAAGAGTGTTTCAGAAAGGCTCAATCAAAAGTAAGGTTCAACTCTGTTATTTGAATGCACAGAACAGAAAGATGTTTAATACAATGCCTCTGTGTAGTTTATATTTGAACATATTCTTTTTTCCACTATTACCCACTTAGCGCTACGAATGTCCAGTTGCATTTTCTACAGACAGAGTGTTTCAAAACTGCTCAATCAAAAGTATGGTTTAACTCTGTTAGCTGAATGCTCAGATCAGAAAGAAGTTTCACAGAATGCTTCTGTGTAGTTTATATTTGAATATATTCCTTTTTCCACTACTACTCTCTTAGCGCTCCAAATGTCCAGTTGCATTTTCTACAGAAAGAGTGTTCAGATCTGCTCAATCAAAAGTATGGTTTAACTCTGTTAGCTGAATGCACAGATCAGAAAGAAGTTTCACAGAATGATTCTGTGTAGTTTATATTGGGAGACATTCCTTTTTCCACTATTACCCTCTTAGCGCTCCGAATCTCCACTTGCATTTTCTACAGAAAGAGTGTTTCAGAACGGCTCAATCAAAACTAAGGTTCAACTCTTTTAGTTGAACAAACAGAACAGAAAGAAGTTTCACACAATTCTTCTGTGTAGTTTTTATTTGTAGACATTCTTTTTCCCAATATAGGCCTCGTACCGCTCAGAATGTCCAATTGCAGTTTCTACAGAAAGAGTGTTTCAGAACGGCTCAATCAAAAGTAAGGTTCAACTCTGTTAGTTGAATGCACAGAACAGAAAGAAGTTTCATACAATGCTTCTGTGTAGTTTATATTTGAACATATTCTTTTTTCCACTATTACCCACTTAGCGCTACGAATGTCCAGTTGCATTTTCTACAGACAGAGTGTTTCAAAACTGGTCAATCAAAAGTATTGTTTAACTCTGTTAGCTGAATGCTCAGATCAGAAAGAAGTTTCACAGAATGCTTCTGTGTAGTTTATATTTGAATATATTAATTTTTCCACTACTACTCTCTTAGCGCTCCAAATGTCCAGTTGCATTTTCTACAGAAAGAGTGTTCAGATCTGCTCAATCAAAAGTATGGTTTAACTCTGTTAGCTGAATGCACAGATCAGAAAGAAGTTTCACAGAATGATTCTGTGTAGTTTATATTTGGAGACATTCCTTTTTCCACTATTACCCTCTTAGCGCTCCGAATCTCCACTTGCATTTTCTACAGAAAGAGTGTTTCAGAACGGCTCAATCAAAACTAAGGTTCAACTCTTTTAGTTGAACAAACAGAACAGAAAGAAGTTTCACACAATTCTTCTGTGTAGTTTTTATTTGTAGACATTCTTTTTCCCAATATAGGCCTCTTAGCGCTCAGAATGTCCAATTGCAGTTTCTACAGAAAGAGTGTTTCAGAACGGCTCAATCAAAAGTAAGGTTCAACTCTGTTAGTTGAATGCACAGAACAGAAAGAAGTTTCATACAATGCTTCTGTGTAGTTTATATTTGAACATATTCTTTTTTCCACTATTACCCACTTAGCGCTACGAATGTCCAGTTGCATTTTCTACAGACAGAGTGTTTCAAAACTGCTCAATCAAAAGTATGGTTTAACTCTGTTAGCTGAATGCTCAGATCAGAAAGAAGTTTCACAGAATGCTTCTGTGTAGTTTATATTTGAATATATTTCTTTTTCCACTACTACGCTCTTAGCGCTCCAAATGTCCAGTTGCATTTTCTACAGAAAGAGTGTTCAGATCTGCTCAATCAAAAGTATGGTTTAACTCTGTTAGCTGAATGCACAGATCAGAAAGAAGTTTCACCGAATGATTCTGTGTAGTTTATATTTGAAGACATTCCTTTTTCCACTATTACCCCGTTAGCGCTCCGAATCTCCACTTGCATTTTCTACAAAAAGAGTGTTTCATAACTGCTCAATCAAAAATATGTTTTATCTCTGTTAACTGAATTTACAGATCAGAAATAAGTTTCACAGAATGCATCTGTGTAGTTTTTATTTGAAGATATTCTTTTTCCCAATATAGGCCTCTTAGCGCTTAGCATGTCCAATTGCAGTTTCTACAGAAAGAGTGTTTCAGAACGACTCAATCAAAAGTAAGGTTCAACTCTGTTAGTTGAATGCACAGAACAGAAAGAATTTTCACAGAATGCTACTGTGTAGTTTATATTTGAATATATTTCTTTTTCCACTATTACCCTCTTAGCGCTCCGAATGTCCACTTGCATTTTCTACAGAAAGAGTGTTCAGAACTGCGTAATCAAAAGTATGGTTTAACTCTGTTAGCTTAATGAACATATCAGAAATAAGTTTCACACAATGCTTCTGTGTAGTTTTTATTTGAAGATATTATTTTTCCCAATAGAGGCCTCTTAGCGCTCAGAATGTCCAATTGCAGTTTCTACAGAAAGAGTGTTTCAGAAAGGCTCAATCAAAAGTAAGGTTCAACTCTGTTAGTTGAATGCACAGAACAGAAAGAAGTTTCATACAATGCTTCTGTGTAGTTTATATTTGAACATATTGCTTTTTCCACTATTATTCACTTAGCGCTACGAATGTCCAGTTGACTTTTCTACAGACAGAGTGTTTCAAAACTGCTCAATCAAAGGTATGGTTTAACTCTGTTAGCTGAATGCTCAGATCAGAAAGAAGTTTCACAGAATGCTTCTGTGTAGTTTATATTTGAATATATTCCTTTTTCCACTACTACTCTCTTAGCGCTCCAAATGTCCAGTTGCATTTTCTACAGAAAGAGTGTTCAGATCTGCTCAATCAAAAGTATGGTTTAACTCTGTTAGCTGAATGCACAGATCAGAAAGAAGTTTCACAGAATGATTCTGTGTAGTTTATATTTGGAGACATTCCTTTTTCCACTATTAACCTCTTAGCGCTCCGAATCTCCACTTGCACTTTCTACAGAAAGAGTGTTTCAGAACGGCTCAATCAAAACTAAGGTTCAACTCTTTTAGTTGAACAAACAGAACAGAAAGAAGTTTCACACAATTCTTCTGTGTAGTTTTTATTTGTAGACATTCTTTTTCCCAATATAGGCCTCTTAGCGCTCAGAATGTCCAATTGCAGTTTCTACAGAAAGAGTGTTTCAGAACGGCTCAATCAAAAGTAAGGTTCAACTCTGTTAGTTGAATGCACAGAACAGAAAGAAGTTTCATACAATGCTTCTGTGTAGTTTATATTTGAACATATTCTTTTTTCCACTATTACCCACTTAGCGCTACGAATGTCCAGTTGCATTTTCTACAGACAGAGTGTTTCAAAACTGCTGAATCAAAAGTATGGTTTAACTCTGTTAGCTGAATGCTCAGATCAGAAAGAAGTTTCACAGAATGCTTCTGTGTAGTTTATATTTGAATATATTCCTTTTTCCACTACTACGCTCTTAGCGCTCCAAATGTCCAGTTGCATTTTCTACAGAAAGAGTGTTCAGATCTGCTCAATCAAAAGTATGGTTTAACTCTGTTAGCTGAATGCACAGATCAGAAAGAAGTTTCACCGAATTATTCTGTGTAGTTTATATTTGAAGACATTCCTTATTCCACTATTACCCTCTTAGCGCTCCGAATCTCCACTTGCATTTTCTACAAAAAGAGTGTTTCATAACTGCTCAATCAAAAATATGTTTTATCTCTGTTAACTGAATTTACAGATCAGAAATAAGTTTCACAGAATGCATCTGTGTAGTTTTTATTTGAAGATATTATTTTTCCCAATGTAGGCCTCTTAGCGCTTAGCATGTCCAATTGCAGTTTCTACAGAAAGAGTGTTTCAGAAAGGCTCAATCAAAAGTAAGGTTCAACTCTGTTATTTGAATGCACAGAACAGAAAGATGTTTCATACAATGCCTCTGTGTAGTTTATATTTGAACATATTCTTTTTTCCACTATTACCCACTTAGCGCTACGAATGTCCAGTTGCATTTTCTACAGACAGAGTGTTTCAAAACTGCTCAATCAAAAGTATGGTTTAACTCTGTTAGCTGAATGCTCAGATCAGAAAGAAGTTTCACAGAATGCTTCTGTGTAGTTTATATTTGAATATATTCCTTTTTCCACTACTACTCTCTTAGCGCTCCAAATGTCCAGTTGCATTTTCTACAGAAAGAGTGTTCAGATCTGCTCAATCAAAAGTATGGTTTAATTCTGTTAGCTGAATGCACAGATCAGAAAGAAGTTTCACAGAATGATTCTGTGTAGTTTATATTGGGAGACATTCCTTTTTCCACTATTACCCTCTTAGCGCTCCGAATCTCCACTTGCATTTTCTACAGAAAGAGTGTTTCAGAACGGCTCAATCAAAACTAAGGTTCAACTCTTTTAGTTGAACAAACAGAACAGAAAGAAGTTTCACACAATTCTTCTGTGTAGTTTTTATTTGTAGACATTCTCTTTCCCAATATAGGCCTCGTACCGCTCAGAATGTCCAATTGCAGTTTCTACAGAAAGAGTGTTTCAGAACGGCTCAATCAAAAGTAAGGTTCAACTCTGTTAGTTGAATGCACAGAACAGAAAGAAGTTTCATACAATGCTTCTGTGTAGTTTATATTTGAACATATTCTTTTTTCCACTATTACCCACTTAGCGCTACGAATGTCCAGTTGCATTTTCTACAGACAGAGTGTTTCAAAACTGGTCAATCAAAAGTATGGTTTAACTCTGTTAGCTGAATGCTCAGATCAGAAAGAAGTTTCACAGAATGCTTC
The DNA here is from genome assembly GCF_028878055.3 of Symphalangus syndactylus. Lineage (NCBI taxonomy): Eukaryota > Metazoa > Chordata > Mammalia > Primates > Hylobatidae > Symphalangus > Symphalangus syndactylus. The sequence goes on from NC_072441.2 coordinate 15,325,604, forward strand.
TGTGTAGTTTATATTTGAATATATTCCTTTTTCCACTACTACTCTCTTAGCGCTCCAAATGTCCAGTTGCATTTTCTACAGAAAGAGTGTTCAGATCTGCTCAATCAAAAGTATGGTTTAACTCTGTTAGCTGAATGCACAGATCAGAAAGAAGTTTCACCGAATGATTCTGTGTAGTTTATATTTGAAGACATTCCTTTTTCCACTATTACCCCGTTAGCGCTCCGAATCTCCACTTGCATTTTCTACAAAAAGAGTGTTTCATAACTGCTCAATCAAAAATATGTTTTATCTCAGTTAACTGAATTTACAGATCAGAAATAAGTTTCACAGAATGCATCTGTGTAGTTTTTATTTGAAGATATTCTTTTTCCAAATGTAGGCCTCTTAGCACTTAGCATGTCCAATTGCAGTTTCTACAGAAAGAGTGTTTCAGAACGACTCAATCAAAAGTAAGGTTCAACTCTGTTAGTTGAATGCACAGAACAGAAAGAATTTTCACAGAATGCTACTGTGTAGTTTATATTTGAATATATTTCTTTTTCCACTATTACCGTCTTAGCGCTCCGAATGTCCACTTGCATTTTCTACAGAAAGAGTGTTCAGAACTGCGCAATCAAAAGTATGGTTTAACTCTGTTAGCTTAATGAACATATCAGAAATAAGTTTCACACAATGCTTCTGTGTAGTTTTTATTTGAAGATATTATTTTTCCCAATAGAGGCCTCTTAGCGCTCAGAATGTCCAATTGCAGTTTCTACAGAAAGAGTGTTTCAGAACGGCTCAATCAAAAGTAAGGTTCAACTCTGTTAGTTGAATGCACAGAACAGAAAGAAGTTTCATACAATGCTTCTGTGTAGTTTATATTTGAACATATTCTTTTTTCCACTATTACCCACTTAGCGCTACGAATGTCCAGTTGCATTTTCTACAGACAGAGTGTTTCAAAACTGGTCAATCAAAAGTATGGTTTAACTCTGTTAGCTGAATGCTCAGATCAGAAAGAAGTTTCACAGAATGCTTCTGTGTAGTTTATATTTGAATATATTCCTTTTTCCACTACTACTCTCTTAGCGCTCCAAATGTCCAGTTGCATTTTCTACAGAAAGAGTGTTCAGATCTGCTCAATCAAAAGTATGGTTTAACTCTGTTAGCTGAATGCACAGATCAGAAAGAAGTTTCACAGAATGATTCTGTGTAGTTTATATTTGGAGACATTCCTTTTTCCACTATTACCCTCTTAGCGCTCCGAATCTCCACTTGCATTTTCTACAGAAAGAGTGTTTCAGAACGGCTCAATCAAAACTAAGGTTCAACTCTTTTAGTTGAACAAACAGAACAGAAAGAAGTTTCACACAATTCTTCGGTGTAGTTTTTATTTGTAGACATTCTTTTTCCCAATATAGGCCTCTTAGCGCTCAGAATGTCCAATTGCAGTTTCTACAGAAAGAGTGTTTCAGAACGGCTCAATCAAAAGTAAGGTTCAACTCTGTTAGTTGAATGCACAGAACAGAAAGAAGTTTCATACAATGCTTCTGTGTAGTTTATATTTGAACATATTCTTTTTTCCACTATTACCCACTTAGCGCTACGAATGTCCAGTTGCATTTTCTACAGACAGAGTGTTTCAAAACTGCTCAATCAAAAGTATGGTTTAACTCTGTTAGCTGAATGCTCAGATCAGAAAGAAGTTTCACAGAATGCTTCTGTGTAGTTTATATTTGAATATATTTCTTTTTCCACTACTACGCTCTTAGCGCTCCAAATGTCCAGTTGCATTTTCTACAGAAAGAGTGTTCAGATCTGCTCAATCAAAAGTATGGTTTAACTCTGTTAGCTGAATGCACAGATCAGAAAGAAGTTTCACCGAATGATTCTGTGTAGTTTATATTTGAAGACATTCCTTTTTCCACTATTACCCCGTTAGCGCTCCGAATCTCCACTTGCATTTTCTACAAAAAGAGTGTTTCATAACTGCTCAATCAAAAATATGTTTTATCTCTGTTAACTGAATTTACAGATCAGAAATAAGTTTCACAGAATGCATCTGTGTAGTTTTTATTTGAAGATATTCTTTTTCCCAATATAGGCCTCTTAGCGCTTAGCATGTCCAATTGCAGTTTCTACAGAAAGAGTGTTTCAGAACGACTCAATCAAAAGTAAGGTTCAACTCTGTTAGTTGAATGCACAGAACAGAAAGAATTTTCACAGAATGCTACTGTGTAGTTTATATTTGAATATATTTCTTTTTCCACTATTACCCTCTTAGCGCTCCGAATGTCCACTTGCATTTTCTACAGAAAGAGTGTTCAGAACTGCGTAATCAAAAGTATGGTTTAACTCTGTTAGCTTAATGAACATATCAGAAATAAGTTTCACACAATGCTTCTGTGTAGTTTTTATTTGAAGATATTATTTTTCCCAATAGAGGCCTCTTAGCGCTCAGAATGTCCAATTGCAGTTTCTACAGAAAGAGTGTTTCAGAAAGGCTCAATCAAAAGTAAGGTTCAACTCTGTTAGTTGAATGCACAGAACAGAAAGAAGTTTCATACAATGCTTCTGTGTAGTTTATATTTGAACATATTGCTTTTTCCACTATTATTCACTTAGCGCTACGAATGTCCAGTTGACTTTTCTACAGACAGAGTGTTTCAAAACTGCTCAATCAAAGGTATGGTTTAACTCTGTTAGCTGAATGCTCAGATCAGAAAGAAGTTTCACAGAATGCTTCTGTGTAGTTTATATTTGAATATATTCCTTTTTCCACTACTACTCTCTTAGCGCTCCAAATGTCCAGTTGCATTTTCTACAGAAAGAGTGTTCAGATCTGCTCAATCAAAAGTATGGTTTAACTCTGTTAGCTGAATGCACAGATCAGAAAGAAGTTTCACAGAATGATTCTGTGTAGTTTATATTTGGAGACATTCCTTTTTCCACTATTAACCTCTTAGCGCTCCGAATCTCCACTTGCACTTTCTACAGAAAGAGTGTTTCAGAACGGCTCAATCAAAACTAAGGTTCAACTCTTTTAGTTGAACAAACAGAACAGAAAGAAGTTTCACACAATTCTTCTGTGTAGTTTTTATTTGTAGACATTCTTTTTCCCAATATAGGCCTCTTAGCGCTCAGAATGTCCAATTGCAGTTTCTACAGAAAGAGTGTTTCAGAACGGCTCAATCAAAAGTAAGGTTCAACTCTGTTAGTTGAATGCACAGAACAGAAAGAAGTTTCATACAATGCTTCTGTGTAGTTTATATTTGAACATATTCTTTTTTCCACTATTACCCACTTAGCGCTACGAATGTCCAGTTGCATTTTCTACAGACAGAGTGTTTCAAAACTGCTGAATCAAAAGTATGGTTTAACTCTGTTAGCTGAATGCTCAGATCAGAAAGAAGTTTCACAGAATGCTTCTGTGTAGTTTATATTTGAATATATTCCTTTTTCCACTACTACGCTCTTAGCGCTCCAAATGTCCAGTTGCATTTTCTACAGAAAGAGTGTTCAGATCTGCTCAATCAAAAGTATGGTTTAACTCTGTTAGCTGAATGCACAGATCAGAAAGAAGTTTCACCGAATTATTCTGTGTAGTTTATATTTGAAGACATTCCTTATTCCACTATTACCCTCTTAGCGCTCCGAATCTCCACTTGCATTTTCTACAAAAAGAGTGTTTCATAACTGCTCAATCAAAAATATGTTTTATCTCTGTTAACTGAATTTACAGATCAGAAATAAGTTTCACAGAATGCATCTGTGTAGTTTTTATTTGAAGATATTATTTTTCCCAATGTAGGCCTCTTAGCGCTTAGCATGTCCAATTGCAGTTTCTACAGAAAGAGTGTTTCAGAAAGGCTCAATCAAAAGTAAGGTTCAACTCTGTTATTTGAATGCACAGAACAGAAAGATGTTTCATACAATGCCTCTGTGTAGTTTATATTTGAACATATTCTTTTTTCCACTATTACCCACTTAGCGCTACGAATGTCCAGTTGCATTTTCTACAGACAGAGTGTTTCAAAACTGCTCAATCAAAAGTATGGTTTAACTCTGTTAGCTGAATGCTCAGATCAGAAAGAAGTTTCACAGAATGCTTCTGTGTAGTTTATATTTGAATATATTCCTTTTTCCACTACTACTCTCTTAGCGCTCCAAATGTCCAGTTGCATTTTCTACAGAAAGAGTGTTCAGATCTGCTCAATCAAAAGTATGGTTTAACTCTGTTAGCTGAATGCACAGATCAGAAAGAAGTTTCACAGAATGATTCTGTGTAGTTTATATTGGGAGACATTCCTTTTTCCACTATTACCCTCTTAGCGCTCCGAATCTCCACTTGCATTTTCTACAGAAAGAGTGTTTCAGAACGGCTCAATCAAAACTAAGGTTCAACTCTTTTAGTTGAACAAACAGAACAGAAAGAAGTTTCACACAATTCTTCTGTGTAGTTTTTATTTGTAGACATTCTCTTTCCCAATATAGGCCTCGTACCGCTCAGAATGTCCAATTGCAGTTTCTACAGAAAGAGTGTTTCAGAACGGCTCAATCAAAAGTAAGGTTCAACTCTGTTAGTTGAATGCACAGAACAGAAAGAAGTTTCATACAATGCTTCTGTGTAGTTTATATTTGAACATATTCTTTTTTCCACTATTACCCACTTAGCGCTACGAATGTCCAGTTGCATTTTCTACAGACAGAGTGTTTCAAAACTGGTCAATCAAAAGTATGGTTTAACTCTGTTAGCTGAATGCTCAGATCAGAAAGAAGTTTCACAGAATGCTTCTGTGTAGTTTATATTTGAATATATTCCTTTTTCCACTACTACTCTCTTAGCGCTCCAAATGTCCAGTTGCATTTTCTACAGAAAGAGTGTTCAGATCTGCTCAATCAAAAGTATGGTTTAACTCTGTTAGCTGAATGCACAGATCAGAAAGAAGTTTCACCGAATGATTCTGTGTAGTTTATATTTGAAGACATTCCTTTTTCCACTATTACCCCGTTAGCGCTCCGAATCTCCACTTGCATTTTCTACAAAAAGAGTGTTTCATAACTGCTCAATCAAAAATATGTTTTATCTCAGTTAACTGAATTTACAGATCAGAAATAAGTTTCACAGAATGCATCTGTGTAGTTTTTATTTGAAGATATTCTTTTTCCAAATGTAGGCCTCTTAGCGCTTAGCATGTCCAATTGCAGTTTCTACAGAAAGAGTGTTTCAGAACGACTCAATCAAAAGTAAGGTTCAACTCTGTTAGTTGAATGCACAGAACAGAAAGAATTTTCACAGAATGCTACTGTGTAGTTTATATTTGAATATATTTCTTTTTCCACTATTACCCTCTTAGCGCTCCGAATGTCCACTTGCATTTTCTACAGAAAGAGTGTTCAGAACTGCGCAATCAAAAGTATGGTTTAACTCTGTTAGCTTAATGAACATATCAGAAATAAGTTTCACACAATGCTTCTGTGTAGTTTTTATTTGAAGATATTATTTTTCCCAATAGAGGCCTCTTAGCGCTCAGAATGTCCAATTGCAGTTTCTACAGAAAGAGTGTTTCAGAAAGGCTCAATCAAAAGTAAGGTTCAACTCTGTTAGTTGAATGCACAGAACAGAAAGAAGTTTCATACAATGCTTCTGTGTAGTTTATATTTGAACATATTCCTTTTTCCACTATTATTCACTTAGCGCTACGAATGTCCAGTTGACTTTTCTACAGACAGAGTGTTTCAAAACTGCTCAATCAAAGGTATGGTTTAACTCTGTTAGCTGAATGCTCAGATCAGAAAGAAGTTTCACAGAATGCTTCTGTGTAGTTTATATTTGAATATATTCCTTTTTCCACTACTACTCTCTTAGCGCTCCAAATGTCCAGTTGCATTTTCTACAGAAAGAGTGTTCAGATCTGCTCAATCAAAAGTATGGTTTAACTCTGTTAGCTGAATGCACAGATCAGAAAGAAGTTTCACAGAATGATTCTGTGTAGTTTATATTTGGAGACATTCCTTTTTCCACTATTACCCTCTTAGCGCTCCGAATCTCCACTTGCATTTTCTACAGAAAGAGTGTTTCAGAACGGCTCAATCAAAACTAAGGTTCAACTCTTTTAGTTGAACAAACAGAACAGAAAGAAGTTTCACACAATTCTTCTGTGTAGTTTTTATTTGTAGACATTCTTTTTCCCAATATAGGCCTCTTAGCGCTCAGAATGTCCAATTGCAGTTTCTACAGAAAGAGTGTTTCAGAACGGCTCAATCAAAAGTAAGGTTCAACTCTGTTAGTTGAATGCACAGAACAGAAAGAAGTTTCATACAATGCTTCTGTGTAGTTTATATTTGAACATATTCTTTTTTCCACTATTACCCACTTAGCGCTACGAATGTCCAGTTGCATTTTCTACAGACAGAGTGTTTCAAAACTGCTCAATCAAAAGTATGGTTTAACTCTGTTAGCTGAATGCTCAGATCAGAAAGAAGTTTCACAGAATGCTTCTGTGTAGTTTATATTTGAATATATTCCTTTTTCCACTACTACGCTCTTAGCGCTCCAAATGTCCAGTTGCATTTTCTACAGAAAGAGTGTTCAGATCTGCTCAATCAAAAGTATGGTTTAACTCTGTTAGCTGAATGCACAGATCAGAAAGAAGTTTCACCGAATGATTCTGTGTAGTTTATATTTGAAGACATTCCTTTTTCCACTATTACCCTCTTAGCGCTCCGAATCTCCACTTGCATTTTCTACAAAAAGAGTGTTTAATAACTGCTCAATCAAAAATATGTTTTATCTCTGTTAACTGAATTTACAGATCAGAAATAAGTTTCACAGAATGCATCTGTGTAGTTTTTATTTGAAGATATTCTTTTTCCCAATATAGGCCTCTTAGCGCTTAGCATGTCCAATTGCAGTTTCTACAGAAAGAGTGTTTCAGAATGACTCAATCAAAAGTAAGGTTCAACTCTGTTAGTTGAATGCACAGAACAGAAAGAATTTTCACAGAATGCTACTGTGTAGTTTATATTTGAATATATTTCTTTTTCCACTATTACCCTCTTAGCGCTCCGAATGTCCACTTGCATTTTCTACAGAAAGAGTGTTCAGAACTGCGCAATCAGAAGTATGGTTTAACTCTGTTAGCTTAATGAACATATCAGAAATAAGTTTCAAACAATGCTTCTGTGTAGTTTTTATTTGAAGATATTATTTTTCCCAATAGAGGCCTCTTAGCGCTCAGAGTGTCCAATTGCAGTTTCTACAGAAAGAGTGTTTCAGAAAGGCTCAATCAAAAGTAAGGTTCAACTCTGTTAGTTGAATGCACAGAACAGAAAGAAGTTTCATACAATGCTTCTGTGTAGTTTATATTTGAACATATTTCTTTTTCCACTATTATTCACTTAGCGCTACGCATGTCCAGTTGCCTTTTCTACAGACAGAGTGTTTCAAAACTGCTCAATCAAAGGTATGGTTTAACTCTGTTAGCTGAATGCTCAGATCAGAAAGAAGTTTCACAGAATGCTTCTGTGTAGTTTATATTTGAATATATTCCTTTTTCCACTACTACTCTCTTAGCGCTCCAAATGTCCAGTTGCATTTTCTACAGAAAGAGTGTTCAGATCTGCTCAATCAAAAGTATGGTTTAACTCTGTTAGCTGAATGCACAGATCAGAAAGAAGTTTCACAGAATGATTCTGTGTAGTTTATATTTGGAGACATTCCTTTTTCCACTATTAACCTCTTAGCGCTCCGAATCTCCACTTGCATATTCTACAGAAAGAGTGTTTCAGGACGGCTCAATCAAAACTAAGGTTCAACTCTTTTAGTTGAACAAACAGAACAGAAAGAAGTTTCACACAATTCTTCTGTGTAGTTTTTATTTGTAGACATTCTTTTTCCCAATATAGGCCTCTTAGCGCTCAGAATGTCCAATTGCAGTTTCTACAGAAAGAGTGTTTCAGAACGGCTCAATCAAAAGTAAGGTTCAACTCTGTTAGTTGAATGCACAGAACAGAAAGAAGTTTCATACAATGCTTCTGTGTAGTTTATATTTGAACATATTCTTTTTTCCACTATTACCCACTTAGCGCTACGAATGTCCAGTTGCATTTTCTACAGACAGAGTGTTTCAAAACTGCTCAATCAAAAGTATGGTTTAACTCTGTTAGCTGAATGCTCAGATCAGAAAGAAGTTTCACAGAATGCTTCTGTGTAGTTTATATTTGAATATATTCCTTTTTCCACTACTACGCTCTTAGCGCTCCAAATGTCCAGTTGCATTTTCTACAGAAAGAGTGTTCAGATCTGCTCAATCAAAATTAAGGTTTAACTCTGTTAGCTGAATGCACAGATCAGAAAGAAGTTTCACCGAATTATTCTGTGTAGTTTATATTTGAAGACATTCCTTTTTCCACTATTACCCTCTTAGCGCTCCGAATCTCCACTTGCATTTTCTACAAAAAGAGTGTTTCATAACTGCTCAATCAAAAATATGTTTTATCTCTGTTAACTGAATTTACAGAACAGAAATAAGTTTCACAGAATGCATCTGTGTAGTTTTTATTTGAAGATATTATTTTTCCCAATGTAGGCCTCTTAGCGCTTAGCATGTCCAATTGCAGTTTCTACAGAAAGAGTGTTTCAGATCGGCTCAATCAAAAGTAAGGTTCAACTCTGTTAGTTGAATGCACAGAACAGAAAGAATTTTCACAGAATGCTACTGTGTAGTTTATATTTGAATATATTCCTTTTTCCACTATTACCCTCTTAGCGCTCCGAATGTCCACTTGCATTTTCTACAGAAAGAGTGTTCAGAACTGCGCAATCAAAAGTATGGTTTAACTCTGTTAGCTTAATGAACATATCAGAAATAAGTTTCACACAATGCTTCTGTGTAGTTTTTATTTGAAGATATTATTTTTCCCAATATAGGCCTCTTAGCGCTCAGAATGTCCAATTGCAGTTTCTACAGAAAGAGTGTTTCAGAAAGGCTCAATCAAAAGTAAGGTTCAACTCTGTTAGTTGAATGCACAGAACAGAAAGAAGTTTCATACAATGCTTCTGTGTAGTTTATATTTGAACATATTCTTTTTTCCACTATTATCCACTTAGCGCTACGAATGTCCAGTTGCATTTTCTACAGACAGAGTGTTTCAAAACTGCTCAATCAAAGGTATGGTTTAACACTGTTAGCTGAATGCTCATATCAGAAAGAAGTTTCACTGAATGCTTCTGTGTAGTTTATATTTGAATATATTCCTTTTTCCACTACTACTCTCTTAGCACTCCAAATGTCCAGTTGCATTTTCTACAGAAAGAGTGTTCAGATCTGCTCAATCAAAAGTATGTTTTAACTCTGTTAGCTGAATGCACAGATCAGAAAGAAGTTTCACAAAATGATTCTGTGTAGTTTATATTTGGAGACATTCCTTTTTCCACTATTACCCTCTTAGCACTCCGAATCTCCACTTGCATTTTCTACAGAAAGAGTGTTTCAGAACGGCTCAATCAAAACTAAGGTTCAACTCTTTTAGTTGAACAAACAGAACAGAAAGAAGTTTCACACAATTCTTCTGTGTAGTTTTTAATTGTAGACATTCTTTTTCCCAATATAGGCCTCTTAGCGCTCAGAATGTCCAATTGCAGTTTCTACAGAAAGAGTGTTTCAGAACGGCTCAATCAAAAGTAAGGTTCAACTCTGTTAGTTGAATGCACAGAACAGAAAGAAGTTTCATACAATGCTTCTGTGTAGTTTATATTTGAACATATTCTTTTTTCCACTATTACCCACTTAGCGCTACGAATGTCCAGTTGCATTTTCTACAGACAGAGTGTTCCAAAACTGCTCAATCAAAAGTATGGTTTAACTCTGTTAGCTGAATGCTCAGATCAGAAAGAAGTTTCACAGAATGCTTCTGTGTAGTTTATAGTTGAATATATTCCTTTTTCCACTACTACGCTCTTAGCGCTCCAAATGTCCAGTTGCATTTTCTACAGAAAGAGTGTTCAGATCTGCTCAATCAAAAGTATGGTTTAACTCTGTTAGCTGAATGCACAGATCAGAAAGAAGTTTCACCGAATGATTCTGTGTAGTTTATATTTGAAGACATTCCTTTTTCCACTATTACCCTCTTAGCGCTCCGAATCTCCACTTGCATTTTCTACAAAAAGAGTGTTTCATAACTGCTCAATCAAAAATATGTTTTATCTCTGTTAACTGAATTTACAGATCAGAAATAAGTTTCACAGAATGCATCTGTGTAGTTTTTATTTGAAGATATTCTTTTTCCCAATGTAGGCCTCTTAGCGCTTAGCATGTCCAATTGCAGTTTCTACAGAAAGAGTGTTTCAGAATGGCTCAAGCAAAAGTAAGGTTCAACTCTGTTAGTTGAATGCACAGAACAGAAAGAATTTTCACAGAATGCTACTGTGTAGTTTATATTTGAATATATTCCTTTTTCCACTATTACCCTCTTAGCGCTCCGAATGTCCACTTGCATTTTCTACAGAAAGAGTGTTCAGAACTGCGCAATCAAAAGTATGGTTTAACTCTGTTAGCTTAATGAACATATCAGAAATAAGTTTCACACAATGCTTCTGTGTAGTTTTTATTTGAAGATATTATTTTTCCCAATATAGGCCTCTTAGCGCTCAGAATGTCCAATTGCAGTTTCTACAGAAAGAGTGTTTCAGAAAGGCTCAATCAAATGTAAGGTTCAACTCTGTTAGTTGAATGCACAGAACAGAAAGAAGTTTCATACAATGCTTCTGTGTAGTTTATATTTGAACATATTCTTTTTTCCACTATTACCCACTTAGCGCTACGAATGTCCAGTTGCATTTTCTACAGACAGAGTGTTTCAAAACTGCTCAATCAAAAGTATGGTTTAACTCTGTTAGCTGAATGCTCAGATCAGAAAGAAGTTTCACAGAATGCTTCTGTGTAGTTTATATTTGAATATATTCCTTTTTCCACTACTACTCTCTTAGCGCTGCAAATGTCCAGTTGCATTTTCTACAGAAAGAGTGTTCAGATCTGCTCAATCAAAAGTACGGTTTAACTCTGTTAGCTGAATGCACAGATCAGAAAGAAGTTTCACAGAATGATTCTGTGTAGTTTATATTTGGAGACATTCCTTTTTCCACTATTACCCTCTTAGCGCTCCGAATCTCCACTTGCATTTTCTACATAAAGGGTGTTTCAGAACGGCTCAATCAAAACTAAGGTTCAACTCTTTTAGTTGAACAAACAGAACAGAAAGGAGTTTCACACAATTCTTCTGTGTAGTTTTTATTTGTAGACATTCTTTTTCCCAATATAGGCCTCTTAGCGCTCAGAATGTCCAATTGCAGTTTCTACAGAAAGAGTGTTTCAGAACGGCTCAATCAAAAGTAAGGTTCAACTCTGTTAGTTGAATGCACAGAACAGAAAGTAGTTTCATACAATGCTTCTGTGTAGTTTATATTTGAACATATTCTTTTTTCCACTATTACCCACTTAGCGCTACGAATGTCCAGTTGCATTTTCTACAGACAGAGTGTTTCAAAGCTGCTCTATCAAAAGTATGGTTTAACTCTGTTAGCTGAATGCTCAGATCAGAAAGAAGTTTCACAGAATGCTTCTGTGTAGTTTATATTTGAATATATTCCTTTTTCCACTACTACGCTCTTAGCGCTCCAAATGTCCAGTTGCATTTTCTACACAAAGAGTGTTCAGATCTGCTCAATCAAAAGTGTGGTTTAACTCTGTTAGCTGAATGCACAGATCAGGAAGAAGTTTCACCGAATGATTCTGTGTAGTTTATATTTGAAGACATTACTTTTTCCACTATTACCTTCTTAGCGCTCAGATTCTCCACTTGCATTTTCTACAAAAAGAGTGTTTCATAACTGCTCAATCAAAAATATGTTTTATATCTGTTAACTGAATTTACAGATCAGAAATATGTTTCACAGAATGCATCTGTGTAGTTTTTATTTGAAGATATTCTTTTTCCCAATGTAGGCCTCTTAGCGCTTAGCATGTCCAATTGCAGTTTCTACAGAAAGAGTGTTTCAGAACGGCTCAATCAAAAGTAAGGTTCAACTCTGTTAGTTGAATGCACAGAACAGAAAGAATTTTCACAGAATGCTACTGTGTAGTTTATATTTGAATATATTCCTTTTTCCACTATTACCCTCTTAGCGCTCCGAATGTCCACTTGCATTTTCTACAGAAAGAGTGTTCAGAACTGCGCAATCAAAAGTATGGTTTAACTCTGTTAGCTTAATGAACATATCAGAAATAAGTTTCACACAATGCTTCTGTGTAGTTTTTATTTGAAGATATTATTTTTCCCAATATAGGCCTCTTAGCGCTCAGAATGTCCAATTGCAGTTTCTACAGAAAGAGTGTTTCAGAAAGGCTCAATCAAAAGTATGGTTCAACTCTGTTAGTTGAATGCACAGAACAGAAAGAAGTTTCATACAATGCTTCTGTGTAGTTTATATTTGAACATATTCTTTTTTCCACTATTACCCACTTAGCGCTACGAATGTCCAGTTGCGTTTTCTACAGACAGAGTGTTTCAAAACTGCTCAATCAAAGTATGGTTTAACTCTGTTAGCTGAATGCTCAGATCAGAAAGAAGTTTCACAGAATGCTTCTGTGTAGTTTATATTTGAATATATTCCTTTTTCCACTACTACTCTCTTAGCGCTCCAAATGTCCAGTTGCATTTTCTACAGAAAGAGTGTTCAGATCTGCTCAATCAAAAGTATGGTTTAACTCTGTTAGCGGAATGCACAGATCAGAAAGAAGTTTCACAGAATGATTCTGTGTAGTTTATATTTGGAGACATTCCTTTTTCCACTATTACCCTCTTAGCGCTCCGAATCTCCACTTGCATTTTCTACAGAAAGAGTGTTTCAGAACGGCTCAATCAAAACTAAGGTTCAACTCTTTTAGTTGAACAAACAGAACAGAAAGAAGTTTCACACAATTCTTCTGTGTAGTTTTTATTTGTAGACATTTTTTTTCCCAATATAGGCCTCTTAGCGCTCACAATGTCCAATTGCAGTTTCTACAGAAAGAGTGTTTCAGAACGGCTCAATCAAAAGTAAGGTTCAACTCTGTTAGTTGAATGCACAGAACAGAAAGAAGTTTCATACAATGCTTCTGTGTAGTTTATATTTGAACATATTCTTTTTTCCACTATTACCCACTTAGCGCTACGAATGTCCAGTTGCATTTTCTACAGACAGAGTGTTTCAAAACTGCTCAATCAAAAGTATGGTTTAACTCTGTTAGCTGAATGCTCAGATCAGAAAGAAGTTTCACAGAATGCTTCTGTGTAGTTTATATTTGAATATATTCCTTTTTCCACTACTACGCTCTTAGCGCTCCAAATGTCCAGTTGCATTTTCTACACAAAGAGTGTTCAGATCTGCTCAATCAAAAGTGTGGTTTAACTCTGTTAGCTGAATGCACAGATCAGAAAGAAGTTTCACCGAATGATTCTGTGTAGTTTATATTTGAAGACATTCCTTTTTCCACTATTACCCTCTTAGCGCTCCGAATCTCCACTTGCATTTTCTACAAAAAGAGTGTTTCATAACTGCTCAATCAAAAATATGTTTTATCTCTGTTAACTGAATTTACAGATCAGAAATAAGTTTCACAGAATGCATCTGTGTAGTTTTTATTTGAAGATATTCTTTTTCCCAATGTAGGCCTCTTAGCGCTTAGCATGTCCAATTGCAGTTTCTACAGAAAGAGTGTTTCAGAACGACTCAATCAAAAGTAAGGTTCAACTCTGTTAGTTGAATGCACAGAACAGAAAGAATTTTCACAGAATGCTACTGTGTAGTTTATATTTGAATATATTCCTTTTTCCACTAGTACCCTCTTAGCGCTCCGAATGTCCACTTGCATTTTCTACAGAAAGAGTGTTCAGAACTTCGCAATCAAAAGTATGGTTTAACTCTGTTAGCTTAATGAACATATCAGAAATAAGTTTCACACAATGCTTCTGTGTAGATTTTATTTGAAGATATTATTTTTCCCAATAGAGGCCTCTTAGCGCTCAGAATGTCCAATTGCAGTTTCTACAGAAAGAGTGTTTCAGAAAGGCTCAAACAAAAGTAAGGTTCAACTCTGTTAGTTGAATGCACAGAACAGAAAGAAGTTTCATACAATGCTTCTGTGTAGTTTATATTTGAACATATTCTTTTTTCCACTGTTACCCACTTAGCGCTACGAATGTCCAGTTGCATTTTCTACAGACAGAGTGTTTCAAAACTGCTCAATCAAAAGTATGGTTTAACTCTGTTAGCTGAATGCTCAGATCAGAAAGAAGTTTCACAGAATGCTTCTGTGTAGTTTATATTTGAATATATTCCTTTTTCCACTACTACTCTCTTAGCGCTGCAAATGTCCAGTTGCATTTTCTACAGAAAGAGTGTTCAGATCTGCTCAATCAAAAGTATGTTTTAACTCTGTTAGCTGAATGCACAGATCAGAAAGAAGTTTCACAAAATGATTCTGTGTAGTTTATATTTGGAGACATTCCTTTTTCCACTATTACCCTCTTAGCACTCCGAATCTCCACTTGCATTTTCTACAGAAAGAGTGTTTCAGAACGGCTCAATCAAAACTAAGGTTCAACTCTTTTAGTTGAACAAACAGAACAGAAAGAAGTTTCACACAATTCTTCTGTGTAGTTTTTAATTGTAGACATTCTTTTTCCCAATATAGGCCTCTTAGCGCTCAGAATGTCCAATTGCAGTTTCTACAGAAAGAGTGTTTCAGAACGGCTCAATCAAAAGTAAGGTTCAACTCTGTTAGTTGAATGCACAGAACAGAAAGAAGTTTCATACAATGCTTCTGTGTAGTTTATATTTGAACATATTCTTTTTTCCACTATTACCCACTTAGCGCTACGAATGTCCAGTTGCATTTTCTACAGACAGAGTGTTCCAAAACTGCTCAATCAAAAGTATGGTTTAACTATGTTAGCTGAATGCTCAGATCAGAAAGAAGTTTCACAGAATGCTTCTGTGTAGTTTATAGTTGAATATATTCCTTTTTCCACTACTACGCTCTTAGCGCTCCAAATGTCCAGTTGCATTTTCTACAGAAAGAGTGTTCAGATCTGCTCAATCAAAAGTATGGTTTAACTCTGTTAGCTGAATGCACAGATCAGAAAGAAGTTTCACCGAATGATTCTGTGTAGTTTATATTTGAAGACATTCCTTTTTCCACTATTACCCTCTTAGCGCTCCGAATCTCCACTTGCATTTTCTACAAAAAGAGTGTTTCATAACTGCTCAATCAAAAATATGTTTTATCTCTGTTAACTGAATTTACAGATCAGAAATAAGTTTCACAGAATGCATCTGTGTAGTTTTTATTTGAAGATATTCTTTTTCCCAATGTAGGCCTCTTAGCGCTTAGCATGTCCAATTGCAGTTTCTACAGAAAGAGTGTTTCAGAATGGCTCAAGCAAAAGTAAGGTTCAACTCTGTTAGTTGAATGCACAGAACAGAAAGAATTTTCACAGAATGCTACTGTGTAGTTTATATTTGAATATATTCCTTTTTCCACTATTACCCTCTTAGCGCTCCGAATGTCCACTTGCATTTTCTACAGAAAGAGTGTTCAGAACTGCGCAATCAAAAGTATGGTTTAACTCTGTTAGCTTAATGAACATATCAGAAATAAGTTTCACACAATGCTTCTGTGTAGTTTTTATTTGAAGATATTATTTTTCCCAATATAGGCCTCTTAGCGCTCAGAATGTCCAATTGCAGTTTCTACAGAAAGAGTGTTTCAGAAAGGCTCAATCAAATGTAAGGTTCAACTCTGTTAGTTGAATGCACAGAACAGAAAGAAGTTTCATACAATGCTTCTGTGTAGTTTATATTTGAACATATTCTTTTTTCCACTATTACCCACTTAGCGCTACGAATGTCCAGTTGCATTTTCTACAGACAGAGTGTTTCAAAACTGCTCAATCAAAAGTATGGTTTAACTCTGTTAGCTGAATGCTCAGATCAGAAAGAAGTTTCACAGAATGCTTCTGTGTAGTTTATATTTGAATATATTCCTTTTTCCACTACTACTCTCTTAGCGCTGCAAATGTCCAGTTGCATTTTCTACAGAAAGAGTGTTCAGATCTGCTCAATCAAAAGTACGGTTTAACTCTGTTAGCTGAATGCACAGATCAGAAAGAAGTTTCACAGAATGATTCTGTGTAGTTTATATTTGGAGACATTCCTTTTTCCACTATTACCCTCTTAGCGCTCCGAATCTCCACTTGCATTTTCTACATAAAGGGTGTTTCAGAACGGCTCAATCAAAACTAAGGTTCAACTCTTTTAGTTGAACAAACAGAACAGAAAGAAGTTTCACACAATTCTTCTGTGTAGTTTTTATTTGTAGACATTCTTTTTCCCAATATAGGCCTCTTAGCGCTCAGAATGTCCAATTGCAGTTTCTACAGAAAGAGTGTTTCAGAACGGCTCAATCAAAAGTAAGGTTCAACTCTGTTAGTTGAATGCACAGAACAGAAAGTAGTTTCATACAATGCTTCTGTGTAGTTTATATTTGAAAATATTCTTTTTTCCACTATTACCCACTTAGCGCTACGAATGTCCAGTTGCATTTTCTACAGACAGAGTGTTTCAAAGCTGCTCTATCAAAAGTATGGTTTAACTCTGTTAGCTGAATGCTCAGATCAGAAAGAAGTTTCACAGAATGCTTCTGTGTAGTTTATATTTGAATATATTCCTTTTTCCACTACTACGCTCTTAGCGCTCCAAATGTCCAGTTGCATTTTCTACACAAAGAGTGTTCAGATCTGCTCAATCAAAAGTGTGGTTTAACTCTGTTAGCTGAATGCACAGATCAGGAAGAAGTTTCACCGAATGATTCTGTGTAGTTTATATTTGAAGACATTACTTTTTCCACTATTACCTTCTTAGCGCTCAGATTCTCCACTTGCATTTTCTACAAAAAGAGTGTTTCATAACTGCTCAATCAAAAATATGTTTTATATCTGTTAACTGAATTTACAGATCAGAAATATGTTTCACAGAATGCATCTGTGTAGTTTTTATTTGAAGATATTCTTTTTCCCAATGTAGGCCTCTTAGCGCTTAGCATGTCCAATTGCAGTTTCTACAGAAAGAGTGTTTCAGAACGGCTCAATCAAAAGTAAGGTTCAACTCTGTTAGTTGAATGCACAGAACAGAAAGAATTTTCACAGAATGCTACTGTGTAGTTTATATTTGAATATATTCCTTTTTCCACTATTACCCTCTTAGCGCTCCGAATGTCCACTTGCATTTTCTACAGAAAGAGTGTTCAGAACTGCGCAATCAAAAGTATGGTTTAACTCTGTTAGCTTAATGAACATATCAGAAATAAGTTTCACACAATGCTTCTGTGTAGTTTTTATTTGAAGATATTATTTTTCCCAATATAGGCCTCTTAGCGCTCAGAATGTCCAATTGCAGTTTCTACAGAAAGAGTGTTTCAGAAAGGCTCAATCAAAAGTATGGTTCAACTCTGTTAGTTGAATGCACAGAACAGAAAGAAGTTTCATACAATGCTTCTGTGTAGTTTATATTTGAACATATTCTTTTTTCCACTATTACCCACTTAGCGCTACGAATGTCCAGTTGCGTTTTCTACAGACAGAGTGTTTCAAAACTGCTCAATCAAAGTATGGTTTAACTCTGTTAGCTGAATGCTCAGATCAGAAAGAAGTTTCACAGAATGCTTCTGTGTAGTTTATATTTGAATATATTCCTTTTTCCACTACTACTCTCTTAGCGCTCCAAATGTCCAGTTGCATTTTCTACAGAAAGAGTGTTCAGATCTGCTCAATCAAAAGTATGGTTTAACTCTGTTAGCGGAATGCACAGATCAGAAAGAAGTTTCACAGAATGATTCTGTGTAGTTTATATTTGGAGACATTCCTTTTTCCACTATTACCCTCTTAGCGCTCCGAATCTCCACTTGCATTTTCTACAGAAAGAGTGTTTCAGAACGGCTCAATCAAAACTAAGGTTCAACTCTTTTAGTTGAACAAACAGAACAGAAAGAAGTTTCACACAATTCTTCTGTGTAGTTTTTATTTGTAGACATTTTTTTTCCCAATATAGGCCTCTTAGCGCTCACAATGTCCAATTGCAGTTTCTACAGAAAGAGTGTTTCAGAACGGCTCAATCAAAAGTAAGGTTCAACTCTGTTAGTTGAATGCACAGAACAGAAAGAAGTTTCATACAATGCTTCTGTGTAGTTTATATTTGAACATATTCTTTTTTCCACTATTACCCACTTAGCGCTACGAATGTCCAGTTGCATTTTCTACAGACAGAGTGTTTCAAAACTGCTCAATCAAAAGTATGGTTTAACTCTGTTAGCTGAATGCTCAGATCAGAAAGAAGTTTCACAGAATGCTTCTGTGTAGTTTATATTTGAATATATTCCTTTTTCCACTACTACGCTCTTAGCGCTCCAAATGTCCAGTTGCATTTTCTACACAAAGAGTGTTCAGATCTGCTCAATCAAAAGTGTGGTTTAACTCTGTTAGCTGAATGCACAGATCAGAAAGAAGTTTCACCGAATGATTCTGTGTAGTTTATATTTGAAGACATTCCTTTTTCCACTATTACCCTCTTAGCGCTCCGAATCTCCACTTGCATTTTCTACAAAAAGAGTGTTTCATAACTGCTCAATCAAAAATATGTTTTATCTCTGTTAACTGAATTTACAGATCAGAAATAAGTTTCACAGAATGCAT
This sequence comes from Symphalangus syndactylus, assembly GCF_028878055.3. Taxonomy (NCBI): domain Eukaryota; kingdom Metazoa; phylum Chordata; class Mammalia; order Primates; family Hylobatidae; genus Symphalangus; species Symphalangus syndactylus. Next base: position 15,344,378 of record NC_072441.2, read on the forward strand.
CTGTGTAGTTTTTATTTGAAGATATTCTTTTTCCCAATGTAGGCCTCTTAGCGCTTAGCATGTCCAATTGCAGTTTCTACAGAAAGAGTGTTTCAGAACGACTCAATCAAAAGTAAGGTTCAACTCTGTTAGTTGAATGCACAGAACAGAAAGAATTTTCACAGAATGCTACTGTGTAGTTTATATTTGAATATATTCCTTTTTCCACTAGTACCCTCTTAGCGCTCCGAATGTCCACTTGCATTTTCTACAGAAAGAGTGTTCAGAACTTCGCAATCAAAAGTATGGTTTAACTCTGTTAGCTTAATGAACATATCAGAAATAAGTTTCACACAATGCTTCTGTGTAGATTTTATTTGAAGATATTATTTTTCCCAATAGAGGCCTCTTAGCGCTCAGAATGTCCAATTGCAGTTTCTACAGAAAGAGTGTTTCAGAAAGGCTCAATCAAAAGTAAGGTTCAACTCTGTTAGTTGAATGCACAGAACAGAAAGAAGTTTCATACAATGCTTCTGTGTAGTTTATATTTGAACATATTCTTTTTTCCACTGTTACCCACTTAGCGCTACGAATGTCCAGTTGCATTTTCTACAGACAGAGTGTTTCAAAACTGCTCAATCAAAAGTATGGTTTAACTCTGTTAGCTGAATGCTCAGATCAGAAAGAAGTTTCACAGAATGCTTCTGTGTAGTTTATATTTGAATATATTCCTTTTTCCACTACTACTCTCTTAGCGCTGCAAATGTCCAGTTGCATTTTCTACAGAAAGAGTGTTCAGATCTGCTCAATCAAAAGTACGGTTTAACTCTGTTAGCTGAATGCACATATCAGAAAGAAGTTTCACAGAATGATTCTGTGTAGTTTATATTTGGAGACATTCCTTTTTCCACTATTACCCTCTTAGCGCTCCGAATCTCCCCTTGCATTTTCTACAGAAAGAGTGTTTCAGAACGGCTCAATCAAAACTAAGGTTCAACTCTTTTAGTTGAACAAACAGAACAGAAAGAAGTTTCACACAATTCTTCTGTGTAGTTTTTATTTGTAGACATTCTTTTTCCCAATATAGGCCTCTTAGCGCTCAGAATGTCCAATTGCAGTTTCTACAGAAAGAGTGTTTCAGAACGGCTCAATCAAAAGTAAGGTTCAACTCTGTTAGTTGAATGCACAGAACAGAAAGAAGTTTCATACAATGCTTCTGTGTAGTTTATATTTGAACATATTCTTTTTTCCACTATTACCCACTTAGCGCTACGAATGTCCAGTTGCATTTTCTACAGACGGAGTGTTTCAAAACTGCTCAATCAAAAGTATGGTTTAACTCTGTTAGCTGAATGCTCAGATCAGAAAGAAGTTTCACAGAATGCTTCTGTGTAGTTTATATTTGAATATATTCCTTTTTCCACTACTACGCTCTTAGCGCTCCAAATGTCCAGTTGCATTTTCTACACAAAGAGTGTTCAGATCTGCTCAATCAAAAGTGTGGTTTAACTCTGTTAGCTGAATGCACAGATCAGAAAGAAGTTTCACCGAATGATTCTGTGTAGTTTATATTTGAAGACATTCCTTTTTCCACTATTAACCTCTTAGCGCTCCGAATCTCCACTTGCATTTTCTACAAAAAGAGTGTTTCATAACTGCTCAATCAAAAATATGTTTTATCTCTGTTAACTGAATTTACAGATCAGAAATAAGTTTCACAGAATGCATCTGTGTAGTTTTTATTTGAAGATATTCATTTTCCCAATGTAGGCCTCTTAGCGCTTAGCATGTCCAATTGCAGTTTCTACAGAAAGAGTGTTTCAGAACGGCTCAATCAAAAGTAAGGTTCAACTCTGTTAGTTGAATGCACAGAACAGAAAGAATTTTCACAGAATGCTACTGTGTAGTTTATATTTGAATATATTCCTTTTTCCACTATTACCCTCTTAGCGCTCCGAATGTTCACTTGCATTTTCTACAGAAAGAGTGTTCAGAACTGCGCAATCAAAAGTATGGTTTAACTCTGTTAGCTTAATGAACATATCAGAAATAAGTTTCACACAATGCTTCTGTGTAGTTTTTATTTGAAGATATTATTTTTCCCAATATAGGCCTCTTAGCGCTCAAAATGTCCAATTGCAGTTTCTACAGAAAGAGTGTTTCAGAAAGGCTCAATCAAAAGTAAGGTTCAACTCTGTTAGTTGAATGCACAGAACAGAAAGAAGTTTCATACAATGCTTCTGTGTAGTTTATATTTGAACATATTCTTTTTTTTACTATTACCCACTTAGCGCTACGAATGTCCAGTTGCGTTTTCTACAGACAGAGTGTTTCAAAACTGCTCAATCAAAGTATGGTTTAACTCTGTTAGCTGAATGCTCAGATCAGAAAGAAGTTTCACAGAATGCATCTGTGTAGTTTATATTTGAATATATTCCTTTTTCCACTACTACTCTCTTAGCGCTCCAAATGTCCAGTTGCATTTTCTACAGAAAGAGTGTTCAGATCTGCTCAATCAAAAGTATGGTTTAACTCTGTTAGCGGAATGCACAGATCAGAAAGAAGTTTCACAGAATGATTCTGTGTAGTTTATATTTGGAGACATTCCTTTTTCCACTATTACCCCCTTAGCACTCCGAATCTCCACTTGCATTTTCTACAGAAAGAGTGTTTCAGAACGGCTCAATCAAAACTAAGGTTCAACTCTTTTAGTTGAACAAACAGAACAGAAAGAAGTTTCACACAATTCTTCTGTGTAGTTTTTATTTGTAGACATTCTTTTTCCCAATATAGGCCTCTTAGCGCTCAGAATGTCCAATTGCAGTTTCTACAGAAAGAGTGTTTCAGAACGGCTCAATCAAAAGTAAGGTTCAACTCTGTTAGTTGAATGCACAGAACAGAAAGAAGTTTCATACAATGCTTCTGTGTAGTTTATATTTGAACATATTCTTTTTTCCACTATTACCCACTTAGTGCTACGAATGTCCAGTTGCATTTTCTACAGACAGAGTGTTTCAAAACTGCTCAATCAAAAGTATGGTTTAACTCTGTTAGCTGAATGCTCAGATCAGAAAGAAGTTTCACAGAATGCTTCTGTGTAGTTTATATTTGAATATATTCCTTTTTCCACTACTACGCTCTTAGCGCTCCAAATGTACAGTTGCATTTACTACACAAAGAGTGTTCAGATCTGCTCAATCAAAAGTGTGGTTTAACTCTGTTAGCTGAATGCACAGATCAGAAAGAAGTTTCACCGAATGATTCTGTGTAGTTTATATTTGAAGACATTCCTTTTTCCACTATTACCATCTTAGCGCTCCGAATCTCCACTTGCATTTTCTACAAAAAGAGTGTTTCATAACTGCTCAATCAAAAATATGTTTTATCTGTGTTAACTGAATTTACAGATCAGAAATAAGTTTCACAGAATGCATCTGTGTAGTTTTTATTTGAAGATATTCTTTTTCCCAATGTAGGCCTCTTAGCGCTTAGCATGTCCAATTGCAGTTTCTACAGAAAGAGTGTTTCAGAACGGCTCAATCAAAAGTAAGGTTCAACTCTGTTAGTTGAATGCACAGAACAGAAAGAATTTTCACAGAATGCTACTGTGTAGTTTATATTTGAATATATTCCTTTTTCCACTAGTACCCTCTTAGCGCTCCGAATGTCCACTTGCATTTTCTACAGAAAGAGTGTTCAGAACTGCGCAATCAAAAGTATGGTTTAACTCTGTTAGCTTAATGAACATATCAGAAATAAGTTTCACACAATGCTTCTGTGTAGTTTTTATTTGAAGATATTATTTTTCCCAATATAGGCCTCTTAGCGCTCAGAATGTCCAATTGCAGTTTCTACAGAAAGAGTGTTTCAGAAAGGCTCAATCAAAAGTAAGGTTCAACTCTGTTAGTTGAATGCACAGAAAAGAAAGAAGTTTCATACAATGCTTCTGTGTAGTTTATATTTGAACATATTCTTTTTTCCACTGTTACCCACTTAGCGCTACGAATGTCCAGTTGCATTTTCTACAGACAGAGTGTTTCAAAACTGCTCAATCAAAAGTATGGTTTAACTCTGTTAGCTGAATGCTCAGATCAGAAAGAAGTTTCACGGAATGCTTCTGTGTAGTTTATATTTGAACATATTCCTTTTTCCACTACTACTCTCTTAGCGCTGCAAATGTCCAGTTGCATTTTCTACAGAAAGAGTGTTCAGATCTGCTCAATCAAAAGTACGGTTTAACTCTGTTAGCTGAATGCACAGATCAGAAAGAAGTTTCACGGAATGATTCTGTGTAGTTTATATTTGGAGACATTCCTTTTTCCACTATTACCCTCTTAGCGCTCCGAATCTCCACTTGCATTTTCTACAGAAAGAGTGTTTCAGAACGGCTCAATCAAAACTAAGGTTCAACTCTTTTAGTTGAACAAACAGAACAGAAAGATGTTTCACACAATTCTTCTGTGTAGTTTTTATTTGTAGACATTCTTTTTCCCAATATAGGCCTCTTAGCGCTCAGAATGTCCAATTGCAGTTTCTACAGAAAGAGTGTTTCAGAACGGCTCAATCAAAAGTAAGGTTCAACTCTGTTAGTTGAATGCACAGAACAGAAAGAAGTTTCATACAATGCTTCTGTGTAGTTTATATTTGAACATATTCTTTTTTCCACTATTACCCACTTAGCGCTACGAATGTGCCGTTGCATTTTCTACAGACAGAGTGTTTCAAAACTGCTCAATCAAAAGTATGGTTTAACTCTGTTAGCTGAATGCTCAGATCAGAAAGAAGTTTCACAGAATGCTTCTGTGTAGTTTATATTTGAATATATTCCTTTTTCCACTACTACGCTCTTAGCGCTCCAAATGTCCAGTTGCATTTTCTACACAAAGAGTGTTCAGATCTGCTCAATCAAAAGTGTGGTTTAACTCTGTTAGCTGAATGCACAGATCAGAAAGAAGTTTCACCTAATGATTCTGTGTAGTTTATATTTGAAGACATTCCTTTTTCCACTATTACCCTCTTAGCGCTCCGAATCTCCACTTGCATTTTCTACAAAAAGAGTGTTTCATAACTGCTCAATCAAAAATATGTTTTATCTCTGTTAACTGAATTTACAGATCAGAAATAAGTTTCACAGAATGCATCTGTGTAGTTTTTATTTGAAGATATTCTTTTTCCCAATGTAGGCCTCTTAGCGCTTAGCATGTCCAATTGCAGTTTCTACAGAAAGAGTGTTTCAGAACGGCTCAATCAAAAGTAAGGTTCAACTCTGTTAGTTGAATGCACAGAACAGAAAGAATTTTCACAGAATGCTACTGTGTAGTTTATATTTGAATATATTCCTTTTTCCACTATTACCCTCTTAGCGCTCCGAATGTCCACTTGCATTTTCTACAGAAAGAGTGTTCAGAACTGCGCAATCAAAAGTATGGTTTAACTCTGTTAGCTTAATGAACATATCAGAAATAAGTTTCACACAATGCTTCTGTGTAGTTTTTATTTGAAGATATTATTTTTCCCAATGGAGGCCTCTTAGCGCTCAGAATGTCCAATTGCAGTTTCTACAGAAAGAGTGTTTCAGAACGGCTCAATCAAATGTAAGGTTCAACTCTGTTAGTTGAATGCACAGAACAGAAAGAAGTTTCATACAATGCTTCTGTGTAGTTTATATTTGAACATATTCTTTTTTCCACTATTACCCACTTAGCGCTACGAATGTCCAGTTGCATTTTCTACAGACAGAGTGTTTCAAAACTGCTCAATCAAAAGTATGGTTTAACTCTGTTAGCTGAATGCTCAGATCAGAAAGAAGTTTCACAGAATGCTTCTGTGTAGTTTATATTTGAATATATTCCTTTTTCCACTACTACGCTCTTAGCGCTCCAAATGTACAGTTGCATTTTCTACACAAAGAGTGTTCAGATCGGCTCAATCAAAAGTGTGGTTTAACTCTGTTAGCTGAATGCACAGATCAGAAAGAAGTTTCACCGAATGATTCTGTGTAGTTTATATTTGAAGACATTCCTTTTTCCACTATTACCATCTTAGCGCTCCGAATCTCCACTTGCATTTTCTACAAAAAGAGTGTTTCATAACTGCTCAATCAAAAATATGTTTTATCTCTGTTAACTGAATTTACAGATCAGAAATAAGTTTCACAGAATGCATCTGTGTAGTTTTTATTTGAAGATATTCTTTTTCCCAATGTAGGCCTCTTAGCGCTTAGCATGTCCAATTGCAGTTTCTACAGAAAGAGTGTTTCAGAACGGCTCAATCAAAAGTAAGGTTCAACTCTGTTAGTTGAATGCACAGAACAGAAAGTATTTTCACAGAATGCTACTGTGTAGTTTATATTTGAATATATTCCTTTTTCCACTAGTACCCTCTTAGCGCTCCGAATGTCCACTTGCATTTTCTACAGAAAGAGTGTTCAGAACTGCGCAATCAAAAGTATGGTTTAACTCTGTTAGCTTAATGAACATATCAGAAATAAGTTTCACACAATGCTTCTGTGTAGTTTTTATTTGAAGATATTATTTTTCCCAATATAGGCCTCTTAGCGCTCAGAATGTCCAATTGCAGTTTCTACAGAAAGAGTGTTTCAGAAAGGCTCAATCAAAAGTAAGGTTCAACTCTGTTAGTTGAATGCACAGAAAAGAAAGAAGTTTCATACAATGCTTCTGTGTAGTTTATATTTGAACATATTCTTTTTTCCACTGTTACCCACTTAGCGCTACGAATGTCCAGTTGCATTTTCTACAGACAGAGTGTTTCAAAACTGCTCAATCAAAAGTATGGTTTAACTCTGTTAGCTGAATGCTCAGATCAGAAAGAAGTTTCACAGAATGCTTCTGTGTAGTTTATATTTGAACATATTCCTTTTTGCACTACTACTCTCTTAGCGCTGCAAATGTCCAGTTGCATTTTCTACAGAAAGAGTGTTCAGATCTGCTCAATCAAAAGTACGGTTTAACTCTGTTAGCTGAATGCACAGATCAGAAAGAAGTTTCACAGAATGATTCTGTGTAGTTTATATTTGGAGACATTCCTTTTTCCACTATTACCCTCTTAGCGCTCCGAATCTCCACTTGCATTTTCTACAGAAAGAGTGTTTCAGAACGGCTCAATCAAAACTAAGGTTCAACTCTTTTAGTTGAACAAACAGAACAGAAAGATGTTTCACACAATTCTTCTGTGTAGTTTTTATTTGTAGACATTCTTTTTCCCAATATAGGCCTCTTAGCGCTCAGAATGTCCAATTGCAGTTTCTACAGAAAGAGTGTTTCAGAACGGCTCAATCAAAAGTAAGGTTCAACTCTGTTAGTTGAATGCACAGAACAGAAAGAAGTTTCATACAATGCTTCTGTGTAGTTTATATTTGAACATATTCTTTTTTCCACTATTACCCACTTAGCGCTACGAATGTGCCGTTGCATTTTCTACAGACAGAGTGTTTCAAAACTGCTCAATCAAAAGTATGGTTTAACTCTGTTAGCTGAATGCTCAGATCAGAAAGAAGTTTCACAGAATGCTTCTGTGTAGTTTATATTTGAATATATTCCTTTTTCCACTACTACGCTCTTAGCGCTCCAAATGTCCAGTTGCATTTTCTACACAAAGAGTGTTCAGATCTGCTCAATCAAAAGTGTGGTTTAACTCTGTTAGCTGAATGCACAGATCAGAAAGAAGTTTCACCTAATGATTCTGTGTAGTTTATATTTGAAGACATTCCTTTTTCCACTATTACCCTCTTAGCGCTCCGAATCTCCACTTGCATTTTCTACAAAAAGAGTGTTTCATAACTGCTCAATCAAAAATATGTTTTATCTCTGTTAACTGAATTTACAGATCAGAAATAAGTTTCACAGAATGCATCTGTGTAGTTTTTATTTGAAGATATTCTTTTTCCCAATGTAGGCCTCTTAGCGCTTAGCATGTCCAATTGCAGTTTCTACAGAAAGAGTGTTTCAGAACGGCTCAATCAAAAGTAAGGTTCAGCTCTGTTAGTTGAATGCACAGAACAGAAAGAATTTTCACAGAATGCTACTGTGTAGTTTATATTTGAATATATTCCTTTTTCCACTATTACCCTCTTACCGCTCCGAATGTCCACTTGCATTTTCTACAGAAAGAGTGTTCAGAACTGCGCAATCAAAAGTATGGTTTAACTCTGTTAGCTTAATGAACATATCAGAAATAAGTTTCACACAATGCCTCTGTGTAGTTTTTATTTGAAGATATTATTTTTCCCAATATAGGCCTCTTAGCGCTCAGAATGTCCAATTGCACTTTCTACAGAAAGAGTGTTTCAGAAAGGCTCAATCAAAAGTATGGTTCAACTCTGTTAGTTGAATGCACAGAACAGAAAGAAGTTTCATACAATGCTTCTGTGTAGTTTATATTTGAACATATTCTTTTTTCCACTGTTAACCACTTAGCGCTACGAATGTCCAGTTGCATTTTCTACAGACAGAGTGTTTCAAAACTGCTCAATCAAAAGTATGGTTTAACTCTGTTAGCTGAATGCTCAGATCAGAAAGAAGTTTCACAGAATGCTTCTGTGTAGTTTATATTTGAATATATTCCATTTTCCACTACTACTCTCTTAGCGCTGCAAATGTCCAGTTGCATTTTCTACAGAAAGAGTGTTCAGACCTGCTCAATCAAAAGTACGGTTTAATACTGTTAGCTGAATGCACAGATCAGAAAGAAGTTTCACAGAATGATTCTGTGTAGTTTATATTTGGAGACATTCCTTTTTCCACTATTACCCTCTTAGCGCTCCGAATCTCCACTTGCATTTTCTACAGAAAGAGTGTTTCAGAACGGCTCAATCAAAACTAAGGTTCAACTCTTTTAGTTGAACAAACAGAACAGAAAGAAGTTTCACACAATTCTTCTGTGTAGTTTTTATTTGTTGACATACTTTTTCCCAATATAGGCCTCTTAGCGCTCAGAATGTCCAATTGCAGTTTCTACAGAAAGAGTGTTTCAGAACGGCTCAATCAAAAGTAAGGTTCAACTCTGTTAGTTGAATGCACAGAACAGAAAGAAGTTTCATACAATGCTTCTGTGTAATTTATATTTGAACATATTCTTTTTTCCACTATTACCCACTTAGCGCTACGAATGTCCAGTTGCATTTTCTACAGACAGAGTGTTTCAAAACTGCTCAATCAAAAGTATGGTTTAACTCTGTTAGCTGAATGCTCAGATCAGAAAGAAGTTTCACAGAATGCTTCTGTGTAGTTTATATTTGAATATATTCCTTTTTCCACTACTACGCTCTTAGCGCTCCAAATGTCCAGTTGCATTTTCTACACAAAGAGTGTTCAGATCTGCTCAATCAAAAGTGTGGTTTAACTCTGTTAGCTGAATGCACAGATCAGGAAGAAGTTTCACCGAATGATTCTGTGTAGTTTATATTTGAAGACATTCCTTTTTCCACTATTACCCTCTTAGCGCTCCGAATCTCCACTTGCATTTTCTACAAAAAGAGTGTTTCATAACTGCTCAATCAAAAATATGTTTTATCTGTGTTAACTGAATTTACAGATCAGAAATAAGTTTCACAGAATGCATCTGTGTAGTTTTTATTTGAAGATATTCTTTTTCCCAATGTAGGCCTCTTAGCGCTTAGCATGTCCAATTGCAGTTTCTACAGAAAGAGTGTTTCAGAACGGCTCAATCAAAAGTAAGGTTCAACTCTGTTAGTTGAATGCACAGAACAGAAAGAATTTTCACAGAATGCTACTGTGTAGTTTATATTTGAATATATTCCTTTTTCCACTAGTACCCTCTTAGCGCTCCGAATGTCCACTTGCATTTTCTACAGAAAGAGTGTTCAGAACTGCGCAATCAAAAGTATGGTTTAACTCTGTTAGCTTAATGAACATATCAGAAATAAGTTTCACACAATGCTTCTGTGTAGTTTTTATTTGAAGATATTATTTTTCCCAATATAGGCCTCTTAGCGCTCAGAATGTCCAATTGCAGTTTCTACAGAAAGAGTGTTTCAGAAAGGCTCAATCAAAAGTAAGGTTCAACTCTGTTAGTTGAATGCACAGAAAAGAAAGAAGTTTCATACAATGCTTCTGTGTAGTTTATATTTGAACATATTCTTTTTTCCACTGTTACCCACTTAGCGCTACGAATGTCCAGTTGCATTTTCTACAGACAGAGTGTTTCAAAACTGCTCAATCAAAAGTATGGTTTAACTCTGTTAGCTGAATGCTCAGATCAGAAAGAAGTTTCACGGAATGCTTCTGTGTAGTTTATATTTGAACATATTCCTTTTTCCACTACTACTCTCTTAGCGCTGCAAATGTCCAGTTGCATTTTCTACAGAAAGAGTGTTCAGATCTGCTCAATCAAAAGTACGGTTTAACTCTGTTAGCTGAATGCACAGATCAGAAAGAAGTTTCACGGAATGATTCTGTGTAGTTTATATTTGGAGACATTCCTTTTTCCACTATTACCCTCTTAGCGCTCCGAATCTCCACTTGCATTTTCTACAGAAAGAGTGTTTCAGAACGGCTCAATCAAAACTAAGGTTCAACTCTTTTAGTTGAACAAACAGAACAGAAAGATGTTTCACACAATTCTTCTGTGTAGTTTTTATTTGTAGACATTCTTTTTCCCAATATAGGCCTCTTAGCGCTCAGAATGTCCAATTGCAGTTTCTACAGAAAGAGTGTTTCAGAACGGCTCAATCAAAAGTAAGGTTCAACTCTGTTAGTTGAATGCACAGAACAGAAAGAAGTTTCATACAATGCTTCTGTGTAGTTTATATTTGAACATATTCTTTTTTCCACTATTACCCACTTAGCGCTACGAATGTGCCGTTGCATTTTCTACAGACAGAGTGTTTCAAAACTGCTCAATCAAAAGTATGGTTTAACTCTGTTAGCTGAATGCTCAGATCAGAAAGAAGTTTCACAGAATGCTTCTGTGTAGTTTATATTTGAATATATTCCTTTTTCCACTACTACGCTCTTAGCGCTCCAAATGTCCAGTTGCATTTTCTACACAAAGAGTGTTCAGATCTGCTCAATCAAAAGTGTGGTTTAACTCTGTTAGCTGAATGCACAGATCAGAAAGAAGTTTCACCTAATGATTCTGTGTAGTTTATATTTGAAGACATTCCTTTTTCCACTATTACCCTCTTAGCGCTCCGAATCTCCACTTGCATTTTCTACAAAAAGAGTGTTTCATAACTGCTCAATCAAAAATATGTTTTATCTCTGTTAACTGAATTTACAGATCAGAAATAAGTTTCACAGAATGCATCTGTGTAGTTTTTATTTGAAGATATTCTTTTTCCCAATGTAGGCCTCTTAGCGCTTAGCATGTCCAATTGCAGTTTCTACAGAAAGAGTGTTTCAGAACGGCTCAATCAAAAGTAAGGTTCAACTCTGTTAGTTGAATGCACAGAACAGAAAGAATTTTCACAGAATGCTACTGTGTAGTTTATATTTGAATATATTCCTTTTTCCACTATTACCCTCTTAGCGCTCCGAATGTCCACTTGCATTTTCTACAGAAAGAGTGTTCAGAACTGCGCAATCAAAAGTATGGTTTAACTCTGTTAGCTTAATGAACATATCAGAAATAAGTTTCACACAATGCTTCTGTGTAGTTTTTATTTGAAGATATTATTTTTCCCAATGGAGGCCTCTTAGCGCTCAGAATGTCCAATTGCAGTTTCTACAGAAAGAGTGTTTCAGAACGGCTCAATCAAATGTAAGGTTCAACTCTGTTAGTTGAATGCACAGAACAGAAAGAAGTTTCATACAATGCTTCTGTGTAGTTTATATTTGAACATATTCTTTTTTCCACTATTACCCACTTAGCGCTACGAATGTCCAGTTGCATTTTCTACAGACAGAGTGTTTCAAAACTGCTCAATCAAAAGTATGGTTTAACTCTGTTAGCTGAATGCTCAGATCAGAAAGAAGTTTCACAGAATGCTTCTGTGTAGTTTATATTTGAATATATTCCTTTTTCCACTACTACGCTCTTAGCGCTCCAAATGTACAGTTGCATTTTCTACACAAAGAGTGTTCAGATCGGCTCAATCAAAAGTGTGGTTTAACTCTGTTAGCTGAATGCACAGATCAGAAAGAAGTTTCACCGAATGATTCTGTGTAGTTTATATTTGAAGACATTCCTTTTTCCACTATTACCATCTTAGCGCTCCGAATCTCCACTTGCATTTTCTACAAAAAGAGTGTTTCATAACTGCTCAATCAAAAATATGTTTTATCTCTGTTAACTGAATTTACAGATCAGAAATAAGTTTCACAGAATGCATCTGTGTAGTTTTTATTTGAAGATATTCTTTTTCCCAATGTAGGCCTCTTAGCGCTTAGCATGTCCAATTGCAGTTTCTACAGAAAGAGTGTTTCAGAACGGCTCAATCAAAAGTAAGGTTCAACTCTGTTAGTTGAATGCACAGAACAGAAAGTATTTTCACAGAATGCTACTGTGTAGTTTATATTTGAATATATTCCTTTTTCCACTAGTACCCTCTTAGCGCTCCGAATGTCCACTTGCATTTTCTACAGAAAGAGTGTTCAGAACTGCGCAATCAAAAGTATGGTTTAACTCTGTTAGCTTAATGAACATATCAGAAATAAGTTTCACACAATGCTTCTGTGTAGTTTTTATTTGAAGATATTATTTTTCCCAATATAGGCCTCTTAGCGCTCAGAATGTCCAATTGCAGTTTCTACAGAAAGAGTGTTTCAGAAAGGCTCAATCAAAAGTAAGGTTCAACTCTGTTAGTTGAATGCACAGAAAAGAAAGAAGTTTCATACAATGCTTCTGTGTAGTTTATATTTGAACATATTCTTTTTTCCACTGTTACCCACTTAGCGCTACGAATGTCCAGTTGCATTTTCTACAGACAGAGTGTTTCAAAACTGCTCAATCAAAAGTATGGTTTAACTCTGTTAGCTGAATGCTCAGATCAGAAAGAAGTTTCACAGAATGCTTCTGTGTAGTTTATATTTGAACATATTCCTTTTTGCACTACTACTCTCTTAGCGCTGCAAATGTCCAGTTGCATTTTCTACAGAAAGAGTGTTCAGATCTGCTCAATCAAAAGTACGGTTTAACTCTGTTAGCTGAATGCACAGATCAGAAAGAAGTTTCACAGAATGATTCTGTGTAGTTTATATTTGGAGACATTCCTTTTTCCACTATTACCCTCTTAGCGCTCCGAATCTCCACTTGCATTTTCTACAGAAAGAGTGTTTCAGAACGGCTCAATCAAAACTAAGGTTCAACTCTTTTAGTTGAACAAACAGAACAGAAAGATGTTTCACACAATTCTTCTGTGTAGTTTTTATTTGTAGACATTCTTTTTCCCAATATAGGCCTCTTAGCGCTCAGAATGTCCAATTGCAGTTTCTACAGAAAGAGTGTTTCAGAACGGCTCAATCAAAAGTAAGGTTCAACTCTGTTAGTTGAATGCACAGAACAGAAAGAAGTTTCATACAATGCTTCTGTGTAGTTTATATTTGAACATATTCTTTTTTCCACTATTACCCACTTAGCGCTACGAATGTGCCGTTGCATTTTCTACAGACAGAGTGTTTCAAAACTGCTCAATCAAAAGTATGGTTTAACTCTGTTAGCTGAATGCTCAGATCAGAAAGAAGTTTCACAGAATGCTTCTGTGTAGTTTATATTTGAATATATTCCTTTTTCCACTACTACGCTCTTAGCGCTCCAAATGTCCAGTTGCATTTTCTACACAAAGAGTGTTCAGATCTGCTCAATCAAAAGTGTGGTTTAACTCTGTTAGCTGAATGCACAGATCAGAAAGAAGTTTCACCTAATGATTCTGTGTAGTTTATATTTGAAGACATTCCTTTTTCCACTATTACCCTCTTAGCGCTCCGAATCTCCACTTGCATTTTCTACAAAAAGAGTGTTTCATAACTGCTCAATCAAAAATATGTTTTATCTCTGTTAACTGAATTTACAGATCAGAAATAAGTTTCACAGAATGCATCTGTGTAGTTTTTATTTGAAGATATTCTTTTTCCCAATGTAGGCCTCTTAGCGCTTAGCATGTCCAATTGCAGTTTCTACAGAAAGAGTGTTTCAGAACGGCTCAATCAAAAGTAAGGTTCAGCTCTGTTAGTTGAATGCACAGAACAGAAAGAATTTTCACAGAATGCTACTGTGTAGTTTATATTTGAATATATTCCTTTTTCCACTATTACCCTCTTACCGCTCCGAATGTCCACTTGCATTTTCTACAGAAAGAGTGTTCAGAACTGCGCAATCAAAAGTATGGTTTAACTCTGTTAGCTTAATGAACATATCAGAAATAAGTTTCACACAATGCCTCTGTGTAGTTTTTATTTGAAGATATTATTTTTCCCAATATAGGCCTCTTAGCGCTCAGAATGTCCAATTGCACTTTCTACAGAAAGAGTGTTTCAGAAAGGCTCAATCAAAAGTATGGTTCAACTCTGTTAGTTGAATGCACAGAACAGAAAGAAGTTTCATACAATGCTTCTGTGTAGTTTATATTTGAACATATTCTTTTTTCCACTGTTAACCACTTAGCGCTACGAATGTCCAGTTGCATTTTCTACAGACAGAGTGTTTCAAAACTGCTCAATCAAAAGTATGGTTTAACTCTGTTAGCTGAATGCTCAGATCAGAAAGAAGTTTCACAGAATGCTTCTGTGTAGTTTATATTTGAATATATTCCATTTTCCACTACTACTCTCTTAGCGCTGCAAATGTCCAGTTGCATTTTCTACAGAAAGAGTGTTCAGACCTGCTCAATCAAAAGTACGGTTTAATACTGTTAGCTGAATGCACAGATCAGAAAGAAGTTTCACAGAATGATTCTGTGTAGTTTATATTTGGAGACATTCCTTTTTCCACTATTACCCTCTTAGCGCTCCGAATCTCCACTTGCATTTTCTACAGAAAGAGTGTTTCAGAACGGCTCAATCAAAACTAAGGTTCAACTCTTTTAGTTGAACAAACAGAACAGAAAGAAGTTTCACACAATTCTTCTGTGTAGTTTTTATTTGTTGACATACTTTTTCCCAATATAGGCCTCTTAGCGCTCAGAATGTCCAATTGCAGTTTCTACAGAAAGAGTGTTTCAGAACGGCTCAATCAAAAGTAAGGTTCAACTCTGTTAGTTGAATGCACAGAACAGAAAGAAGTTTCATACAATGCTTCTGTGTAATTTATATTTGAACATATTCTTTTTTCCACTATTACCCACTTAGCGCTACGAATGTCCAGTTGCATTTTCTACAGACAGAGTGTTTCAAAACTGCTCAATCAAAAGTATGGTTTAACTCTGTTAGCTGAATGCTCAGATCAGAAAGAAGTTTCACAGAATGCTTCTGTGTAGTTTATATTTGAATATATTCCTTTTTCCACTACTACGCTCTTAGCGCTCCAAATGTCCAGTTGCATTTTCTACACAAAGAGTGTTCAGATCTGCTCAATCAAAAGTGTGGTTTAACTCTGTTAGCTGAATGCACAGATCAGGAAGAAGTTTCACCGAATGATTCTGTGTAGTTTATATTTGAAGACATTCCTTTTTCCACTATTACCCTCTTAGCGCTCCGAATCTCCACTTGCATTTTCTACAAAAAGAGTGTTTCATAACTGCTCAATCAAAAATATGTTTTATCTCTGTTAACTGAATTTACAGATCAGAAATAAGTTTCACAGAATGCATCTGTGTAGTTTTTATTTGAAGATATTCTTTTTCCCAATGTAGGCCTCTTAGCGCTTAGCATGTCCAATTGCAGTTTCTACAGAAAGAGTGTTTCAGAACGGCTCAATCAAAAGTAAGGTTCAACTCTGTTAGTTGAATGCACAGAACAGAAAGAATTTTCACAGAATGCTACTGTGTAGTTTATATTTGAATATATTCCTTTTTCCACTATTACCCTCTTAGCGCTCCGAATGTCCACTTGCATTTTATACAGAAAGAGTGTTCAGAACTGCGCAATCAAAAGTATGGTTTAACTCTGTTAGCTTAATGAACATATCAGAAATAAGTTTCACACAATGCTTCTGTGTAGTTTTTATTTGAAGATATTATTTTTCCCAATATAGGCCTCTTAGCGCTCAGAATGACCAATTGCAGTTTCTACAGAAAGAGTGTTTCAGAAAGGCTCAATCAAAAGTATGGTTCAACTCTGTTAGTTGAATGCACAGAACAGAAAGAAGTTTCATACAATGCTTCTGTGTAGTTTATATTTGAACATATTCTTTTTTCCACTATTACCCACTTAGCGCTACGAATGTCCAGTTGCGTTTTCTACAGACAGAGTGTTTCAAAACTGCTCAATCAAAGTATGGTTTAACTCTGTTAGCTGAATGCTCAGATCAGAAAGAAGTTTCACAGAATGCTTCTGTGTAGTTTATATTTGAATATATTCCTTTTTCCACTACTACTCTCTTAGCGCTCCAAATGTCCAGTTGCATTTTCTACAGAAAGAGTGTTCAGATCTGCTCAATCAAAAGTATGGTTTAACTCTGTTAGCGGAATGCACAGATCAGAAAGAAGTTTCACAGAATGATTCTGTGTAGTTTATATTTGGAGACATTCCTTTTTCCACTATTACCCTCTTAGCGCTCCGAATCTCCACTTGCATTTTCTACAGAAAGAGTGTTTCAGAACGGCTCAATCAAAACTAAGGTTCAACTCTTTTAGTTGAACAAACAGAACAGAAAGAAGTTTCACACAATTCTTCTGTGTAGTTTTTATTTGTTGACATACTTTTTCCCAATATAGGCCTCTTAGCGCTCAGAATGTCCAATTGCAGTTTCTACAGAAAGAGTGTTTCAGAACGGCTCAATCAAAAGTAAGGTTCAACTCTGTTATTTGAATGCACAGAACAGAAAGAAGTTTCATACAATGCCTCTGTGTAGTTTATATTTAAACATATTCTTTTTTCCACTATTACCCACTTAGCGCTACGAATGTCCAGTTGCATTTTCTACAGACGGAGTGTTTCAAAACTGCTCAATCAAAAGTATGGTTTAACTCTGTTAGCTGAATGCTCAGATCAGAAAGAAGTTTCACAGAATGCTTCTGTGTAGTTTATATTTGAATATATTCCTTTTTCCACTACTACGCTCTTAGCGCTCCAAATGTCCAGTTGCATTTTCTACACAAAGAGTGTTCAGATCTGCTCAATCAAAAGTGTGGTTTAACTCTGTTAGCTGAATGCACAGATCAGAAAGAAGTTTCACCGAATGATTCTGTGTAGTTTATATTTGAAGACATTCCTTTTTCCACTATTACCCTCTTAGCGCTCCGAATCTCCACTTGCATTTTCTACAAAAAGAGTGTTTCATAACTGCTCAATCAAAAATATGTTTTATCTCTGTTAACTGAATTTACAGATCAGAAATAAGTTTCACAGAATGCATCTGTGTAGTTTTTATTTGAAGATATTCTTTTTCCCAATGTAGGCCTCTTAGCGCTTAGCATGTCCAATTGCAGTTTCTACAGAAAGAGTGTTTCAGAACGGCTCAATCAAAAGTAAGGTTCAACTCTGTTAGTTGAATGCACAGAACAGAAAGAATTTTCACAGAATGCTACTGTGTAGTTTATATTTGAATATATTCCTTTTTCCACTATTACCCTCTTAGCGCTCCGAATGTTCACTTGCATTTTCTACAGAAAGAGTGTTCAGAACTGCGCAATCAAAAGTATGGTTTAACTCTGTTAGCTTAATGAACATATCAGAAATAAGTTTCACACAATGTTTCTGTGTAGTTTTTATTTGAAGATATTATTTTTCCCAATATAGGCCTCTTAGCGCTCAGAATGTCCAATTGCAGTTTCTACAGAAAGAGTGTTTCAGAAAGGCTCAATCAAAAGTAAGGTTCAACTCTGTTAGTTGAATGCACAGAACAGAAAGAAGTTTCATACAATGCTTCTGTGTAGTTTATATTTGAACATATTCTTTTTTCCACTATTACCCACTTAGCGCTACGAATGTCCAGTTGCGTTTTCTACAGACAGAGTGTTTCAAAACTGCTCAATCAAAGTATGGTTTAACTCTGTTAGCTGAATGCTCAGATCAGAAAGAAGTTTCACAGAATGCTTCTGTGTAGTTTATATTTGAATATATTCCTTTTTCCACTACTACTCTCTTAGCGCTCCAAATGTCCAGTTGCATTTTCTACAGAAAGAGTGTTCAGATCTGCTCAATCAAAAGTATGGTTTAACTCTGTTAGCGGAATGCACAGATCAGAAAGAAGTTTCACAGAATGATTCTGTGTAGTTTATATTTGGAGACATTCCTTTTTCCACTATTACCCTCTTAGCGCTCCGAATCTCCACTTGCATTTTCTACAGAAAGAGTGTTTCAGAACGGCTCAATCAAAACTAAGGTTCAACTCTTTTAGTTGAACAAACAGAACAGAAAGAAGTTTCACACAATTCTTCTGTGTAGTTTTTATTTGTAGACATTCTTTTTCCCAATATAGGCCTCTTAGCGCTCAGAATGTCCAATTGCAGTTTCTACAGAAAGAGTGTTTCAGAACGGCTCAATCAAAAGTAAGGTTCAACTCTGTTAGTTGAATGCACAGAACAGAAAGAAGTTTCATACAATGCTTCTGTGTAGTTTATATTTGAACATATTCTTTTTTCCACTATTACCCACTTAGCGCTACGAATGTCCAGTTGCATTTTCTACAGACAGAGTGTTTCAAAACTGCTCAATCAAAAGTATGGTTTAACTCTGTTAGCTGAATGCTCAGATCAGAAAGAAGTTTCACAGAATGCTTCTGTGTAGTTTATATTTGAATATATTCCTTTTTCCACTACTACGCTCTTAGCGCTCCAAATGTCCAGTTGCATTTTCTACACAAAGAGTGTTCAGATCTGCTCAATCAAAAGTGTGGTTTAACTCTGTTAGCTGAATGCACAGATCAGAAAGAAGTTTCACCGAATGATTCTGTGTAGTTTATATTTGAAGACATTCCTTTTTCCACTATTATCCTCTTAGCGCTCCGAATCTCCACATGCATTTTCTACAAAAAGAGTGTTTCATAACTGCTCAATCAAAAATATGTTTTATCTGTGTTAACTGAATTTACAGATCAGAAATAAGTTTCACAGAATGCATCTGTGTAGTTTTTATTTGAAGATATTCTTTTTCCCAATGTAGGCCTCTTAGCGCTTAGCATGTCCAATTGCAGTTTCTACAGAAAGAGTGTTTCAGAACGGCTCAATCAAAAGTAAGGTTCAACTCTGTTAGTTGAATGCACAGAACAGAAAGAATTTTCACAGAATGCTACTGTGTAGTTTATATTTGAATATATTCCTTTTTCCACTATTACCCTCTTAGCGCTCCGAATGTCCACTTGCATTTTCTACAGAAATAGTGTTCAGATCTGCTCAATCAAAAGTATGGTTTAACTCTGTTAGCTGAATGCACAGATCAGAAAGAAGTTTCACAGAATGATTCTCTGTAGTTTATATTTGGAGACATTCCTTTTTCCACTATTACCCTCTTAGCGCTCCGAATCTCCACTTGCATTTTCTACAGAAAGAGTGTTTCAGAACGGCTCAATCAAAACTAAGGTTCAACTCTTTTAGTTGAACAAACAGAACAGAAAGAAGTTTCACACAATACTTTTGTGTAGTTTTTATTTGTAGACATTCTTTTTCCCAATATAGGCCTCTTAGCGCTCAGAATGTCCAATTGCAGTTTCTACAGAAAGAGTGTTTCAGAACGGCTCAATCAAAAGTAAGGTTCAACTCTGTTAGTTGAATGCACAGAACAGAAAGAAGTTTCATACAATGCTTCTGTGTAGTTTATATTTGAACATATTCTTTTTTCCACTATTACCCACTTAGCGCTACGAATGTCCAGTTGCATTTTCTACAGACAGAGTGTTTCAAAACTGCTCAATCAAAAGTATGGTTTAACTCTGTTAGCTGAATGCTCAGATCAGAAAGAAGTTTCACAGAATGCTTCTGTGTAGTTTATATTTGAATATATTCCTTTTTCCACTACTACGCTCTTAGCGCTCAAAATGTCCAGTTGCATTTTCTACACAAAGAGTGTTCAGATCTGCTCAATCAAAAGTGTGGTTTAACTCTGTTAGCTGAATGCACAGATCAGAAAGAAGTTTCACCGAATGATTCTGTGTAGTTTATATTTGAAGACATTCCTTTTTCCACTATTACCCTCTTAGCGCTCCGAATCTCCACATGCATTTTCTACAAAAAGAGTGTTTCATAACTGCTCAATCAAAAATATGTTTTATCTGTGTTAACTGAATTTACAGATCAGAAATAAGTTTCACAGAATGCATCTGTGTAGTTTTTATTTGAAGATATTCTTTTTCCCAATGTAGGCCTCTTAGCGCTTAGCATGTCCAATTGCAGTTTCTACAGAAAGAGAGTTTCAGAACGGCTCAATCAAAAGTAAGGTTCAACTCTGTTAGTTGAATGCACAGAACAGAAAGAATTTTCACAGAATGCTACTGTGTAGTTTATATTTGAATATATTCCTTTTTCCACTATTACCCACTTAGCGCTCCGAATGTCCACTTGCATTTTCTACAGAAATAGTGTTCAGATCTGCTCAATCAAAAGTATGGTTTAACTCTGTTAGCTGAATGCACAGATCAGAAAGAAGTTTCACAGAATGATTCTGTGTAGTTTATATTTGGAGACATTCCTTTTTCCACTATTACCCTCTTAGCGCTCCGAAACTCCACTTGCATTTTCTACAGAAAGAATGTTTCAGAACGGCTCAATCAAAACTAAGGTTCAACTCTTTTAGTTGAACAAACAGAACAGAAAGAAGTTTCACACAATTCTTTTGTGTAGTGTTTATTTGTAGACATTCTTTTTCCCAATATAGGCCTCTTAGCACTCAGAATGTCCAATTGCAGTTTCTACAGAAAGAGTGTTTCAGAACGGCTCAATCAAAAGTAAGGTTCAACTCTGTTAGTTGAATGCACAGAACAGAAAGAATTTTCACAGAATGCTACTGTGTAGTTTATATTTGAATATATTCCTTTTTCCACTATTACCCTCTTAGCGCTCCGAATGTCCACTTGCATTTTCTACAGAAAGAGTGTTCAGAACTGCGCAATCAAAAGTATGGTTTAACTCTGTTAGCTTAATGAACATATAAGAAATAAGTTTCACACAATGCTTCTGTGTAGTTTTTATTTGAAGATATTATTTTTCCCAATATAGGCCTCTTAGCGCTCAGAATGTCCAATTGCAGTTTCTACAGAAAGAGTGTTTCAGAAAGGCTCAATCAAAAGTAAGGTTCAACTCTGTTAGTTGAATGCACAGAACAGAAAGTAGTTTCATACAATGCTTCTGTGTAGTTTATATTTGAACATATTCTTTTTTCCACTATTACCCACTTAGCGCTACGAATGTCCAGTTGCATTTTCTACAGACAGAGTGTTTCAAAACTGCTCAATCAAAAGTATGGTTTAACTCTGTTAGCTGAATGCTCAGATCAGAAAGAAGTTTCACAGAATGCTTCTGTGTAGTTTATATTTGAATATATTCCTTTTTCCACTACTACTCTCTTAGCGCTCCAAATGTCCAGTTGCATTTTCTACAGAAAGAGTGTTCAGATCTGCTCAATCAAAAGTATGGTTTAACTCTGTTAGCTGAATGCACAGATCAGAAAGAAGTTTCACAGAATGATTCTGTGTAGTTTATATTTGGAGACATTCCTTTTTCCACTATTACCCTCTTAGCGCTCCGAATCTCCACTTGCATTTTCTACAGAAAGAGTGTTTCAGAACGGCTCAATCAAAACTAAGGTTCAACACTTTTAGTTGAACAAACAGAACAGAAAGAAGTTTCACACAATTCTTTTGTGTAGTTTTTATTTGTAGACATTCTTTTTCCCAATATAGGCCTCTTAGCGCTCAGAATGTCCAATTGCAGTTTCTACAGAAAGAGTGTTTCAGAACGGCTCAATCAAATGTAAGGTTCAACTCTGTTAGTTGAATGCACAGAACAGAAAGAAGTTTCATACAATGCTTCTGTGTAGTTTATATTTGAACATATTTTTTTTCCACTATTACCCACTTAGCGCTACGAATGTCTAGTTGCATTTCCTACAGACAGAGTGTTTCAAAACTGCTCAATCAAAAGTATGGTTTAACTCTGTTAGCTGAATGCTCAGATCAGAAAGAAGTTTCAAAGAATGCTTCTGTGTAGTTTATATTTGAATATATTCCTTTTTCCACTACTACGCTCTTAGCGCTCCAAATGTCCAGTTGCATTTTCTACAGAAAGAGTGTTCAGATCTGCTCAATCAAAAGTATGGTTTAACTCTGATAGCTGAATGCACAGATCAGAAAGAAGTTTCACAGAATGCTTCTGTGTAGTTTATATTTGAATATATTCCTTTTTCCACTACTACGCTCTTAGCGCTCCAAATGTCCAGTTGCATTTTCTACACAAAGAGTGTTCAGATCTGCTCAATCAAAAGTGTGGTTTAACTCTGTTAGCTGAATGCACAGATCAGAAAGAAGTTTCACCGAATGATTCTGTGTAGTTTATATTTGAAGACATTCCTTTTTCCACTATTACCCTCTTAGCGCTCCGAATCTCCACATGCATTTTCTACAAAAAGAGTGTTTCATAACTGCTCAATCAAAAATATGTTTTATCTGTGTTAACTGAATTTACAGATCAGAAATAAGTTTCACAGAATGCATCTGTGTAGTTTTTATTTGAAGATATTCTTTTTCCCAATGTAGGCCTCCTAGCGCTTAGCATGTCCAATTGCAGTTTCTACAGAAAGAGTGTTTCAGAACGGCTCAATCAAAAGTAAGGTTCAACTCTGTTAGTTGAATGCACAGAATAGAAAGAATTTTCACAGAATGCTACTGTGTAGTTTATATTTGAATATATTCCTTTTTCCACTCTTACCCTCTTAGCGCTCCGAATGTCCACTTGCATTTTCTACAGAAATAGTGTTCAGATCTGCTCAATCAAAAGTATGGTTTAACTCTGTTAGCTGAATGCACAGATCAGAAAGAAGTTTCACAGAATGATTCTGTGTAGTTTATATTTGGAGACATTCCTTTTTCCACTATTACCCTCTTAGCGCTCCGAATCTCCACTTGCATTTTCTACAGAAAGACTGTTTCAGAACGGCTCAATCAAAACTAAGGTTGAACTCTTTTAGTTGAACAAACAGAACAGAAAGAAGTTTCACACAATTCTTCTGTGTAGTTTTTATTTGTAGACATTCTTTTTTCCAATATAGGCCACTTAGCGCTCAGAATGTCCAATTGCAGTTTCTACAGAAAGAGTGTTTCAGAACGGCTCAATCAAAAGTAAGGTTCAACTCTGTTAGTTGAATGCACAGAACAGAAAGAAGTTTCATACAATGCTTCTGTGTAGTTTATATTTGAACATATTCTTTTTTCCACTATTACCCACTTAGCGCTACGAATGTCCAGTTGCATTTTCTACAGACAGAGTGTTTCAAAACTGCTCAATCAAAAGTATGGTTTAACTCTGTTAGCTGAATGCTCAGATCAGAAAGAAGTTTCACAGAATGCTTCTGTGTAGTTTATACTTGAATATATTCCTTTTTCCACTACTACGCTCTTAGCGCTCCAAATGTCCAGTTGCATTTTCTACAGAAAGAGTGTTCAGATCTGCTCAATCAAAAGTATGGTTTAACTCTGTTAGCTGAATGCACAGATCAGAAAGAAGTTTCACCGAATGATTCTGTGTAGTTTATATTTGAAGACATTCCTTTTTCCACTATTACCCTATTAGCGCTTCGAATCTCCACTTGCATTTTCTACAAAAAGAGTGTTTCATAACTGCTCAATCAAAAATATGTTTTATCTCTGTTAACTGAATTTACAGATCAGAAATAAGTTTCACGGAATGCATCTGTGTAGTTTTTATTCGAAGATATTCTTTTTCCCAATGTAGGCCTCTTAGCGCTTAGCATGTCCAATTGCAGTTTCTACAGAAAGAGTGTTTCAGAAAGGCTCAATCAAAAGTAAGGTTCAACTCTGTTAGTTGAATGCACAGAACAGAAAGAAGTTTCATACAATGCTTCTGTGTAGTTTATATTTGAACATATTCTTTTTTCCACTATTACCCACTTAGCGCTACGAATGTCCAGTTGCATTTTCTACAGACAGAGTGTTTCAAAACTGCTCAATCAAAAGTATGGTTTAACTCTGTTAGCTGAATGCTCAGATCAGAAAGAAGTTTCACAGAATGCTTCTGTGTAGTTTATATTTGAATATATTCCTTTTTCCACTACTACGGTCTTAGCGCTCCAAATGTCCAGTTGCATTTTCTACACAAAGAGTGTTCAGATCTGCTCAATCAAAAGTGTGGTTTAACTCTGTTAGCTGAATGCACTGATCAGAAAGAAGTTTCACCGAATGATTCTGTGTAGTTTATATTTGAAGACATTCCTTTTTCCACTATTACCCTCTTAGCGCTCCGAATCTCCACTTGCATTTTCTACAAAAAGAGTGTTTCATAACTGCTCAATAAAAAATATGTTTTATCTCTTTTAACTGAATTTACAGATCAGAAATAAGTTTCAGAGAATGCATCTGTGTAGTTTTTATTTGAAGATATTCTTTTTCCCAATGTAGGCCTCTTAGCGCTTAGCATGCCCAATTGGTGTTTCTACAGAAAGAGTGTTTCAGAACGGCTCAATCAAAAGTAAGGTTAAACCCTGTTAGTTGAATGCACAGAACAGAAAGAATTTTCACAGAATGCTACTCTGTAGTTTATATTTGTATATATTCCTTTTTCCACTATTACCGTCTTAGCGCTCCGAATGTCCACTTGCATTTTCTACAGAAAGAGTGTTCAGAACTGCGCAATCAAAAGTATGGTTTAACTCTGTTAGCTTAATGAACATATCAGAAATAAGTTTCACAAAATGCTTCTGTGTAGTTTTTATTTGAAGATATTATTTTTCCCAATAGAGGCCTCTTAGCGCTCAGAATGTCCAATTGCAGTTTCTACAGAAAGAGTGTTTCAGAAAGGCTCAATCAAATGTAAGGTTCAACTCTGTTAGTTGAATGCACAGAACAGAAAGAAGTTTCATACAATGCTTCTGTATAGTTTATATTTGAATATATTCTTTTTTCCACTATTACCCACTTAGCGCTACGAATGTGCAGTTGCATTTTCTACAGACAGAGTGTTTCAAAACTGCTCAATCAAAAGTATGGTTTAACTCTGTTAGCTGAATGCTCAGATCAGAAAGAAGTTTCACAGAATGCTTCTGTGTAGTTTATATTTGAATATATTCCTTTTTCCACTACTACTCTCTTAGCGCTCCAAATGTCCAGTTGCATTTTCTACAGAAAGAGTGTTCAGATCTGCTCAATCAAAAGTATGGTTTAACTCTGTTAGCTGAATGCACAGATCAGAAAGATGTTTCACAGAATGATTCTGTGTAGTTTATATTTGGAGACATTCCTTTTTCCACTATTAACCTCTTAGCGCTCCGAATCTCCACTTGCATTTTCTACAGAAAGAGTGTTTCAGAACGGCTCAATCAAAACTAAGGTTCAACTCTTTTAGTTGAACAAACAGAACAGAAAGAAGTTTCACACAATTCTTCTGGGTAGTTTTTATTTGTAGACATTCTTTTTCCCAATATAGGCCTCTTAGCGCTCAGAATGTCCAATTGCAGTTTCTACAGAAATAGTGTTTCAGAACGGCTCAATCAAAAGTAAGGTTCAAATCTGTTAGTTGAATGCACAGAACAGGAAGAAGTTTCATACAATGCTTCTGTGTAGTTTATATTTGAACATATTCTTTTTTCCACTATTACCCACATAGCGCCACGAATGTCCAGTTGCATTTTCTACAGACAGAGAGTTTCAAAACTGCTCAATCAATAGTATGGTTTAACTCTGTTAGCTGAATGCTCAGATCAGAAAGAAGTTTCACAGAATGCTCCTGTCTAGTTTATATTTGAATATATTCCTTTTTCCACTACTACTCTCTTAGCGCTCCAAATGTCCAGTTGCATTTTCTACAGAAAGAGTGTTCAGATCTGCTCAATCAAAAGTATGGTTTAATTCTGTTAGCTGAATGCACAGATCAGAAAGAAGTTTCACAGAATGATTCTGTGTAGTTTATATTTGGAGACATTCCTTTTTCCACTATTACCCTCTTAGCGCTCCGAATCTCCACTTGCATTTTCTACAGAAAGAGTGTTTCAGAACGGCTCAATCAAAACTAAGGTTCAACTCTTTTAGTTGAACAAACAGAACAGAAAGAAGTTTCACACAATTCTTCTGTGTAGTTTTTATTTGTAGACATTCTTTTTCCCAATATAGGCCTCTTAGCGCTCAGAATGTCCAATTGCAGTTTCTACATAAAGAGTGTTTCAGAACGGCTCAATCAAAAGTAAGGTTCAACTCTGTTAGTTGAATGCACAGAACAGATAGTAGTTTCATACAATGCTTCTGTGTAGTTTATATTTGAACATATTCTTTTTTCCACTATTACCCACTTAGCGCTACGAATGTCCAGTTGCATTTTCTACAGACAGAGTGTTTCAAAACTGCTCAATCAAAAGTATGGTTTAACTCTGTTAGCTGAATGCTCAGATCAGAAAGAAGTTTCACAGAATGCTTCTGTGTAGTTTATATTTGAATATATTCCTTTTTCCACTACTACGCTCTTAGCGCTCCAAATGTCCAGTTGCATTTTCTACAGAAAGAGTGTTCAGATCTGCTCAATCAAAAGTATGGTTTAACTCTGTTAGCTGAATGCACAGATCAGAAAGAAGTTTCACCGAATGATTCTGTGTAGTTTATATTTGAAGACATTCCTTTTTCCACTAATACCCTCTTAGCGCTCCGAATCTCCACTTGCATTTTCTACAAAAAGAGTGTTTCATAACTGCTCAATCAAAAATATGTTTTATCTCTGTTAACTGAATTTACAGATCAGAAATAAGTTTCACGGAATGCATCTGTGTAGTTTTTATTCGAAGATATTCTTTTTCCCAATGTAGGCCTCTTAGCGCTTAGCATGTCCAATTGCAGTTTCTACAGAAAGAGTGTTTCAGAACGGCTCAATCAAAAGTAAGGTTCAACTCTGTTAGTTGAATGCACAGAACAGAAAGAATTTTCACAGAATGCTACTGTGTAGTTTATATTTGAATATATTCCTTTTTCCACTATTACCCTCTTAGCGCTCCGAATGTCCACTTGCATTTTCTACAGAAAGAGTGTTCAGAACTGCGCAATCAAAAGTATGTTTTAACTCTGTTAGCTTAATGAACATATCAGAAATAAGTTTCACGCAATGCTTCTGTGTAGTTTTTATTTGAAGATATTATTTTTCCCAATATAGGCCTCTTAGCGCTCAGAATGTCCAATTGCAGTTTCTACAGAAAGAGTGTTTCAGAACGGCTCAATCAAAATTAAGGTTCAAACCTGGTAGTTGAATGCACAGAACAGAAAGAAGTTTCACAGAATGCTTCTGTGTAGTTTATATTTGAATATATTCCTTTTTCAACTATTACCCTCTTAGCGCTCCGAATGTCCACTTACATTTTCTACAGAAAGAGTGTTCTGATCTGAGCAATCAAAAGTATGGTTTAACTCTGTTAGCTGAATGCACATATCAGAAATAAGTTTCAAACAATACTTCTGTGTAGTTTTTATTTGAAGATATTATTATTCCCAATATAGGCCTCTCAGCACTCAGAATGTCCAATTGCAGTTTCTACAGAAAGAGTGTTTCAGAACGCCTCAATCAAATGTCAGGTTCAACCCTCTTAGTTGAATACACAGAACAGAAAGAAGTTTCACAGAATGCTTCTGTGTAGTATTTAGTTGAAGATACTCCTTTTTGGACTATTACCCACTTAGCGCTCCGAATATCCACTGGCAGTTTCTACACAAAGTGTGTTTCAGAACTGCTACTTCGAAAGTAAGGCTCAACTCTGTTAGTTGAATGCGGAGAACAGAAAGGGGTTTCAGAGAATGCTTCTGTGTGGTTTTTAATTGGAGATATTCCTTTTTCCTCTATTACAATCTTAGCGCTCCCAATGTCCACTTGCATTTTCCACAAAAAGTGTGTTTCATAACAGCTCAATCAAAAATATGGTTTAGCTCTGTTAACTGAATTTACAGATCAGAAATAAGTTTCAGAGAATGTATCTGTGTAGTTTTTATTTGAAGATATTCTTTTTCCCAATGTAGGCCTCTTAACGCTTAGAATGTCCAATTGCAGTTTCTACAGAAAGAGTGTTTCAGAACGGCTCAATCAAAAGTAAGGTTCAACTCTGTTAGTTGAATGCACAGAACAGAAAGAAGTTTCACAGAATGCTACTGTGTAGTTTATATTTGAATATACTCCTTTTTCCACTATTACACTCTTAGCGCTCCGAATGTCCACTTGCATTTTCTACAGAAAGAGTGTTTCAAAACTGCTCAATCAAAAGTATGGTTTAACTCTGTTAGCTGAATGCTCAGATCAGAAAGAAGTTTCACAGAATGCTTCTGTGTAGTTTATATTTGAATATATTCCTTTTTCCACTACTACTCTCTTAGCGCTCCAAATGTCCAGTTGCATTTTCTACAGAAAGAGTGTTCAGATCTGCTCAATCAAAAGTATGGTTTAACTCTGTTAGCTGAATGCACAGATCAGAAAGAAGTTTCACAGAATGATTCTGTGTAGTTTATATTTGGAGACATTCCTTTTTCCACTATTACCCTCTTAGCGCTCTGAATCTCTACTTGCATTTTCTACCGAAAGAGTGTTTCAGAACAGCTCAATTAAAACTAAGGTTCAACTCTTTTAGTTGAATGAACAGAACAGAAAGAAGTTTCACAGAATGCTTCTGTGTAGTTTTTATTTGTAGATATTCTTTTTCCCAATATAGGCCTCTTAGCGCTCAGAATGTCCAATTGCAGTTTCTACTGAAAGAGTGTTTCAGAACGGCTCAATCAAAAGTAAGGTTCAACCCTGGTAGTTGAATGCACAGAACAGAAAGAAGTTTCACAGAATGCTTCTGTGTAGTTTATATTTGAATATATTCCTTTTTCCACTATTACCCTCTTAGCGCTCCGAATGTCCACTTGCATTTTCTACAGAAAGAGTGTTCGGAACTGCGCAATCAAAAGTATGGTTTAACTCTGTTAGCTGAATGCATATATCAGAAATAAGTTTCACACAATGCTTCTGTGTAGTTTTTATTTGAAGATATTATTTTTCCCAATATAGGCCTCTTAGCGCTCAGAATGTCCAATTGCAGTTTCTACGGAAAGAGTGTTTCAGAACGACTCAATCAAAAGTAAGGTTCAACACTGTTAGTTGAATACACAGAACAGAAAGAAGTTTCATACAATGCTTCTATGTAGTTTATATTTGAACATATTATTTTTTCCACTATTACCCACTTAGCGCTACGAATGTCCAGTTGCTTTTTCTACAGACAGAGTGTTTCAAAACTGCTCAATCAAAAGTATGGTTTAACTCTGTTAGCTGAATGCTCAGATCAGAAAAAGTTTCACAGAATGCTTCTGTGTAGTTTATATTTGAATATATTCCTTTTTCTACTACTACCCTCTTAGCGCTCCAAATGTCCAGTTGCATTTTCTACAGAAAGAGTGTTCAGATCTGCTCAATCAAAAGTATGGTTTAACTCTGTTACCTGAATGCACAGATCAGAAAGAAGTTTCACAGAATGATTCTATGTATTTTATATTTGAAGACATTTCTTTTTCCACTATTACCCTATTAGCGCTCCGAATCTCCACTTGCATTTTCTACAGAAAGAGTGTTTCAGAACGGCTCAATCAAAACTAAGGTTCAACTCTTTTAGTTGAATGAACAGAACAGAAAGAAGTTTCACAGAATGCTTCTGTGTAGTTTTTATTTGTAGATATTCATTTTCCCAATATAGGCCTCTTAGCGCTCAGAATGTCCAATTGCAGTTTCTACAGAAAGAGTGTTTCACAACGACTCAATCAAAATTAAGGTTCAACCCTGGTAGTTGAATGCACAGAACAGAAAGGAGTTTCACAGAATGCTTCTGTGTAGTTTATATTTGAATATATTCCTTTTTCCACTATTACCCTCTTAGCGCTCCGAATGTCCACTTACATTTTCTACAGAAAGAGTGTTCTGAACTGAGCAATCAAAAGTATGGTTTAACTCTGTTAGCTGAATGCACATATCAGAAATAAGTTTCAAACAATGCTTCTGTGTAGTTTTAATTTGAAGATATTATTATTCCCAATATAGGCCTCTCAGCGCTCAGAATGTCCAATTGCAGTTTCTACAGAAAGAGTGTTTCAGAACGCCTCAATCAAATGTCAGGTTCAACTCTCTTAGTTGAATGCACAGAACAGAAAGAAGTTTCACAGAATGCTTCTGTGTAGTATTTAGTTGAAGATACTCCTTTTTGGACTATTACCCACTTAGCGCTCCGAATATCCACTGGCAGTTTCTACACAAAGTGTGTTTCAGAACTGCTCCTTCGAAAGTAAGGCTCAACTCTGTTAGTTGAATGCGGAGAACAGAAAGGGGTTTCAGAGAATGCTTCTGTGTAGTTTTTAATTGGAGATATTCCTTTTTCCTCTATTACAATCTTAGCGCTCCGAATGTCCACTTGCATTTTCTACAAAAAGAGTGTTTCATAACTGCTCAATCAAAAATATGGTTTAGCTCTGTTAACTGAATTTACAGATCAGAAATAAGTTTCAGAGAATGTATCTGTGTAGTTCTTATTTGAAGATATTCTTTTTCCCAATGTAGGCCTCTTGGCGCATAGAATGTCCAATTGCAGTTTCTACAGAAAGAGTGTTTCAGAACGGCTCAATCAAAAGTAAGGTTCAACTCTGTTAGTTGAATGCACAGAACAGAAAGAAGTTTCATACAATGTTTCTGTGTAGTTTATATTTGAACATATTATTTTTTCCACTATTACCCACTTAGCGCTACGAATGTCCAGTTGCATTTTCTACAGACAGAGTGTTTCAAAACTGCTCAAACAAAAGTATGTTTTAACTCTGTTAGCTGAATGCTCAGATCAGAAAGAAGTTTCACTGAATGCTTCTGTGTAGTTTATATTTGAATATATTACTTTTTCCACTACTACCCTCTTAGTGCTCCAAATGTCCAGTTGCATTTTCTACAGAAAGAGTGTTCAGATCTGCTCAATCAAAAGTATAATTTAACTCTGTTAGCTGAATGCACAGATCGGAAAGAAGTTTCACAGAATGATTCTGTGTAGTTTATATTTGAAGACATTCCTTTTTCCACTATTACACTCTTAGCGCTCCGAATCTCCACTTGCATTTTCTACAGAAAGAGTGTTTCAGAACGGATCAATCAAAACTAAGGTTCAACTCTTTTAGTTGAATGAACAGAACAGAAAGAAGTTTCACAGAATGCTTCTGTGTAGTTTTTATTTGTAGACATTCTTTTTCCCAATATAGGCCTCTTAGCGCTCAGAATGTCCAATTGCAGTTTCTACAGAAAGAGTGTTTCAGAACGGCTCAATCAAAAGTAAGGTTCAACCCTGGTAGTTGAATGCACAGAACAGAAAGAAGTTTCACAGAATGCTTCTGTGTAGTTTATATTTGAATATATTCCTTTTTCCACTATTACCCTCTTAGCGCTCCGAATGTCCACTTGCATTTTCTACAGAAAGAGTGTTCGGAACTGCGCAATCAAAAGTATGGTTTAACTCTGTTAGCTGAATGCACATATCAGAAATAAGTTTCACACAATGCTTCTGTGTAGTTTTTATTTGAAGATATTATTTTTCCCAATATAGGCCTCTTAGCGCTCAGAATGTCCAATTGCAGTTTCTACGGAAAGAGTGTTTCAGAACGGCTCAATCAAAAGTAAGGTTCAACTCTGTTAGTTGAATGCACAGAACAGAAAGAAGTTTCATACAATGCTTCTGTGTAGTTTATATTTGAACATATTCTTTTTTCCACTATTACCCACTTAGCGCTACGAATGTCCAGTTGCATTTTCTACAGAGAGAGTGTTTCAAAACTGCTCAATCAAAAGTATTGTTTAACTCTGTTAGCTGAATGCTCAGATCAGAAAAAGTTTCACAGAATGCTTCTGTGTAGTTTATATATGAATATATTCCTTTTTCCACTACTACACTCTTAGCGCTCCAAATGTCCAGTTGCATTTTCTACAGAAAGAGTGTTCAGATCTGCTGAATCAAAAGTATGTTTTAATTCTGTTACCTGAATGCACAGATCAGAAAGAAGTTTCACAGAATGATTCTGTGTAGTTTATATTTGAAGACATTCCTTTTTCCACTATTACCCTCTTTGCGCTCCGAATCTCCACTTGCATTTTCTACAGAAAGAGTGTTTCAGAATGGCTCAATCAAAACTAAGGTTCAACTCTTTTAGTTGAATGAACAGAACAGAACGAAGTTTCACAGAATGCTTCTGTGTAGTTTTTATTTGTAGATATTCTTTTTCCCAATATAGGCCTCTTAGCGCTCAGAATGTCAAATTGCAGTTTCTACAGAAAGAGTGTTTCAGAACGGCTCAATCAAATGTAAGGTTCAACCCTGGTAGATGAATGCACAGAACAGAAAGAAGTTTCACAGAATGCTTCTGTGTAGTTTATATTTGAATATATTCCTTTTTCCACTATTACCCTCTTAGCGCTCCGAATGTCCACTTGCATTTTCTACAGAAAGAGTGTTCGGAACTGCGCAATCAAAAGTATGGTTTAACTCTGTTAGCTGAATGCACATATCAGAAATAAGTTTCACACAATGCTTCTGTGTAGTTTTTATTTGAAGATATTATTATTCCCAATATAGGCCTCTTAGCGCTCAGAATGTCCAATTGCAGTTTCTACGGAAAGAGTGTTTCAGAACGGCTCAATCAAAAGTAAGTTTCAACTCTGTTAGTTGAATGCACAGAACAGAAAGAAGTTTCATACAATGCTTCTGTGTAGTTTATATTTGAACATATTCTTTTTTCCACTATAACCCACTTAGCGCTACGAATGTCCAGTTGCATTTTCTACAGACAGAGTGTTTCAAAACTGCTCAATCAAAAGTATTGTTTAACTCTGTTAGCTGAATGCTCAGATCAGAAAAAGTTTCACAGAATGCTTCTGTGTAGTTTATATTTGAATATATTTCTTTTTCCACTACTACACTCTTAGCGCTCCAAATGTCCAGTTGCATTTTCTACAGAAAGAGTGTTCAGATCTGCTGAATCAAAAGTATGTTTTAATTCTGTTACCTGAATGCACAGATCAGAAAGATGTTTCACAGAATGATTCTGTGTAGTTTATATTTGAAGACATTCCTTTTTCCACTATTACCCTCTTTGCACTCCGAATCTCCACTTGCATTTTCTACAGAAAGAGTGTTTCAGAACGGCTCAATCAAAACTAAGGTTCAACTCTTTTAGTTGAATGAACAGAACAGAAAGAGGTTTCACAGAATGCTTCTGTGTAGTTTTTATTTGTAGATATTCTTTTTCCCAATATAGGCCTCTTTGCACTCAGAATGTCCAATTGCAGTTTCTACAGAAAGAGTGTTTCAAAACGGCTCAATCAAAATTAAGGTTCAAACCTGGTAGTTGAATGCACAGAACAGAAAGAAATTTCACAGAATGATTCTGTGTAGTTTATACTTGAATATATTCCTTTTTCCACTATTACCCTCTTAGCGCTCCGAATGTTCACTTGCATTTTTTACAGAAAGAGTGTTCTGAACTGCGCAATCAAAAGTATGGTTTAACTCTGTTAGCTGAATGCACATATCAGAAATAAGTTTCAAACAATGCTTCTGTGTAGTTTTAATTTGAAGATATTATTATTCCCAATATAGGCCTCTTAGCGCTCAGAATGTCCAATTGAAGTTTCTACAGAAAGAGTGTTTCAGAACGGCTCAATCAAAAGTAAGGTTCAAACCTGGTAGTTGAATGCACGGAACAGAAAGAAGTTTCACAGAATGCTTCTGTGTAGTTTATATTTGAATATATTCCTTTTTCCACTATTACCCTCTTAGCGCTCCGAATGTCCACTTACATTTTCTACAGAAAGAGTGTTCTGAACTGAGCAATCAAAAGTATGTTTTAACTCTGTTAGCTGAATGCACATATCAGAAATAAGTTTCAAACAATGCTTCTGTGTAGTTTTTATTTGAAGATATTATTATTCCCAATATAGGCCTCTCAGCGCTCAGAATGTCCAATTGTAGTTTCTACAGAAAGATTGTTTCAGAACGCCTCAATCAAATGTCAGGTTCAACTCTCTTAGTTGAATGCACAGAAGAGAAAGATGTTTCATACAATGCTTCTGTGTAGTTTATATTTGAACATATTCTTTTTTCCAATATTACCCACTTAGCGCTACGAATGACCAGTTGCATTTTCTACAGACAGAGTGTTTCAAAACTGCTCAATCAAAAGTATGGTTTAACTCTGTTAGCTGAATGCTCAGATCAGAAAGAAGTTTCACAGAATGCTTCTGTGTAGTTTATATTTGAATATATTCCTTTTTCCACTACTATTCTCTTAGCGCTCCAAATGTCCAGTTGCATTTTCTAGAGAAAGAGTGTTCAGATCTGCTCAATCAAAAGTATGGTTTAAGTCTGTTAGCTGAATGCTCAGATCAGAAAGAAGTTTCACAGAATGATTCTGTGTAGTTTATATTTGGAGACATTCCTTTTTCCACTATTACCCTCTTAGCGCTCCGAATCTCCACTTGCATTTTCTACAGAAAGAGTGTTTCAGAACGGCTCAATCAAAACTAAGGTTCAACTCTTTTAGTTGAACAAACAGAACAGAAAGAAGTTTCACACAATTCTTCTGTGTAGTTTTTATTTGTAGACATTCTTTTCCCAATATAGGCCTCTTAGCGCTCAGAATGTCCAATTGCAGTTTCTACAGAAAGAGTGTTTCAGAACGGCTCAATCAAATGTAAGGTTCAACTCTGTTAGTTGAATGCACAGAACAGAAAGAAGTTTCATACAATGCTTCTGTGTAGTTTATATTTGAACATATTCTTTTTTCCACTATTACCCACTTAGCGCTACGAATGTCCAGTTGCATTTTCTACAGACAGAGTGTTTCAAAACTGCTCAATAAAAAGTATGGTTTAACTCAGTTAGCTGAATGCTCAGATCAGAAAGAAGTTTCACAGAATGCTTCTGTGTAGTTTATATTTGAATATATTCCTTTTTCCACTACTACGCTCTTAGCGCTCCAAATGTCCAGTTGCATTTTCTACAGAAAGAGTGTTCAGCTCTGCTCAATCAAAAGTATGATTTAACTCTCTTAGCTGAATGCACAGATCAGAAAGAAGTTTCACCGAATGATTCCGTGTAGTTTATATTTGAAGACATTCCTTTTTCCACTGTTACCCTCTTAGCGCTCCGAATCTCCACTTGCATTTTCTACAAAAAGAGTGTTTCATAACTGCTCAATCAAAAATATGTTTTATCTCTGTTAACTGAATTTACAGATCAGAAATAAGTTTCACAGAATGCATCTGTGTAGTTTTTATTTGAAGATATTCTTTCTCCCAATGTAGGCCTCTTAGCGCTTAGCATGTCCAATTGCAGTTTCTACAGAAAGAGTGTTTCAGAACGGCTCAATCAAAAGTAAGGTTCAACTCTGTTAGTTGAATGCACAGAACAGAAAGAATTTTCACAGAATGCTACTGTGTAGTTTATATTTGAATATATTCCTTTTTCCACTATTACCCTCTTAGCGCTCCGAATGTCCACTTGCATTTTCTACAGAAAGAGTGTTCAGAACTGCGCAATCAAAAATATGGTTTAATTCTGTTAGCTTAATGAACATATCAGAAATAAGTTTCACAAAATGCTTCTGTGTAGTTTTTATTTGAAGATATTATTTTTCCCAATAGAGGCCTCTTAGCGCTCAGAATGTCCAATTGCAGTTTCTACAGAAAGAGTGTTTCAGAAAGGCTCAATCAAAAGTAAGGTTCAACTCTGTTAGTTGAATGCAGAGAACAGAAAGAAGTTTCATACAATCCTTCTGTGCAGTTTATATTTGAACATATTCTTTTTTCCACTATTATCCACTTAGCGCTACGAATGTCCAGTTGCATTTTCTACAGACAGAGTGTTTCAAAACTGCTCAATCAAAAGTATGGTTTAACTCTGTTAGCTGAATGCTCAGATCAGAAAGAAGTTTCACAGAATGCTTCTGTGTAGTTTATATTTGAATATATTACTTTTTCCACTACTAATCTCTTAGCGCTCCAAATGTCCAGTTGCATTTTCTACGGAAAGAGTGTTCAGATCTGCTCAATCAAAAGTATGGTTTAACTCTGTTAGCTGAATGCACAGATCAGAAAGAAGTTTCACAGAATGATTCTGTGTAGTTTATATTTGGAGACATTCCTTTTTCCACTATTAAACTCTTAGCGCTCCGAATCTCCACTTGCATTTTCTACAAAAAGAGTGTTTCATATCTGCTCAATCAAAAATATGTTTTATGTCTGTTAACTGAATTTACAGATCAGAAATAAGTTTCACAGAATGCATCTGTGTAGTTTTTATTTGAAGATATTCTTTTTCCCAATGTAGGCCTCTTAGCGCTTAGCATGTCCAATTGCAGTTTCTACAGAAAGAGTGTTTCAGAACGGCTCAATCAAAAGTAAGGTTCAACTCTGTTAGTTGAATGCACAGAACAGAAAGAATTTTCACAGAATGCTACTGTGTAGTTTATATTTGAATATATTCGTTTTTCCACTATTACCCTCTTTGCGCTCCAAATGTCCACTTGCATTTTCTACAGAAAGAGTGTTCAGAACTGCGCAATCAAAAGTATGGTTTAACTCTGTTAGCTTAATGAACATATCAGAAATAAGTTTCACACAATGCTTCTGTGTAGTTTTTATTTGAAGATATTATTTTTCAAAATAGAGGCCTCTTAGCGCTCAGAATGTCCAATTGCAGTTTCTACAGAAAGAGTGTTTCAGAAAGGGTCAATCAAAAGTAAGGTTCAACTCTGTTAGTTGAATGCACAGAACAGAAAGAAGTTTCATACAATGCTTCTGTGTAGTTTATATTTGAACATATTCCTTTTTCCACTACTACTCTCTTAGCGCTCCAAATGTCCAGTTGCATTTTCTACAGAAAGAGTGTTCAGATCTGCTCAATCAAATGTATGATTTAACTCTGTTAGCTGAATGCACAGATCAGAAAGAAGTTTCACAGAATGATTCTGTGTAGTTTATATTTGGAGACATTCCTTTTTCCACTATTACCCTCTTAGCGCTCCGAATCTCCACTTGCATTTTCTAAAGAAAGAGTGTTTCAGAACGGCTCAATCAAAACTAAGGTTCAACCCTTTTAGTTGAACAAACAGAACAGAAAGAAGTTTCACACAATTCTTCTGTGTAGTTTTTATTTGTAGACATTTTTTTTCCCAATATAGGCCTCTTAGCGCTCAGAATGTCCATTTGCAGTTTCTACAGAAAGAGTGTTTCAGAACGGCTCAATCAAAAGTAAGGTTCAACTCTGTTAGTTGAATGCACAGAACAGAAAGAAGTTTCATACAATGCTTCTGTGTAGTTTATATTTGAACATATTCTTTTTTCCACTATTACCCACTTAGCGCTACGAATGTCCAGTTGCATTTTCTACAGACAGAGTGTTTCAAAACTGCTCAATCAAAAGTATGGTTTAACTCTGTTAGCTGAATGCTCAGATCAGAAAGAAGTTTCACAGAATGCTTCAGTATAGTTTATATTTGAATATATTCCTTTTTCCACTACTACGCTCTTAGCGCTCCAAATGTCCAGTTGCATTTTCTACAGAAAGAGTGTTCAGATCTGCTCAATCAAAACTATGGTTTAACTCTGTTAGCTGAATGCACAGATCAAAAAGAAGTTTCACCGAATGATTCTGTGTAGTTTATATTTGAAGACATTCCTTTTTCCACTATTACCCTCTTAGCGCTCCGAATCTCCACTTGCATTTTCTACAAAAAGAGATTTTCATAACTGCTCAATCAAAAATATGTTTTATCTCTGTTAACTGAATTTACAGATCAGAAATAAGTTTCACAGAATGCATCTGTGTAGTTTTTATTTGAAGATATTCTTTTTCCCCATGTAGGCCTCTTAGCGCTTAGCATGTCCAATTGCAGTTTCTACAGAAAGAGTGTTTCAGAACGGCTCAATCAAAAGTAAGGTTTAACTCTGTTAGTTGAATGCACAGAACAGAAAGAATTTTCACAGAATGCTACTGTGTAGTTTATATTTGAATATATTCCTTTTTCCACTATTACCCTCTTAGCGCTCCGAATGTCCACTTGCATTTTCTACAGAAAGAGTGTTCAGAACTGCGCAATCAAAAGTATGGTTTAACTCTGTTAGCTTAATGAACATATCAGAAATAAGTTTCACACAATGCTTCTGTGTAGTTTTTATTTGAAGATATTATTTTTCCCAATAGAGGCCTCTTAGCGCTCAGAATGTCCAATTGCAGTTTCTACAGAAAGAGTGTTTCAGAAAGGCTCAATCAAAAGTAAGGTTCAACTCTGTTAGTTGAATGCAGAGAACAGAAAGAAGTTTCATACAATCCTTCTGTGCAGTTTATATTTGAACATATTCTTTTTTCCACTATTATCCACTTAGCGCTACGAATGTCCAGTTGCTTTTTCTACAGACAGAGTGTTTCAAAACTGCTCAATCAAAAGTATGGTTTAACTCTGTTAGCTGAATGCTCAGATCAGAAAGAAGTTTCACAGAATGCTTCTGTGTAGTTTATATTTGAATATATTCCTTTTTCCACTACTACGCTCTTAGCGCTCCAAATGTCCAGTTGCATTTTCTACAGAAAGAGTGTTCAGATCTGCTCAATCAAAAGTATGGTTTAATTCTGTTAGCTGAATGCACAGATCAGAAAGAAATTTCACCGAATGATTCCGTGTAGTTTATATTTGAAGACATTCCTTTTTCCACTATTACCCTCTTAGCGCTCCGAATCTCCACTTGCATTTTCTACAAAAAGAGTGTTTCATAACTGCTCAATCAAAAATATGTTTTATCTCTGTTAACTGAATTTACAGATCAGAAATAAGTTTCACAGAATGCATCTGTGTAGTATTTATTTGAAGATATTCTTTTTCCCAATGTAGGCCTCTTAGCGCTTAGCATGTCCAATTGCAGTTTCTACAGAAAGAGTGTTTCAGAACGGATCAATCAAAAGTAAGGTTCAAATCTGTTAGTTGAATGCACAGAACAGAAAGAAGTTTCACAGAATGCTTCTGTGTAGTTTATATTTGAATATATTCCTTTTTCCACTATTACCCTCTTAGCGCGCCGAATGTCCACTTACATTTTCTACAGAAAGTGTGTTCTGAACTGCGCAATCAAAAGTATGGTTTAACTCTGTTAGCTGAATGCACATATCAGAAATAAGTTTCAAACAATGCTTCTTTGTAGTATTTATTTGAAGATATTATTTTTCCCAAAATAGGCCTCTTAGCGCTCAGAATGTCCAATTGCAGTTTCTACAGAAAGAGTGTTTCAGAACGGCTCAATCAAAGTAAGGTTCAACTCTGTTAGTTGAATGCACAGAACAGAAAGAAGTTTCATACAATGCTTCTGTGTAGTTTATATTTGAACATATTCTTTTTTCCTCTATTACCCACTTAGCGCTACGAATGTCCAGTTGCATTTTCTACAGACAGAGTGTTTCAAAACTGCTCAATCAAAAGTATGGTTTAACTCTATTAGCTGAATGCTCAGATCAGAAAGAAGTTTCACAGAATGCTTCTGTGTAGTTTATATTTGAATATATTCCTTTTTCCACTACTACCCTCTTAGCGCTCCAAATGTCCAGTTGCATTTTCTACAAAAAGAGTGTTCAGATCTGCTCAATCAAAAGTATCGTTTAACTCTGTTAGCTGAATGCACAGATCAGAAAGAAGTTTCACAGAATGATTCTGTGTAGTACTTAGTTGAAGATACTCCTTTTTGGACTAATACCCACTTAGCGCTCCGAATATCCATTGGCAGTTTCTACACAAAGGGTGTTTCAGAACTGCTCCTTCAAAAGTAAGGCTCAACTCTGTTAGTTGAATGCGGAGAACAGAAAGGGGTTTCAGAGAATGATTCTGTGTAGCTTTTAATTGGAGATATTCCTTTTTCCTCTCTTACAATCTTAGCGCTCCGAATGTCAACTTGAATATTCTACAAAAAGAGTGTTTCATAACTGCACAATCAAAAATATGGTTTAGCTCTGTTAACTGAATTTACAGATCAGAAATAAGTTTCACAGAATGCATCTGTGTAGTTTTTATTTGAAGATATTCTTTTTCCCAATGTAGGCCTCTTAGCGCTTAGAATGTCCAATTGCAGTTTCTACAGAAAGAGTGTTTCAGAACGGCTCAATCAAAACTAAGGTTCAACTCTTTTAGTTGAACAAACAGAACAGAAAGAAGTTTCATACAATTCTTCTGTGTAGTTTTTATTTGTAGACATTCTTTTTCCCAATATAGGCCTCTTAGCGCTCAGAATGTCCAATTGCAGTTTCTACAGAAAGAGTGTTTCAGAACGGCTCAATCAAAAGTAAGGATCAACTCTGTTAGTTGAATGCACAGAACAGAAAGTAGTTTCATACAATGCTTCTGTGTAGTTTATATTTGAACCTATTATTTTTTCCACTATTACCCACTTAGTGCTACGAATGTCCAGTTGCATTTTCTACAGACAGAGTGTTTCAAAACTGCTCAATCAAAAGTATGGTGTAACTCTGTTTGCTGAATGCTCAGATCAGAATGAGGTTTCAAAGAATGCTT
Organism: Symphalangus syndactylus; assembly: GCF_028878055.3. Taxonomy (NCBI): domain Eukaryota; kingdom Metazoa; phylum Chordata; class Mammalia; order Primates; family Hylobatidae; genus Symphalangus; species Symphalangus syndactylus. Next base: position 15,385,166 of record NC_072441.2, read on the forward strand.
CTGTGTAGTTTACATTTGAATATATTCCTTTTTCCACTACTACCCTCTTAGCGCTCCAAATGTCCAGTTGCATTTTCTACAGAAAGTGTGTTCAGATCTGCTCAATCAAAAGTATGGTTTAACTCTGTTAGCTGAATTCATAGATCAGAAAGAAGTTTCACAGAATGATTCTGTGTAGTTTATGTTTGAAGACATTCCTTTTTCCACTATTACCCTCTTAGCGCTCCGAATCTCCACTTGCATTTTCTACAGAAAGAGTGTTTCAGAACGGCTCAATCAAAACTAAAGTTCAAGTCTTTTAGTTGAATGAACAGAACAGAAAGAAGTTTCACAGAATGCATCTGTGTCGTTTTTATTTGAAGATATTCTTTTTCCCAATGTAGGCCTCTTTGTGCTTAGAATGTTCAATTGCAGTTTCTACATAAAGAGTGTTTCAGAACGGCTCAATCAAACGTAAGGTTCAACTCAGTTAGTTGAATGCACAGAACAGAAAGAAGTTTCACAGAATGCTTCTGTGTAGTTTATATTTGAATATATTTCTTTTCAACGATTACCCTCTTAGCGCTCCGAATGTCCATTTGCATTTTCTACAGAAAGAGTGTTCTGAACTGCGCAATCAAAAGTATGGTTTAACTCTGTTAGCTGAATGCACATATCAGAAATAAGTTTCAAACAATGCTTCTGTGTAGTTTTTATTTGAAGATATTATTTTTCCTAATATAGGCCTCTTAGCGCTCAGAATGTCCAATTGCAGTTTCTACAGAAAGAGTGTTTCAGAACGGCTCAATCAAATGTAAGGTTCAAATCTCTTAGTTGAATGCACAGAACAGAAAGAAGTTTCACAGAATGCTTCTGTGTAGTATTTAGTTGAAGATACTCCTTTTTGGACTATTACCCACTTAGCGCTCCGAATATCCACTGGCAGTTTCTACACAAAGAGTGTTTCAGAACTGCTCCTTCAAAAGTAAGGCTTAACACTGTTAGTTGAATATGGAGAACAGAAAGGGGTTTCAGAGAATGCTTCTGTGTAGTTTTTAATTGGAGATATTCCTTTTTCCTCTATTACAATCTTAGCGCTCCGAATGTCCACTTGCATTTTCTACAAAAAGAGTGTTTCATAACTGCTCAATCAAAAATATGGTTTAGCTCAGTTAACTGAATTTACAGATCAGAAATAAGTTTCACAGAACGCATCTGTGTAGTTTTTATTTGAAGATATTCTTTTTCCCAATGTGGGCCTCTTAGCGCATAGAATATCCAATTGCAGTTTCTACAGAAAGAGTGTTTCAGAACGGCTCAATCAAAAGTAAGGTTCAACACTGTTAGTTGAATGCACAGAAGAGAAAGGAGTTTCACAGAATGCTACTGTGTAGTTTATATTTGAATATATCCCTTTTTCCAATATTACCCTCTTAGCGCTCCGAATGTCCACTTGCATTTTCTACAGAAAGAGTGTTCTGAACTGCGCAATCAAAAGTATGGTTTAACTCTGTTAGTTGAATGCACATATCAGAAATAAGTTTCAAACAATGCTTCTGTGTAGTTTTTATTTGAAGATATAATTTTTCCCAATATAGGCCTCTTAGCGCTCAGAATGTCCAATTGCAGTTTCTATAGAAAGTGTGTTTCAGAACGGCTCAATCAAATGTAAGGTTCAACTCTCTTAGTTGAATGCACAGAACAGAAAGTAGTTTCACTGAATGCTTCTGTGTAGTATTTAGTTGAAGATATTCCTTTTTGGACTATTACCCACATAGCGCTCCGAATATCCACTGGCAGTTTCTACACAAAGGGTGTTTCAGAACTGCTCCTTCATAAGTTAGGCTCAACTCTGTTAGTTGAATGCGGAGAACAGAAAGGGGTTTCAGAGAATGCTTCTGTGTAGTTTTTAATTGGAGATATTCCTTTTTCCTCTATTACAATCTTAGCGCTCCAAATGTCCACTTGCATTTTCTACAAAAAGAGTGTTTCATAACTGCTCAATCAAAAATATGGTTTAGCTCTGTTAACTGAATTTACAGATCAGAAATAAGTTTCACAGAATGCATTTGTGTAGTTTTTATTTGAAGATATTCTTTTTCCCAAAGTAGGCCTCTTAGCGCTTAGAATGTCCAATTGCAGTTTCTACAGAAAGAGTGTTTCAGAACGGCTCAATCAAAAGTAAGGTTCAACTCTGTTAGTTGAATGCACAGAACAGAAAGAAGTTTCACAGAATGCTACTGTGTAGTTTATATTTGAATATATTTCTTTATCCACTATTACCCTCTTAGCGCTCGGAATGTCCACTTGCATTTTCTACAGAAAGAGTGTTCTGAACTGAGCAATCAAAAGTATGGTTTAACTCTGTTAGCTGAATGCACATATCAGAAATATGTTTCACACAATGCTTCTGTGTAATTTTTATTTGAAGATATCATTTTTCCCAATATAGGCCTCTTAGCGCTCAGAATGTCCAATTGCAGTTTCTACAGAAAGAGTGTTTCAGAACGGCTCAATCAAAAGTAAGGTTCAACTCTGTTAGTTGAATGCACAGAACAGAAAGTAGTTTCATACAATGCTTCTGTGTAGTTTATATTTGAACATATTCTTTTTTCCACTATTACCCACTTAGCGCTACGAATGTCCTGTTGCATTTTCTACAGACAGAGTGTTTCAAAACTGCTCAATCAAAAGTATGGTTTAACTCGGTTTACTGAATGCTCAGATGAGAAAGAAGTTTCAAAGAATGCTTCTGTGTAGTTTATATTTGAATATATTCCTTTTTCCACTACTACCCTCTTAGCGCTCCAAATGTCCAGTTGCATTTTCTACATAAAGATTGTTCCGATCTGCTCAATCAAAAGTATGGTTTAACTCTGTTAGCTGAATGCACAGATCAGAAAGAAGTTTCACAGAATGATTCTGTGTAGTTTATATTTGAAGACATTCCTTTTTCAACTATTACCCTCTTAGAGCTTCGAATCTCCACTTGCATTTTCTACAGAAAGTGTGTTTCAGAATGGCTCAATCAAAACTAAGGTTCAACTCTTTTAGTTGAATGAACAGAACAGAAAGAAGTTTCACAGAATGCATCTGTGTCGTTTTTATTTGAAGATATTCTTTTTCCCAATGTAGGCCTCTTAGCGCTTAGAATGTCCAATTGCATTTTCTACAGACAGAGTATTTCAAAACTGCTCAATCAAAAGTATGGTTTAACTCTGTTAGCTGAATGCTCAGATCCCAAAGAAGTTTCACAGAACGCTTCTGTGTAGTTTATATTTGAATATATTCTTTTTCCACTACTACCCTCTTAGCGCTCCAAATGTCCAGTTGCATTTTCAACAGAAAGAGTGTTCAGATCTGCTCAATCAAAAGTATGGTTTAACTCTGTTAGCTGAATGCACAGATCAGAAAGAAGTTTCACAGAATGATTCTGTGTAGTTTATATTTGAAGACATTCCTTTTTCCACTATTACCCTCTTAGCGCTCCGAATCTCCACTTGCATTTTCTACAGAAAGAGTGTTTCAGAACGGCTCAATCAAAAGTAAGGTTCAACCCTGGTAGTTGAATGCACAGAACAGAAAGATGTTTCACAGAATGCTTCTGTGTAGTTTATATTTGAATATATTCCTTTTTCCACTATTACCCTCTTAGCGCTCCGAATGTCCACCTGCATTTTCTACAGAAAGAGTGTTCTGAACTGCGCAATCAAAAGTATGGTTTAACTCTGTTAGCTGAATGCACATATCAGAAATAAGTTTCAAACAATGCTTCTGTGTAGTTTTTATTTGAAGATATTATTTTTCCCAATATAGGCCTCTTAGCGCTCAGAATGTCCAATTGCAGTTTCTACAGAAAGAGTGTTTCAGAACGGCTCAATCAAATGTAAAGTTCAACTTTCTTAGTTGAATGCACAGAACAGAAAGAAGTTTCACTGAATGCTTCTGTGTAGTATTTAGTTGAAGATACTCCTTTTTGGACTCTTACACACTTAGCGCTCCGAATATTCACTGGCAGTTTTACACAAAGAGTGTTTCAGAACTGCTCCTTCAAAAGTAAGGCTCAACTCTGTTAGTTGAATTCGGAGAACAGAAAGGGGTTTCAGAGAATGCTTCTGTGTAGTTTTTAATTGGAGATATCCCTTTTTCCTCTATTACAATCTTAGTGCTCCTAATGTCCACTTGCATTTTCTACAAAAAGATTGTTTCAAAACTGCTCAATCAAAAATATGGTTTAGCTCTGTTAACTGAATTTACAGATCAGAAATAAGTTTCACAGAATGCATCTGTGTAGTTTTTATTTGAAGATATTCTTTTTCCCAGTGTAGGCCTCTTAGCGCTTAGAATGTCCAATTGCAATTTCTACAAAAAGAATGTTTCAGAACGGCTCAATCAAAAGTAAGGTTCAACTCTGTCAGTTGAATGCACAGAACAGAAAGTAGTTTCACAGAATGCTACTGTGTAGTTTATATTTGAATATATTCCTTTTTCCACTATTACCCTCTTAGCGCTCCGAATCTCCACTTGCATTTTCTACAAAAAGAGATTTTCATAACTGCTCAATCAAAAATATGTTTTATCTCTGTTAACTGAATTTACAGATCAGAAATAAGTTTCACAGAATGCATCTGTGTAGTTTTTATTTGAAGATATTCTTTTTCCCCATGTAGGCCTCTTAGCGCTTAGCATGTCCAATTGCAGTTTCTACAGAAAGAGTGTTTCAGAACGGCTCAATCAAAAGTAAGGTTCAACTCTGTTAGTTGAATGCACAGAACAGAAAGAATTTTCACAGAATGCTACTGTGTAGTTTATATTTGAATATATTCCTTTTTCCACTATTACCCTCTTAGCGCTCCGAATGTCCACTTGCATTTTCTACAGAAAGAGTGTTCAGAACTGCGCAATCAAAAGTATGGTTTAACTCTGTTAGCTTAATGAACATATCAGAAATAAGTTTCACACAATGCTTCTGTGTAGTTTTTATTTGAAGATATTATTTTTCCCAATAGAGGCCTCTTAGCGCTCAGAATGTCCAATTGCAGTTTCTACAGAAAGAGTGTTTCAGAAAGGCTCAATCAAAAGTAAGGTTCAACTCTGTTAGTTGAATGCAGAGAACAGAAAGAAGTTTCATACAATCCTTCTGTGCAGTTTATATTTGAACATATTCTTTTTTCCACTATTATCCACTTAGCGCTACGAATGTCCAGTTGCATTTTCTACAGACAGAGTGTTTCAAAACTGCTCAATCAAAAGTATGGTTTAACTCTGTTAGCTGAATGCTCAGATCAGAAAGAAGTTTCACAGAATGCTTCTGTGTAGTTTATATTTGAATATATTCCTTTTTCCACTACTACGCTCTTAGCGCTCCAAATGTCCAGTTGCATTTTCTACAGAAAGAGTGTTCAGATCTGCTCAATCAAAAGTATGGTTTAATTCTGTTAGCTGAATGCACAGATCAGAAAGAAATTTCACCGAATGATTCCGTGTAGTTTATATTTGAAGACATTCCTTTTTCCACTATTACCCTCTTAGCGCTCCGAATCTCCACTTGCATTTTCTACAAAAAGAGTGTTTCATAACTGCTCAATCAAAAATATGTTTTATCTCTGTTAACTGAATTTACAGATCAGAAATAAGTTTCACAGAATGCATCTGTGTAGTATTTATTTGAAGATATTCTTTTTCCCAATGTAGGCCTCTTAGCGCTTAGCATGTCCAATTGCAGTTTCTACAGAAAGAGTGTTTCAGAACGGATCAATCAAAAGTAAGGTTCAACTCTGTTAGTTGAATGCACAGAACAGAAGGAAGTTTCACAGAATGCTTCTGTGTAGTTTATATTTGAATATATTCATTTTTCCACTATTACCCTCTTAGCGCTCCGAATGTCCACTTGCATTTTCTACACAAAGAGTGTTCTGAACTGCGCAATCAAAAGTATGGTATAACTCTGTTAGCTGAATGCACATATCAGAAATAACATTCAAACAATGCTTCTGTGTAGTTTTCATTTGAAGATATTTTTTTTCCCAATATATGCCTCTTAGCGCTCAGAATGTCCAATAGCAGTTTCTACAGAAAGAGTGTTTCAGAACGGCTCAATCAAATGTAAGGTTCAACTTACTTAGTTGAATGCACAGAACAGAAAGAAGTTTCACAGAATGCTTCTGTGTAGTATTTAGTTGAAGATACTACTTTTTGGACTATTACCCACTTAGCGCTCCGAATATCCACTGGCAGTTTCTACACAAAGTGTGTTTCAGAACTGCTCCTTCAAAAGTAAGGCTAAACTCTGTTAGTTGAATGCGGAGAACAGAAAGGGGTTTCAGAGAATGCTTCTGTGTAGTTTTTAATTGGAGATATTCCTTTTTCCTCTATTACAATCTTAGCGCTCCGAATGTCCACTTGCATTTTCTACAAAAAGAGTGCTTCATAACTGCTCAATCAAAAATATGGTTTAGCTCTTTTAACTGAATTTACAGATCAGAAATAAGTTTCACAGAATGCATCTGTGTAGTTTTTATTTGAAGACATTCTTTTTCCCAATGTAGGCCTCTTAGCGCTTAGCATGTCCAATTGCAGTTTCTACAGAAAGAGTGTTTCAGAACGGCTCAATCAAAAGTAAGGTTCAACTCTGTTAGTTGAATGCACAGAACAGAAAGAAGTTTCACAGAATGCTACTGTGTAGTTTATATTTGAATATATTCCTTTTTCCACTATTACCCTCTTAGCGCTCCGAATGTCCACTTGCATTTTCTACAGAAAGAGTGTTCGGAACTGCGCAATCAAAAGTATGGTTTAACTCTGTTAGCTGAATGCACATATCAGAAATAAGTCTCACACAATGCTTCTGTGTAGTTTTTATTTGAAGATATTATTTTTCCCAATATAGGCCTCTTAGCGCTCAGAATGTCCAATTGCATTTTCTACAGAAAGAGTGTTTCAGAACGGCTCAATCAAAAGTAAGGTTCAACTCTGTTAGTTGAATGCACAGAACAGAAAGAAGTTTCATACAATGCTTCTGTGTAGTTCATATTTGAACATATTCTTTTTTCCACTATTACCCACTTAGCGCTACAAATGTCCAGTTGCATTTTCTACAGACAGAGTGTTTCAAAACTGCTCAATCAAAAGTATGGTTTAACTCTGTTAGCTGAATGCTCAGATCACAAAGGAGTTTCACAGAACGCTTCTGTGTAGTTTATATTTTAATATATTCTTTTTCCACTACTACCCTCTTAGCGCTCCAAATGTCCAGTTGCATTTTCTACAGAAAGAGTGTTCAGATCTGCTCAATCAAAAGTATGGTTTAACTCTGTTAGCTGAATCCACAGATCAGAAAGAAGTTTCACAGAATGATTCTGTGTAGTTTATATTTGAAGACATTCCTTTTTCCACTATTACCCTCTTAGCGCTCCGAATCTCCACTTGCATTTTCTACAGAAAGAGTGTTTCAGAAAGGCTCAATCAAAACTAAGGTTCAACTCTTTTAGTTGAATGAACACAACAGAAAGAAGTTTCACAGAATGCTTCTGTGTAGTTTTTATTTGTAGATATTCTTTTTCCCAATATAGGCCTCTTAGCGCTCAGAATGTCCAATTGAAGTTTCTACAGAAAGAGTGTTTCAGAACGGCTCAATCAAAAGTAAGGTTCAACCCTGGTAGTTGAATGCACAGAACAGAAAGAAGTTTCACAGAATGCTTCTGTGTAGTTTATATTTGAATATATTCCTTTTTCCACTATTACCCTCTTAGCGCTCCGAATGTCCACTTGCATTTTCTACAGAAAGAGTATTCTGAACTGCGCAATCAAAAGTATGGTTTAACTCTGTTAGCTGAATGCACATATCAGAAATAAGTTTCAAACAATGCTTCTGTGTAGTTTTTATTTGAAGATATTATTTTTCCCAATATAGGCCTCTTAGCACTCAGAATGTCCAATTCCAGTTTCTACAGAAAGAGTGTTTCAGAACGGCTCAATCAAATGTAAGGTTCAACTCTCTTAGTTGAATGCATAGAACAGAAAGAAGTTTCACAGAATGCTTCTGTGTAGTATTTAGTTGAAGATACTCCTTTTTGGACTATTACCCACTAAGCGCTCCGAATATCCACTGGCAGTTTCTACACAAAGAGTGTTTCAGAACTGCTCCTTCGAAAGTAAGGCTCAACTCTGTTAGTTGAATGCGGAGAACAGAAAGGGGTTTCAGAGAATGCTTCTGTGTAGTTTTTAATTGAAGATATTCCTTTTTCCTCTATTACAATCTTAGCGCTCCGAATGTCCACTTGCATTTTCTACAAAAAGTGTGTTTCATAACTGCTCAATCAAAAATATGGTTTAGCTCTGTTATCTGAATTTACAGATCAGAAATAAGTTTCACAGAATGCATCTGTGTAGTTTTTATTTGAAGATATTCTTTTTCCCAATGTAGGCCTCTTAGCGCTTAGAATGTCCAATTGCAGTTTCTACAGAAAGAGTGTTTCAGAACGGCTCAATCAAAAGTAAGGTTCAACTCTTTTAGTTGAATGCACAGAACAGAAAGATGTTTCATACAATGCTTCTGTGTAGTTTATATTTGAACATATTCTTTTTTCCAATATTACCCACTTAGCGCTACGAATGACCAGTTGCATTTTCTACAGACAGAGTGTTTCAAAACTGCTCAATCCAAAGTATGGTTTAACTCTGTTAGCTGAATGCTCAGATCAGAAAGAAGTTTCACAGAATGCTTCTGTGTAGTTTATATTTGAATATATTCCTTTTTCCACTACTACCCTCTTAGCGCTCCAAATGTCCAGTTGCATTTTCTACAGAAAGAGTGTTCAGATCTGCTGAATCAAAAGTATGTTTTAACTCTGTTAGCTTAATGCACAGATCAGAAAGAAGTTTCACAGAATCATTCTGTGCAGTTTATATTTGAAGACATTCCATTTTCCAGTATTACCCTCTTAGCGCTCCGAATCTCCACTTGCATTTTCTACAGACAGAGTGTTTCAAAACTGCTCAATCCAAAGTATGGTTTAACTCTGTTAGCTGAATGCTCAGATCAGAAAGAAGTTTCACAGAATGCTTCTGTGTAGTTTATATTTGAATATATTCCTTTTTCCACTACTACCCTCTTAGCGCTCCAAATGTCCAGTTGCATTTTCTACAGAAAGAGTGTTCAGATCTGCTGAATCAAAAGTATGTTTTAACTCTGTTAGCTTAATGCACAGATCAGAAAGAAGTTTCACAGAATCATTCTGTGCAGTTTATATTTGAAGACATTCCATTTTCCAGTATTACCCTCTTAGCGCTCCGAATCTCCACTTGCATTTTCTACAGACAGAGTGTTTCAAAACTGCTCAATCAAAAGTATGGTTTAACTCTGTTAGCTGAATGCTCAGATCAGAAAGAAGTTTCACAGATTGCTTCTGTGTAGTTTGTATTTGAAGATATTCCTTTTTCCACTGTTACCCTCTTAGAGCTCAGAATGTCCACTTGCATTTTCTACAGAAAGTGTGTTCAGAACTGCTCTATCAAAAGTATGATTTAACTCTGTTAGATGAATGCACAGATCAGAAATAAGTTTCACAGAATTCTTCTGTGTAGTTTATATATGAAGATATTCCATTTTCCACTATTACCCACTTAGCTCTCTGAATGTCCAGTTGCATTTTCTACAGAAAGAGTGTTTCAGAACTGCTCATTCAAAAGTATGGTTTAGCTCAGTTACCTGAATGCACAGATCAGAAAGATGTTTCACAGAATGCTGCTGTGTAGTGTTTATATGGAGATATTCTTTTTACCAATATAGGCCTCTTAGCGCACAGGTTTTCCAATTGCACTTTCTACAGAAAGTGTGTTTCAGAAAGGCTCAATCAAAAGTAAGGTTCAACTCTGTTAGTTGAATGAACAGAACAGAAAGAAGTTTCAGAGAATGATTCTGTGTAGTTTATATTTGAAGATATTCCTTTTTCCACTATTACCTTCTAAGCGCTCCGAATGTCCACTTGCATTTTCTACAGAAAGAGTTTTTCCGAACTGCTCAATCAAAAGTATGGTTTAACTCTGTTAGCTGAATGCACAGATCAGTACGAAGTTTCACAGAATGTTTCTGTGTAGTTTTCATTTGAAGATAGTCCTTTCTCATATATAGGCCTCTTAGCGCTCCGAATATCCAATTGCAGTTTCTACAGAAAGAGTGTTTCAGAACGGCTCAATGAAAAGTAGGGTTCACCTCTTTTAGTTGAATTCACAGAACAGAAAGAAGTTTCACAGTATGCTTCTGTGTACTATTTATTTGAAGGTATTCCTTTTTCCACTATTAACCTCTTAGCGCTCCAAATGTCCAGTTGCATTTTCTACAGAAGGAGTGTTCAGAACTGCTCAAATATAAGTGTGGTTTAACCCTGTTAGGTGAATGCACAGATCAGAAAGAAGTTTCACAGAATTCTGTGTAGTTTATATTTGAAGATATTCCATTTTTCACTATTACCCACTTAGCGCTCTGAATCTCCAGTTGCATTATGTACAGAAAGATTGTTTCAGAACTGCTCAATCAAAAGAATGGTTTAACTCTGTTAGCTGAATGCACAGAACAGAAAGAAGTTTCACAGAATGCTGCGGTGTAATGTTTATATGAAGATATTCTTTTTACCAATATAGGCCTCTTAGCGCTCAGAATGTCCAATTGCAGTTTCTACAGAAAGGGTGTTTCAGAAAAGCTCAATCAAAAGTAAGGTTCAACTATGTTAGTTGAATGCACAGAACAAAAAGAAGTTTCACAGAATGCTTCTGTGTAGTTTATATTTGAATATATTGCTTTTTCCAATACTACCCTCTTAGCGCTCCAAATGTCCAGTTGCATTTTCTACAGAAAGAGTGTTCAGAACTGCTCAATCAAATGTATGATTTAACTCTCTTAGCTGAATGCACAGATTAGAAAGAAGTTGCACAGAATGCTTCTGTGTAGTTTTTATTTGAAGATATTCTTTTTCCCAATATAGGCCTCTAGCGCTCAGATTGTCCAATTGCAGTTTCTACACAAAGAGTGTTTCAGAACTGCTCCTTCAAAAGTAGGGCTCAACTCTGTTATTTGAATGCACAGAACAGAAAGTAGTTTCACAGAATGCTTCTCTGTAATTCATATTTGACGATATTACTTTTTCCACTATTACCCACTTAGAGCTACGAATGTCCACTTGCATTTTCTACAGAAAGAGTGTTCAGAACTGCTCAATCAAAAGTATGGTTTAACTCTGTTAGTTGAATGCACAGATCAGAAAGAAGTTTCACAGAATTCTTCTGTGTAGTTTTTATTTGAAGATATTCCTTTTTCCAATATAGGTCTCTTAGCGCTCAGAATGTCCAATTGCAGTATCTGCAGAAAGAGAGTTTCAGAACTGCTCAATCAAAAGTAAGGTTCAATACTGTTAGTTGAATGCACGGAACAGATAGAAGTTTCAGAGAATGCTTCTGTGTAGTTTATATTTGAAGATATTCCTTTTTTCACTATTACCCTCTTAGCGCTCCGAATCACCACTTGCATTTTCTACAGAAAGAGTGTTTCAGAACGGCTCAATCAAAAGTAAGGTTCAACTCTTTTAGTTGAATGCGCAGAACAGAAAGAAGTTTCACAGAATGCTTCTGTGTAGTATTTAGTTATAGATATTCCTTTTTCAACTATTACCCTCTTAGCGTTCCGAATGTCCACTGGCAGTTTCTACACAATGAGTGTTTCAGAACAGCTCCTTCAATGTAAGGCTCAAATCTGTTAGTTGAATGCAGAGAACAGAAAAGAGTTTCAGAGAATGCTTCTATGTAGTTTTAATTTGGGGATATTCCTTTTTCCACTAATACAATCTTAGCGCTCCGAATGTCCACTTGCATTTTCTACAGAAAGAGTGTCTCATAAATTCTCAATCAAAAGTATCATTTAACTCTGTTAGCTGAATGCACAGATCAGAAATAAGTTTCACAGAATGCTTCTGAGTAGTTTTTATTTGGAGATATTCTTTTTCCCAATATAGGCCACTTAGCGCTCAGAATGTCCAATTGCAGTTTCTACAGAATGAGTGTTTCAGAAGGCTCAATCAAAAGTAAGGTTCAATTCTGTTAGTTGAATGCACAGAACAGAAAGAAGTTTCACAGAATGCTTCTGTGTAGTTTATATTTGAATGTATTCCTTTTTCCACTATTACCATCTTAGCGCTCCGAATGTCCACTTGCATTTTCTACAGAAAGAGGGTTTCAGAACGGTTCCATCAAAAGTAAGGTTCAACTCTGTTACTTGAATGCACAGAACAGCAAGAAGTTTCACAGAATGTTTCTGTGTACTTTATATTTGAATATATTCCTTTTTCCAGTATTACCCTCTTAGTGCTCTGAATGTCCACATGCATTTTCTACAGAAAGAGTGTTCAGAACGGCTCAATCAAAAGTATGGTTTTACTCTGTTATTTGAATGCACATATCAGAAATAAGTTTCACAGAATCCTTCCGTGTAGTATTTTGTTGAAGATATTCCTTTTTCGACTATTATCCTCTTAGCTCTCCGAATGTCCAATTTCAGTTTCTACACAAAGAGTGTTTCAGAACTGCTCCTTCTAAAGTAGGGCTCAACTCTGTTAGTTGAATGCAGAGAACAGAAAGGAGTTACACAGAATGCCTCTGTGTAGTTTATATTTGAATATATTCCCTTTTTCAGTATTACCCTCTTAGCGCTCCGAATGTCCACTTGCATTTTCTACAGAAAGAGTGTTCAGAACTGCTCAATCAAAAGTATGGTTTAACTCTGTTAGCTGAATGCACAGATCAGAAAGAATTTTCACAGAATGCTTCTGTGTACTTTTTATTTGAAGATATTCCTTTCTCCAATATAGGGTCTTAGCGCTCAGTATGTCCAATTGCAGTATCTACAGAAAGAGTGTTTCTGAACTACTCAATCAAATGTAAGGTTCAACTCTGTTAGTTGAATGAACGGAACAAAAAGAAGTTTCGTAGAATGCTTCTGTGTAGTTTATATTTGAAGATGTTCCTTTTTCCACTATTACCTTCTAAGCGCTCCGAATGTCCACTTGCATTTTCTACAGAAAGAGTGTTTCCGAACTGTTCAATCAAAAGTATGGTTTAATTCTGTTAGCTGAATGCACAGATCAGTACGAGGTTTCACGGAATGCTTCTGTGTAGTTTTTATTTGAAGATAGTCCTTTTTCCAATATAGGCCTCTTAGCGCTCCGAATATCCAATTGCAGTTTCTACAGAAAGAGTGTTTCAGAATGGCTCAATCAAAAGTAGGGTTCAACTCTTTTAGTTGAATGCACAGAACAGAAAGTAGTTTCACAGAATGATTCTGTGTAGTTTATATTTGGAGACATTCCTTTTTCCACTATAACCCTCATAGCGCTCCGAATGTCCACTTGCAGTTTCTACAGAAAGAGTGTTTCAGGACTGCTCCTTCAAAAATAAGGCTCAACCCTGTTAGTTGAAAGCAGAGAACAGAAACAAGTTTCAGAGAATGCCTCTGTGTAGTTTTTATTTGAAGATATTCCTTTTTCCACAATTACCATCTTAGCGCACCGAATGACCACTTGCATTTTCTACAGAAAGAGTGTTTCCGAACTGCTAAATCAAAAGTATCGTTTAACTCTGTTAGCTGAATGCACAGATAAGAAAGAAGTTTCACATAATGCATCTGTTTAGTTTTTATTTTAAGATATTCTTTATCCCAATATAGGCATCATAGCGCTCAGTATGTTAAATTGCAGTTTCTACAGAAAGAGTGTTTCAGAACGGCTCAATCAAAAATAAGTTTCAACTCTGTTAGTTGAATGCACAGAACAAAAAGAAGTTTCACAGAATGCTTCTCAGTAGTTTATATTTGAATATATTCCTTTTTCCACTATTACCCTCTTAGCGCTCCGAATGTCCACTTGCATTTTCTACATAAAGAGTATTCAGAACGGCTCAATCAAAAATATGGTTTTACTCTGTTAGTTAAATGCACGTATCAGAAATAAGTTTCAGAGAAGGCTTCTGTGTAGTATTTAGTTGAAGATATTCCTTTTTTGAATATTAACCTCTTAGTGCTCCGAATGTCCACTGGCAGTTTCTACACAAATTTTTTCAGAACTGCTCCTTCAAAAGTAATGCTCAACACTGTAAGTTGAATGCAGAGAACAGAAAGAAGTTTCACAGAATGCTTCTGTGTAGTTTATATTTGAATATATTCCTTTTTTCAGTATTACCCTCTTAGCGCTCCGAATGTCCACCTGCATTTTCTACAAAAAGAGTGTTCAGAACTGCTCAATCAAAAGTATGGTTTATCTCTGTTAGCTGAATGCACATATCAGTACGAAGTTTCACAGAATGCTTCTGTGTAGTTTTTATTTGAAGATAGTCCTTTTTCAAATATAGGCCTCTTAGCGCTCCGAATATCCAATTGCAGTTTCTACAGAAAGAGTGTTTCAGAACGGCAAAATGAAAAGTAGGGTTCAACACTTTTAGTTGAATTCACAGAACAGAAAGTAGTTTCACAGATTGCTTCTGTGTAGTATTTATTTGAAGGTATTCCTTTTTCCACTATTACCCTAGTAGCGCTCGGAATGTCCACTTGCAGTTTCTACAGAAAGTGTGTTGCAGGGCTGCTCCTTCAAAAATAAGGCTCAACTCTGTTAGTTGAATGCAGAGAACAGAAAGAAGTTTCAGAGAATGCCTCTGTGTAGTTTTTATTTGAAGATATTACTTTTTCCACAATTACCAACTTAGCGCACCGAATGTCCACTTGCATTTTCTACAGAAAGAGTGTTTCAGAACTGCTAAATCAAATGTATCATTTAATTCTGTTAGCTGAATGCACAGATCAGAAAGTATTTTCAGAGAATGCATCTCTGTAGTTTTTATTTGAAGATATTATTTTTCTCAATATTGGACTCTTAGCGTTCAGAAATCCAATTACACTTTCTACAGAAAGAGTGTTTCAGAACTGCTCAATCAAAATTAAGTTTCAACTCTGTTAGTTGAATGCACAGAACACAATGTAGTTTCACAGAATGCTTCTGTGTAGTTTATATTTGAATATATTCCATTTTCCACTATTACCCACTTAGCGCTCTGAATGTCCAGTTGCATTTTCTACAGAAAGAGTGTTTCAGAACTGCTCAATCAAAAGTATGGTTTAACTCTGTTAGCTGAATGCACAGATCAGAAAGAAGCTTCACAGAATGCTGCTGTGTAGTGTTTATATGAAGATATTCTTTTTACCAATATAGGCCTCTTAGATCTCCGAAAGTCCACTTGCATTTTCTACAGAAAGTGTGTTCAGAACTGCTCTATCAAAAGTATGGTTTAACTGTGTTAGGTGAATGCACAGATTAGAAATATGTTTCACAGAATTCTTCTGTGTAGTTTATATTTGAAGATATTCCATTTTCCACTATTACCCACTTAGCGCTCTGAATGTCCAGTTGCATTTTCTACAGAAAGAGTGTTTCAGAACTGCTCAATCAAAAGTATGGTTTAACTCTGTTAGCTGAATGCACAGATCAGAAAGAAGTTTCACAGAATGCTGCTGTGTAGTGTTTATATGAAGATATTCTTTTTACCAATATAGGCCTCTTAGCGCTCAGAATGTCCAATTGCATTTTCTACAGAAAGAGTGTTTCAGAAAGGCTCAATCAAAAGTAAGGTTCAACTATGTTAGTTGAATGCACAGAACAGAAACAAGTTTCACAGAATGCTTCTGTGTAGTTTATATTTGAATATATTCCTTTTTGCACTACTACCCTCTTAGCGCTCCAAATGTCCAGTTGTATTTTCTACAGAAAGAGTGTTCAGAACTGATCAATCAAATGTATGATTTAACTCTGTTAGCTGAATGCACAGATCAGAAAAAGTGTCACAAAATGCTTCTGTGTAGTTTTTATTTGAAGATATTCTTTTTCCCAATATAGGCCTCTTATCGCTCAGATTGTCCAATTGAATTTTCTACAGAAAGAGTGTTTCAGAATGGCTCTATCAAAAGTAAGGTTCAACTCTGTTATTTGAATGCACAGAACAGAAAGTAGTTTCACAGAATGCTTGTCTGTAGTTCTTATTTGACGATATTACTTTTTCCACTATTACCCTCTTAGAGCTCCGAATGTCCACTTGCATTTTCTACAGAAAGAGTGTTCAGAACTGCTCAATCAAAAGTATGGTTTAACTCTGTTAGTTGAATGCACAGATCAGAAAGAAGTTTCACAGAATTCTTCTGTGTAGTTTTTATTTGTAGATATTCCTTTTTCCAATATAGGACTCTTAGCGTTCAGAATTTCCAATTGCAGTATCTACAGAAAGAGATTTTCAGAACTGGTCAATCAAAAGTAAGGTTCAATATTGTTAGTTGAATGCAAGGAACAGAAAGAAGTTCTACAGAATGCTTCTGTGTAGTTTATATTTGAAGATATTCCTTTTTCCTCTATTACCCTCTTAGCGCTCCGAATCACCACTTGCATTTTCTACAGAAAGAGTGTTTCAGAACGGCTCAATCAAAAGTAAGGTTCAACTCTTTTAGTTGAATGCACAGAAAAGAAAGAAGTTTCACAGAATGCTTCTGTTTAGTATTTAGTTGAAGATATTCCTTTTTCGACTATTACCCTCTTAGCGTTCCGAATGTCCACTGGCAGTTTCTACACAAAGATTGTTTCAGAACAGCTCCTTCAAAAGTAAGGCTCAACTCTGTTAGTTTAATGCAGAGAACAGAAAGGAGTTTCAGAGAATGCTTCTGTGTAGTTTTTATTTGGGGATATTCCTTTTTCCACTATTACAATCTTAGCGCTCCTAATGTCCACTTGCATTTCCTACAGAAACAGTGTTTAATAACTGCTCAATCAAAAGTATGGTTTAACTCTGTTAGCTGAATGCACAGATCAGAAATAAGTTTCACAGAATTCTTCTGAGTAGTTTTTATTTGGAGATATTCTTTTTCCCAATATAGGCCACTTAGCGCTCAGAATGTCCAATTGCAGTTTCTACAGAATGAGTGTTTCAGGACGGCTCAATCAAAAGTAAGGTTCAACTCTGTTAGTTGAATGCACAGAACAGAAAGAAGTTTCACAGAATTCTTCTGTGTAGTTTATATTTGAATATATTCCTTTTTCCTGTATTACCTTCTTAGTGCTCCGAATGTCCACTTGCATTTTCTTCAGAAAGAGTGTTCATAATGGCTCAATCAAAAGTATGGTTTTACTCTGTTAGTTGAATGCACATATCAGAAATAAGTTTCACAGAATGCTTCTGTGTAGTATTTAGCTGAAGATATTCCTTTTTCGACTTTTATCCTCTTAGCTCTCCGAATGTCCAATTTCAGTTTCTACACAAAGAGTGTTTAGGAACTGCTCCTTCAAAAGTAAGGCTCAACTCTGTTAGTTGAATGCAGAGAACAGAAAGAAGTTGCAGAGAACAGAAAGAAATTTCACAGAATGCTTCTGTTTACTTTATATTTGAATATATTCCTTTTTCCACTACTACCCTCTTAGCGCTGCAAATGTCCAGTTGCATTTTCTACAGAAAGAGTGTTCAGAACTGCTCAATCAAAAGTACGGTTTAACTCTGTTAGCTGAATGCACAGATCAGAAAGATGTTTCACAGAATGATTCTGTGTAGTTTATATTTGAAGATATTCCTTTCTGTTCTCTGCATTAAAATCAATCAAAAAATTATATTGAAATTGAAATACTGAATTTTATACTAAAGACAAGGCATACAACTGAAAATGAAATTTTCCAGGTGAAAATTTCCAAATCATAAATATGTAGGGACAAAAAACTTTATTTATAAAGAAAAAGATAATTCTAATTAATTGATGATTCAAAGGTTTACAACTTTAAAAGTAAATATTATCTTTGAAGTAAAGTCCATTTAAATTATTTATGCCGCCAAAATTTTAGTAATTGTATATGTATATCATGTAAACTTTTTCGAGAAAGATGGAATTGGAAATGTTAGAGTATTATGCGGAAAAAATCACCTAAAGGAAAAAATTATCTCCTCATGAAATATTACTTTAGCCACTTTGACAGGTGTAGGTAAAAGAACACTTAATGCACATCAATATGATTAGGAGATGCGCGCTTAGAAATACGTTATCATTGAAAAGAGAATTGTATTATCAGGTTTGCAGGGGCCCTTCTTATCCTTCATATTTATGTAACTTTGTCATCTATAGAAAGATTATAAGAATTTTAAAAATAGCTGATATTTAAGAAACATCACCATAACACTGTGCTGAATGCATAATAAAACATTTCCCTTCTCTCTAAAAGCCTTTTAAAATTATGTACCATTATCAGTATGGCCAGCAGAGGGTCATTTCCATGTTCAAGTTCCTCTGTTTCTCGAGGGTGAGAATCCTTCTATAGTCTTCTGAGGGTGACACTGTAGTGTTTTCTTAGCCTGATTATTTTTATCTATTTTTTCCGATCCTTTCCTTTGTATATTTACATTTTACATATTGAAAGTTATTTTTTCAAATATTTTATATGCAAATTTACAATGTACAACGACTGTACATTAAAATAACTTATTTATGCCATATGGAAGATTAAATATAATTTTACAATATCTAATATTGATTGTTTAGTTTCTAATCATTGATACTTGACATGATTTTTCCCAGCATACCTCAAAATATTCTTCAAAATCCTGCGAATTAATTCCTGTAACACTTCTGAGGTGTATTAATAAGCTAGAGATGTAAAGAAGATTTGCAGAGAAAATTAGGTTCCCAAATTAGAAATTTTGTCCCACTATCGACTAGAAACCTCTTGAAATGATCAAAAACAATAATAATGCATGTCATAGAGGAAAACCAATAAGGCTGCTGCAGCATGACTACCTCTGTGACCTCATACAAGTTACGTGTGGGTCCCTACTTCTGTGACCTCAGACAAGTTACGTGTGGGTCCGCACTTATTTTCTTCATCTCTAATAAATATTTGACAAATCTCATTTTCAAAAGTCTTTTAAGGCCTATCCACCTTTATTTTTCAGATGGAGTTTTGCTCTCATTGCCCAGGCTGCAGTGCAATGTCATGGTCTCGGCTCACACAACCTCCGACTCCCGGGTTCATGTGATTCTCCTGCCTCCACCTCCTGAGTAGCTGGGATTACAGGTGCGCAACACAACGCCCAGCTAATTTTTTGTATTTTTAGTAGAGATGGGGTTTCACCATGTTGGTCAGGCTGGTCTTGAACTCCCGACCTCAGGTGATCTGCACGCCTCGGCCTCTCAAAGTGCTGGGATTACAGGCATGAGCAACCGCGGCCTGTGAGGGCTTTCTACTTTTAAGATGTCAGGACGTATAGCCTGGGAGGTAAATGGTAGTATATATATACATATATATATACACACACACACTGTATATATATACATATATACGGTATATTATACTATATATACATATATACTGAATATTATACTCTATATATACATATCTACTGTATATTATATGTATATATATATATACACATACACACATACACACATACACACATGAGACAGAGAGAAGAGATAGACAATTTCATGTGAAAATATAAACTGTTAACATAATATTTTGCTTCTCTGAGGAATATTTAGCATTGTTCTCAATCTTCTCTGCAGAATTTAAGCATTTTTCTCAGAACTCACCAGATAGAATGAGGGAGGGGCCATATGATACGAGCCAGAGATGAAGGGAGAACAATAGAGAGGGTGCTTTGGGAAAAATAGTACAGTAAGGCTAGGGAATACTTCTCTCCAACAAAAAGACCAAGGTCACAGCTGTATCTCTTCAGAAGCCAAACTTTCTTTTAAAATGTCAATTTCCATCTATTTCTTGCTTCACAGACATTCCATTCATTGCTGGATTTCAAATAAAGCCTTTCCATGTGCAACCTTTCTATAGAAAAAGAGAAATATGGGGGACAGTACAGTCTAAGAAGTGATTAAGAATATCTAGTGGACTTTCCCAGACTGTAAATCTTTACATATATCTGAGCCTAATGAGGTGATTTATTGTGCTATAATGCACAGTGAACTATACAGATGCTTCTTTTTGATCATGCTGCAGAATGGAACTAAATACTAAATACCAAATAGCACTCCCATGATTCTTATACATGTCATTCATATGGCATATTTATGCTTTTTTATATAGCAATTCTTATTCTTAGCTCTTAGGCAATTACGGAATCTTTTTGTCATTTTAATAATCATGCTCCATTTGAGTTATGCAAGGTAGAAATTCTAAGTAGAAAATCTTGTTTTTATTGAAAGTTTTTAGTAAACATTTTGGAAAAAGTCTGTTTTTTGATGCTACTTCTGCACGCTTTCTCAACATGATAT
Source organism: Symphalangus syndactylus (assembly GCF_028878055.3). Classification (NCBI taxonomy): domain Eukaryota; kingdom Metazoa; phylum Chordata; class Mammalia; order Primates; family Hylobatidae; genus Symphalangus; species Symphalangus syndactylus. The sequence goes on from NC_072441.2 coordinate 15,405,483, forward strand.
TACTTGGTATTGTCCTTATTAACCATAGTACACCATATTCTGCAAATGTTAGAGAGGGTTAAAAATCAGTCATGTATAAGTAAAGCTAATGAAATAGAAAGGAAACCATATTTAGGAAATGGAAGGCAGAAGCAAATGTATTAACCGTGAGTTAGAAACGGTTTAGTCTTTGGAATGAAGCAGCAAGAGTTTAAAAATCTGGTTTGTGATTCACTAGCTTTGTGACCTTGGAGAATTACTTCAGATTTCTGAGTATCAGTTTAGTAGGTGATATCAATTGCAACTTCGCAGAAATATCACAAGTATTAAATAAAGGACTTAGTATCTGGGAGAGCATAGAAAATTACTAATAGTTACATTTTTGTTAATATTACCGTTATTATTATCATACGTATAGTATTTTCTTTCACTGACAATGCATTTAGGACATAAGGAGAACTATAGAACAGTGCTTCTCCAACTTAAATGCAGAGCATGAATCACCTGGAGTTTTGTCAAAATGCGAATTCTGACTCAGTAGCCCTGCAAACTAAGGAAATCTTGATAATGCTGGTGCTGCTAGTTCACCAACAGACCACACGTTTTGCAACAGCTATATAGAATGTCCTGTTTCTTTTTTTAATCACAAAACATGGCAAGCTCTAAAATAAAGCAGAATAACAGATTTAAATGTTAATACTCATGTCCTCAATTTATAATTTCTCCCTCCCTAACAATGGTATAATTCTGATTAAAAATTAGCAAAGAAAAAAATGGAAATTAATCTTCCTATGTTTATTCTTTTAACAAATTCTGTGTGATTACTACTGGGTTACTTGCTGTAGGAAATAGAAAAATTGCTTTGACATAGATCCTCAAGAATCTGTCCCACTACAAGCTTATTTTTGTAGGAAGCTAAAAGATTTATATAAATAACCGTAATTAAAGAGACAAATGAAGAAGTGCAATGAAAGACGTAGGGAAAGTGCTAGAGGAGTTCGGGGTGGAGGAAAATTATCCTCAAATAATATCTATGCGTAACATTATGCTATCTTCCCTAACCAGCGCTTGACCAGATTGTCACAGTGAACTTTGGTCCTTTCTTATATCTTAGTTTTGGTTCCCACATCCTTCTGTTTGGGGAAGTTCTTGTTTTCCTCATGTAATGACAACAACACTTAAACAATGTATACTAGATAAAAGGAACTATATTGCTTTATTTACATAGTTAATTTAATTTGTACAATGAACTATGAAGTAATCAGCATTATTTCCTTCATTTTACATATGAGAAAATGGAGAATCAGCGACATTGAATCATCTCAAGTTTCTAAAATATCCACTCTCACCAGGCTGTTTACCCTGTTTTTGTCTGTATGCTGCTATAACAAAATGCCACAGATTGAGTAATTCATAAAAAACAGAAATGTATTTCTCACAGTTCTGGGGCTGAGAAGTCCGAAATCAAGGCAGTGGAGATTTGGCAGTTGGTCCCGAGGTGGCACCTTCTTGCTTCGTCTTCACGTGACAAAAGTGGGCAAAAACGGACAATGTAACGACATGGCAGAAGAGACTGAGGAGCCCGGCATTCCTCTAAAGCATCTTTTACGAGGACGTTTATCTCATTCATGAGGGTGGATCCTTCTTCATTTAATCACTTAACCAAAAGCCCCATCTCTTGATGTCATTGTCCTGGGATTTTAGTTTCAACATACAAACTTTGGATGGGCACATAGGTTCAAATCATAGCACCCTCCAAATTATAATGCCTCTCTCATGCCTGTTCTCCTTGAAGTACCCTCTGGTTTTGCTCTCTTCATTCTTGCCATCACAGTTAACCCTTCAGTTCCATTTCTTTAAGTAATCTCTAAATTTGTAAGATGGTTCCAGCTTTTTTTTTTGTATATGGCAGTCTCTCAAACATATTTGTCATATGAACTAAGCAGGTAAATATGTAAATGCCAGCTAAATTTTAGTGAATGATATAATGGCCTAAAGTTGTATCTACCCTTCAGCCAAATATATTTACTTTTAGTAGCAATCTCCTGTCATATACAAAGTCACGACTCTAGGGGTAAGCATTTTAGCCTGTGGGTAAGATGTAAAGCAGTGGTATGTTATAGTGAAAACTCACTGTCATAGCACTGGGACATGCTCCTCTATCTGCTACAAATTGAATCAACAAAATATATATGATTTTGTCAGATTTAAATGTATGCTCCTGTTAGTAAAATAAAAGTATGGGAAAACTTTACGGAGTAGATTTAATAGAAATGTTTTCCTGAGTTATCTGCCTTCTTTATTTTTATGTTATGCTTTAAGTCTATGGTCAATGTATAGAGCTATGATTGATGTGCTTTTCCAATTCTGTTCAGATCAGACAGGTTAATTTTCTTCTTTTAAATCTTCTTGAATTTTGTCTAACACTTTTTGTTCCAATTTCTTACTAGATTATACTCCCTTCCCTAACTGCTTCATGATTACTTATACACAAACAATATTATGATATTGACACATTGAATTCATTTTAGGTGATGATTTTGGTCATAAACATGAGCAGGTTGTGAAGTGTTTCAGCCATCCCAGGGCATGGCTGTGAGTCCCTTGTCTAATGTTTCAAAAAAATCTTGAATTTGTGATGATGCTGTGATGGTCCCTCAGATATTCTTACACACATCTTTGCCCCTTGTTCCCTCTAACTTTCCTCTTCTGATAAAAAAGCAAACACTGCCAAGCTCAAATGGAATTACATTTGGATGCAAGTGTCACTATGCAATGGTTGCCAATAAAAGTACACAAGGAATTTCATTATGGTGAATTAAAGGCAAACAGACTTCAGAGAAATGAGCACGAACATGAAAATGGCGCATGGTACGCGGATCTCACTGGAAAGTCATTCGGTACACAATGTTTTCACTAGAAAAATCCATTAGCTTTAGCTAGAAATTGAAATTACTTTGTAGGAAATCAGAATAAAATATGTGAAAACATTATATTCTGTGCAAGATTAATACCACGCCTGGTGTTGAAAGGTTTGTGGTCTTGCTTCGACGATGCTAAAAGGTCAGAAACCACAAAGATGCATATGTGTTGTCGTTTGCACAGTTACTAATTTTTCTCATTATTTCCATAATGCGATGTGCTGTTTCAACAGAGAAACCCTCTGGAGAGTGGCTTGCACTGTTTTCAGGCAGCTCTTTTGCTTTCATGTTTTGGCCTTGGCCAGGGAATTCAGACAGACTTTTCAGTTATTTTCGACAAGAATGTATTCATTGATTGTTTTAAATAATAATAAATAGATTTTAAAATTACTGTACATTACTGCACTTTAAACGCCATGAGGTCAAGGACTCTAAAGTCTGGACATCATTGTATACCCTACATCTTGCACAAGGTTTAGAAAAAATGGCATGGACACCTATTTTTTGAATCAATAAATGAATACATAAAAGAATTCCAAACTCTAGTCCAAGGTTTTAGATTAATAATGTATTAAAATGCGTAAAATTTATAGACAAAACTCTTCTTATTTAGAAGTTTATTCTTTAGTTGGAGAGATAAAATATATGCACATAAAAGCTTAAGGAAAAATAATAAGGGTTTTGAAGTACTTACTATGTGAAAAATTTAGCATAAATCTTACATCCATTTATTTAACACATTTTATACGTTGCATTATTTATATATAGTGCTGATTGGTAGAATTCATATGTGAACGGAACTATAAAAATTTTGAGGATAAGCACTAGAAACACAGAATAAATAGAGTGTTAACATGCAAAACACAGAAATACTTCAATTGACTAGGTGAAAGAAAAGATTTCTGGTTCCATGTACACTGATTATTGAGGGATGAGTATGACATTTTATGCCAGAATCAATAAATATTTTAAATAGGGAGAAAACTATAATTATATATCTTTGTGTTCAACAGGAGTAGCAGTACTGATAAAGTAGAAGTTTGTTATACCTTTTTTATAGTCTTTTAAAGTTGTTTATAAATAAAATCTACTCTTAGTTAATTAATGGTTGATGTTCATTGAAGTGTTTTCAAATTTTTGACCTCTGAATTGCCTTGTACATATGGAGAAATAAAGCTTGCCTAGCATAATTTCTTGAGTGGAGAATGAATGATCTGGATAGATTTGTTGACAATATGTCTGTACTTATTTTATTAATTCTTTAATCTTCATGAAGAAAAATATAAAAGTCATATTCTAGTATTTTATACCATGGAAAAAATGTCTTATCCTTTTCCTAAGGAAAAATACATCATGACACAAAAGTAAAGTTAATTAAATTACTTACTTTATTAATTAACTGTCTATTATTTCTATGGGTTGAAGTAAATTTGATACTCAATGCTATTTAATCTAATTCTAAAAGCTTGAATGAGTAATGATTTTTTCATGTAAGGTTAGTTGAAATAAATTATCACTGATTTTCAGATTTAATATTAATTAGCTATTGCATATTCTTAATGGGAAATAAGTGTTTAAAAAGCCCTTTTTGGTTGCGAAAAGACCACGCCCATTGTAGACTTCTTAGAATACATCACATCTGGCCTCCTTTTTAGAGTGGGGAATTCAACTCATAAGTGGCTGGACATTGATTCTGAACATTTTGAACATTATTTGCCTGTCTTCACTCATACTGGTTGCTGTTCTTTTATAAGTAATCACCATGTTTAGCATGCACTTGAACTATTGTTACTTAGGGTGCTTGACTATTTACAAGTCTCACTAGGATTCTAGGTATTCATTAGTCTCGTGGTGTGTATTTGCTGATGGTCCTATTATCTTTGTTGGTTCAGTTACACAGTACCATCCAAGATGCTGCAACACATTATACACAGGCTATGGGTTGTGGGAGCTACAGATTTCAGTTATTATTTAGGCTCAGAAACTTAGAATCTCTGCAAGGTTGGACATGATCCTTAGTCTTGTTTTAAGACCGTCTTGTTTTAAAAGTTAAACCCAAATTCTTAAAATATAGAATAGGGGTGCTAGTAGTGCTCACAGAATTGTAGTAAAGATCAGCTGGGAAAGAAGAGCCTATTAAACAGAGCCTGGTATTTAATAAGTATCAGCTGCCTTCAATTAGGAATCTGTGTTGTCATGATTAGAAGATTGCTGGTTTATTTTACAGATCTGTAAGTATAGCCAAAATATGTCAAAATAACCACCAGAAAGAATCATATACCGTCCCTTGAACATTTCATCCCTAGAATCTAGCCAGATTAGCATCTCTATACTGGCAATACTGTTAACACAGATTGTGCTCAAACCCCTCATTGACTTTTCAGCACCTGTAAATTACTGGAGATTTAGGAAGAAGTCTGGGGTTATGGCTTAGTTAAGCTGAGTGGCCAGAAAGTGTGAGATGCTGGATGCCTCCTCCAGTTCATTTCTCCAGCGGCCGCACCAGGCGTATCCATAGCTCCGCTCCCGGGAGCTCGTCTCCGGCGTGGGGTGTGTGCGCACCCCTGGCCGGGCGGAGCCTGGAGCCTGCTCATTAGCAGCGCGGGCAGCTCGTGCGCCCGCAGGAGGGAGGCGGAAGCACAGCCCTGAGCCGCCAGCAGGAGGAGGGAGCGCGGCGGCTGCAGGCAGGGGAGGGAGAGGAAAGAACGGAGGGACGGTTCCCGGACAGAGCGGGAGGAATCGGGGAGCGGCCAGTCCAGGGGGAGCTGCTCCGCTGCGCTGCGCTCGTTATTCACAGGACGCGGCGGCGCTTCCCGGGGCCGCTTCCCGGTCCCCTGGGTGGAGGCTGCCATCTAAACCTGACTCCAGGTGAGTTCCCCAAAGAGGCGAAGCGAGGGGTCTCGAACCAGAGACTTGGAACTGGCGAGGCTGCTCGGCTCCCCAAGCGCTGCTGCCTTGACATTTCCCGATTCACGGGAGGTTTTGGGGGCGGCTGCACAGGCTGGAGGGGCGGATGGGCGGTTGCGATCCTCAGCCGGCGTGGGGGCGTTCGGGAGGAATTAGCTTCAGTGAACGGGGTTTTAGGAGATGTCCGCAAGGCACGCGCTATGTACGCGTTTCTAGACGAGCTTTTGAGACAGAAATTTGGCTTCCCGGATGCCCGTTTTGGCCTTCTGTCCTTCCTTTTGCTTGCCTCATGCCCAATTTTCCAAGCCGAGGAAAGGACTGGAAGGGCGTGGAAGTAGGAGGTCTGCGCACAGCATTCGGCAGGGCAGCCCTGGTCTCCAAGTTTGGGGGTGGGGGGTGGGACTTTTTTCCTTTCAGCCTAATTTACCAGGGGAAAACCCGCAGAGCACCTTGAGGTGCCTTTGCTCCGCACCCTCCATAAGCTTATTAGAGGGAACTTGAGGCTCGCTAGACAACCTGTGACAGGTGACGGCAATTTAGCTTAAAAGCCATGTTGGTTCACTTCGTCTCCTCTTTATCCTTTGTTGCAAAATTGATACCTTTTTGGATTTCTTTAACAGCACAAAGTTTAAGTGGCCGGCTGACAGGAAATATTTCTTTTGAAAATGCTATGAGAAAAGTGATGAGTTAACGTTGAGAGAAAGGCAACTTTATTTTCTCGGAAGAACTTTGGGGAAAGAGATTGATAGGGAAATTCTGGGCATGAAATTATGGACATTTCCCACAGAACTTCCTTCATTTATTTATTTTTTTACATTTCCTTCATTTTTTTTTTAATCGTGTGTGTGTGTATCAGAGAGACAAAATTCGTTGGAGGTATTAGGACTTTATTTGGTTTAGAAGTTTCTTTCTTACTAATAGCACTAATTTGTGATCTTCATGATTATAAGAATTTACTAAGTGTTTTGCTTTTAGGTGTTTTGGGTCTGTTTTTTAAAAAAATTCAATACTTACTTTGTGGGCCCTGCTGAATACCTCTCAATAAAATCGGTGGGCATACAGTTAGTGACATGACCCCTGTGGATTTAATAGCAGGTAAGTATACAAATGATAAGTTTAGGAAATAAATGTCAGAATCAACATTTAGGTGTGAAATTGAAATATCTTTCAAATATTTACCAAACTCTCTTATAGGATCCAATGTCATTTTATGGTCAAGAGAGCTTAAAGGTTTCTCAGATTGAGATATATGTATCTACTTTGTTAATCCAAATGTAATGTTTTATTTTGTTCTTTAATGACTGTTTGAATTCAACAAATAAAACTTGCATATTTAATGTAAGGTTCTTTCACATATATTACTTCTCCAATTTTTAATATAAATTTAAGGAGAAAAGCAATATTCCATTTTGTAGATGAAGAGACTGTGTCACAGAAGTATTACTTTACCTAGATTTCTGTAATTATTATGTTATAAACTTAGAAATTACATATTATTCTGGAACATATAAAATATATGAATGTTATAAACCATAAGAATTCAGACCTATGCTATTTAACTTCAAGTTTAGTTCTTTACCCAAACAATTGCATGACTACATTGAGACTACTGAAGTAATTATATATGAACACGCTATACGAAAAAATACTTAAAACATTTCTTATTTTTGTCGTTTCTCTTTGATATAAAATATACTATAATTTAATGGAGTTATATTCCATATTTAGATGCTCCTAACTTCCAAATAACACCTAAACTCCTAAAAACTGACCTGTGTCCTTCTTAATAGAAGTGGCTTGACCGGGAGACCCAATTTTTACTAAGAATATTCTTGGGATAATTTATGTCTTATAATCAAGATAAAGACAGGCCACATTTAGTTGTATTTTTAAACCACTTAGTGTGAAGTTGCAACGCAGACATAACTTGCTTTCAGGCTACACTGCCAGCTTTGCAGTGAATAGTCTTTAAGATTCCGTGGAAACATTGGCAGATATAGCTAATGTCTATCTGATGTAGGATTTATGAGAAAAGGAGAGGTAGAAACTGAATGCTCTTATATTTCATATGTGACCACATTCATAAAACTTTATTGATAAGTACTTTGTTGTCTGACACGGGCTGATACAAATAGGCTTCTTCAAGAGTTGAGGAAGAAAACTAAATCCCTATAATACAGCCTTTTTCCTCCTTTTCTTTCTTAAGCGGTAATAGTTGATCCTAGCTTTTGTGTGTCTATGCATGCTCAATACAGTTAGGGGTATAAGGAGAAGTTAAGCAAGAATATTGAATGCTAGCTAGGAAAGTTTTTGGAGTCTCAAATACTTTGGAACGATTTTTCACATTATATACATAAAATTCCTAGTTACATTTGGGAACTAAGTATATTATACACAACTTTGCATCTGATTACAGGATTCCCTGTACATTTATAGCTCAGGTATTCTGGAAAGAGTCAAGATAATTAGTTTTATGGCTCTTGCCCGTGTGACCTGTTTCTTTCTGGTCCTGATATTAAAAGGATGACTTAAATTTTCTGGAATGTCAAAATTTTCTCTTCCCTTGGATCCTACAAAATACTTCAAGCAGTGTATGTGTGATACTCGCTGTCATTCCAACATTTCCAATCCTCCTGAGAATGCTAAACAATGCCCTAGATTTCTTCCTTTGTAATTCTTTCAGATAGAGGGTTAGCTGAGTTAGGAAGAAAGGAGAGAGGGAGAGAAGAAGAGAGATGACATTTTATCCCTCAGGAAAGAACAAGACCAATTGTATTCCTAATTTAGAAATATTATTCTACAAACATTCCTGAACAAGAGGGCTTTGCATATACATTAAAGCAGAATACCTAGTCAACTTCTAGTTATGCCATGTAGTGAAATGGAAGTAAGATGAGCAGGCCGAGATCATTTTTGTTGGAGAACTGAGACCACATGAAATAGGTAACAGAGTTACCCCAACTGGGGGGCAAGAGGACTTGAAAGTTTCCTCCATAAATTTGCAGTTAGTACAGGGCTGCTCCAGTGATCAGAGTCATGAATGCCCTAGAGTGTCTGTATAACCCTGTACACAGGCTGAGACAGCTCTAACGGCCCAGAAAAGCCTCTGGACAGAATCACTGCACCCTTGGACATTGTCCGACCGCATGTATGAGAATAGTGAGTGCTGAGGAGTTGTGGGTAGCTCGGTACAACTCTTGCTAAAGGAGTGTCATCAACATTCATTGCTGAAAGTGAATTTTTTCATTCACATATGTGATGCCTATTAGGTCATGATTTCTTGGATACCAATTTGTACAAGATATGAATTAATTTTTGAACATCCTTTCTTAAAAGTACCATGTTCATATAGTTGCTCATTTTAATATGAGTAGTTCAGATGGGACATAATAGAGTAAGGAAATGATTGAACATCCTAAGATCTAGTGTATATACCTTTGTTCATGATGAGATTCATCCCCTGTCCCCCTTTGTAGTGACACTGATGGCATAAGGAGTATTAGATGAAATTTAATGCAGAAAACAATGGGATATATGAATGGTAGATATGGTTGACAACCACCATTTTCACTGAAGTTGTTTCAAAGCAAAGAAATTTGGGATAAATTCATTTTATTTGCTCCTGAAGGGTAATTAGGAATAAGTAGGAATTGTGAAGAGGCTGTAGTGTTGACATTAAGAGAAGTTTTTGATTCTTAAAATAGGATATATTACACAAGAGTGAACAAACAGAAGATACTGAACAAATATTCTGTCATAAGTAAGTGATGGATTATTCGGACTTGTTGAACTATGTTTTTAAATGTATTATTTAAATATTTAAATATTATTAAAACCTTAAATAATATTTAAATATTATAAAAGTTGTAGAAAATTATGTTTTCAATACAAATATACACTTATAAGCTATATTGTAGATATGGGAGTAAACAATGCAATTTTTTTTAACTGAGTGAAAAATTTAGTTTTTTAAAATTCCAAATGGAGCTAACAGCTTAGTGTGATACATATTTTGAATTTCAAAATTTGTAACCAAATAGGACAAATGTGTTGAACTGTACTTTTCTTGAAGAACCGTGATAAGAATGAGCGGTGAAAAAATTACAGCATACTTACCAGGGATCAAATACTTGCTTAGGGTTAATAAGAAAAATCTCAGCAAACGCTAGAAATGAGGTACACGATCTATCAGAGACCCATGATTAAAGTGGTATCTTGTTAGGTATATGAGCTTGAAAAGAAACGGCATAGCTTCACTTTACCCCAGTTGCTTCTTTTGTAAAACGGGGAGACTAAGAGTGTGGTAACTCAAAATCCTTTGTTAATGATTTTCTTCTTAGAACAGTGCCAGGTCCAATTAGGATTAGATTGCTATTTTTATTATTGATATTTGCCCTAGTTCTGCCTTTTATTGACTGTGTGAAATTGGTGAAGATCCCTTTCTGAAGCTTTGTTTCTTACCTACAAGCTGGGAATAGAATACTTGCTATGAAGAGTGGTTGTTAGTACATTAGAAAGGCTGGATATTTGTTGATATAAGGGGCTCAGCGCATGGTAGAAATTTGATAGCATTTTTTTCTTGCCCTCCCATGTATTACTGTGGAGACATCCCACATATTATGTCCAAGTTTTTATTTTCCCCTCAAATGCAATGTCAAGCACAAAACATTCCCATCTCCCAATTCTCTTCTGATGTTCTACAACCATTAAAGTATAGAAAACTAGAATGAGTGTTTTTATAACTTTTGCTGTACTTAAGCATGTGGAGAGAAGAGCGCTAGATCACAGGACACACTTTGATAGGAAAAGGGAAATATTTACACTGCAAACAACTTTCTCCTCATGCTTAACAGTTTTATGCTGTCATTCTGTCAGCACCAAGTGAGATTTTTCTATTTAAATAGTTTTCTATTTGTGGTATGATAATTCATGTATGGACTTCATGTAACTAACATAAATATAATGGATGGTTGAGAAGTGGTTTATTTTTACCAAGAGGAAAAAATGTGTACACGATTTTTTAAAATATTGCTTTGAAAATATTTAAAATTAATTTTGATTCAGTTGGTGGAAGATAGCGTCACAAATTCACTGCTAGTGGTATTCTTGAGAAGTAATGTTTGAATTTTCTAGGTATTGTCCCCAGACTGGCTTAAAAGAATTTAATTTTAGATGTAAATTTTCTGCTTAACATGGAAGATTTTCCCTGAAAATATTAGCTTCATCAGATACATAGTTGCTTAGGGGTAGCTGCATGGAATTATGGGAAGAGTGAAATAGAAAAAAATTTTCATGTCTAAGTTATACATACTGGTGTAATCATATTGATTGGATGATAATGATAATTACAGCAATAATGTGATTGAAAGGGTAAGCAAGTAACATATACTACAGTTACTAATATAATCCTGTGATTGAGTTTACCACTTCGTTTCTCTTTCCTGGAAACCCTTAAGTTTGTCACTATTGCACTTTATTTCCTTTGCTTATTGTAGTGGTGTATTAGTTGTATTACTGCTGCTATAACAAATTACGACACATTTACATAACTTAACACATATTTATTGTCTTGCAGTTTCAAAGGTCAGAAGTCCAAAATCACTTTAATATGGCTAAGTCAATGTGTCTGCAGTGTGGGTTCCTTCTGGAGGTGCTGAGGGGAGAATCCATTCTCTTGCATTTTCTGCTTCTGGTGGCACCTCTCTTCATTGTCTTTTCCCCATTCCTCCATTTTCAAGGTGCGTTGCTTTTATTTCTGTTTCTGTCTCCGCGCTGTCTCCTCCTTTAACTTTGAGTCCTTCTCTCCACTTCATCTAAGGACTCCTGTGATTACTTTGGACTCACGTGGATGATCTGGGATAATCACCTTGTCTCCAGATCCTTAAATGAATCGTATCTACAAGTCCTTTGGCTGTGTAAGGCAGCACATTCCCAGGGCCGGGAGATTAGGTGAAGAACATCTTTTGGGACTATTATGCAGCCTATCACAAGTGGTAATATCACTTTTATGCCTTGAGACCCTGAAATTAATGTACTTGCTTACGCATGGAAAAACAATGTATCTGTGGGGGTAACAGTTTATTTTTGAACCATTAGAAGGTATTGATGGGGAAGTTTTCATCTGACAACAGATACTGATAAATTAAATACCCTTAGATTTGTCAAAACTAGCTTTAGTAAAATATAAGTAAAAGTATTTGCACTGCTAGGGTCAAAAATATTAATTAAACCCATTATTTATCAAGGCCAAGTCCTGGATTAGTTAGGTTTAAATTAACCTAGAACATTATCTTCCATAGTGCTTAATTGTGAAGCTTAGTTCTTGTTGACAAAAGCTCATCCATATAAGAAAGCATCGAAAGGTTGGTGTTTTTTAACCTTTGCAGAATATAACTTTTCAAAGGGATGTTAGACAGTAGTTCCATCACAATTGATGCAGTTCACAGACATTCTTTGTGAATATTTTATCTCATGAGTTATATCTATGACACTAATCATAGACTTCTAGAACAAATTTAGCAATGGTCATGTCAGCCTTTCAAATCTTTCTGTAACCTAGAAGAGGATCATTGCATAAGATAGATTCATTTTCCCCTTTATTCCATTGTTGCCAGAGAGAACTTGAAATGCCCTGTTCAAATTAATTTAATGCAAATGAATTCTTGCTGCCTCACAAGTAGTTTGTCCTTCATTTTTCTTAAAATTAGATTGAAAATGGATGTGACCTGCTTTACTGGTTGTTGTGCAGGAAGCGTTGTCCTTCCTGAAAGCTCCCTCAGTTGTCAAAATGAAGCCATTAAGAGTAAAGTAAATTATATTATCTGATCATAGTATCACAATTGACCTTAAAACAATAAATTTTATAATCAGTGCAAATTGCTGAATAGTGTTTGCAGTTGTAGAAATTTCAAAGGAAACCCTGGTTGAGATACAAAGCTGCTATAATCATTTTTAAAATCTTTGTTTTTCTTTTACTTTGGAACAGTAGTGCAGTAAGTACTTTTGCCTTATTGTTCTCTCTGCCTTCCAGAAACCCTCATTCAAATATTCTAAGTTTTTAAGTCTTTTTCATTTCTTTTAATATTGTAACATTTAACAATGTCAAAGAAAGTATAATTTTTCTGGAAATCAAGCTAAAAATAAAGAGAAGCCGATGTAAATGAACATCAAATTAACAAGATTGATTAGGAAAAGTAATTTTTGAAAAGGGCCCAAAATCCCTTTGCACATAAATGCAAAAGAATTTAGTGAAAGAAGGTGAAACTGGAGTAAAGAACTCTACGGATGCGTAAGTAACTCTTAATAAGAATGAGTAACGTACATGCATATCTTTAGCTCCCAGTTTCAGAGATACAGTAGTTGTACAACAAATGGTCCTTTCCTGCTCTTAAGGAAGCCTCTCCTCCTCCAGCCATGCCATTCCTCAGAGCAAGCTCTTCCACTGAGTTTTCAGCAACCATAAGTACATTTGACCCAGCCATCCCATTACTGGGTATATACCCAAAGGACTATAAATCATGCTGCTATAAAGACACATGCACACGTATGTTTATTGCGGCACTATTCACAATAGCAAAGAGTTGGAACCAACCCAAATGTCCAACAACGATAGACTGGATTAAGAAAATGTGGCACATATACACCATGGAATACTATGCAGCCATAAAAAATGATGAGTTCGTGTCCTTTGTAGGGACATGGATGAAACTGGAAAACATCATTCTCAGTAAACTATCGCAAGGACAAAAAACCAAACACCGCATGTTCTCACTCATAGGTGGGAATTGAACAATGAGAACTCATGGACACAGGAAGGGGAACATCACGCTCCGGGGACTGTTGTGGGGTGGGGGGAGGGGGGAGGGACAGCATTAGGAGATACACCTAATGCTAAATGACGAATTAATGGGTGCAGGAAATCAACATGGCACATGGATACATATGTAACAAACCTGCACATTGTGCACATGTACCCTAAAACCCTAAAGTATAATAAAAAAAAAAAAAAAAAAAAAAAAAAAAAAAAAAAAAAAAAAGAAGGATGGTACGATAGGCTGCGTGTACATATGGCCCTCATTAGCAGGCCAACTGTTCCTTTTGCCCACCCACATCACTGGGGACATATGGCGTTACTTTGACTGTTGAAACAAGTGTGTGTGGACATATCTTGGTATGAGTAAAAGACTGTTGATTGTCTTTCTCTTGTCGCTCGTGCAACCATCTCCTTGTGGAGATCGTATTATCCATAACACTAGATTTGAGGATGATAAATGACGTTGTTATTATTAACTGAATTTGCCTCTCTAGTTTGATCACAAAACCAGCGAATGTTTGCTTATGGAACATGTAAAGCTTATAGAAGACGGAAAGCTTACAGAAAGAAATGATGGCTTTTCTAAGCATAAGAGTCAGGTCTTTTTCAATCAAAAACTAACTCATTCAAAAATTCAAGAGTTCTGTAAAACCAGAACAGCAGAGGTTTCAGAAATGCTATTGAGATCATTTATTATAAAATAGCCATTAATGAAATGTAATAGTGAGTCTGTTGTTGTGACTATGTGGAGAAATGAATGAGAAAATATAAGATAGGCTGGAATGAAGAGAGTCATCGGATCCCAGCATAATTCATTTTGTATAGTTCACAGTATTGTAACTTTAAAAAATTATGAATTTTTTCAGTACTGTGAATTCTGAATTTGCAATATGAGGCTTTTCAATCCTTGCAACAAGTGTGTATTTTTCAGTGGTTCTAGAATTATCGGGGCTTTCGAGCTGCTTCTGATAAGAAGGCAAGGCTAGAGGACTTGTGTTGAGGTGGCATTTGCACAGGACTTTAGATAACATACATCGATGATGTAGAGAGAAGAGCGGGTGATGTTGCTGTGGATTATAGGGGAAAGGCACCTTTTGCTCCCTCTGCTGACCTCTTTGTGTATTCAGCTGTGTAGCATATTTCTTGTATAATTACATAGTAATTTCACACACTACATTAAGAAAATCTGAACAATTTTTACTAAACTCATGTTTTCTAAATATTAAGTAAATAAAACCAATATTTGGCTAGGTAACATTTATAAAAACAGGATTTCTAGATAGATGATGATAAATTTTCATCTATATCTATAGAGCTGATAAATTTTCAAAACCCTTTGAATATCACTTGTACTACAAAGTCTCGTTTCAGTTTCAGTGCCATGGCACATTGATTAATCACCACTAAAGCGGTACATGAAATATTTGGCAATATAGGTATTTGGTAATGGTGATTGATGCACAGAATACGGCACCATTATTATGCACTGGCCTTGAGAACTTTAGTTTTCATCTTCGATCACCTGATAGAGAACAAACTAACAGCTTTTTTCTTTCACCTTGCTGGAGAATAAACTAACAACTTCAAATTATCTGATCCATCCAAAAACTTATTTCCGTGAAACTCACTGATTTATTTATTATTTCGTGGGGATCACTATTATTTGCTGTAGTAAAATATCAAATGATCGATGTTTTATACCAACATGGCAGCTCACATGGTAGGCAACAGAATGAAAACAAACAGGTTTACTACCAAGAATTATACTATATTGCTTTTATTGACAGAAAAAGCATACAGATAATTTTATTCAGAGATTTTATGTGAATTATTTTGATAAGTGTACACATATATTTATAACTGACCTTTCTTTGTCAAGTGTGTGCCCACACACGTATTCATACTAAATCAATCTTAGAGATCTTATCCAAAGATTGAATTTCTTAAAGTGACTGTTCCAAATATGTATAATTTATGGCAAAAAAGTCACAAAATGGCAATACAAGGAGGCATAAAACTGAAGATAAAGGGGGAGATGATGGTTAAAAACACCTGTAAATGAATAATTGATTTTGATTTAAATTCTTTTTAGTTCTTAGCTGATGAAATGAATATAAATGAAATTATTATGCAAAACACCTCTATTTGTTGTATATGCATGTACATATATGTGTTACAAATACAAAACTGATAGGATATTATTTAACATATATTCACACTCATAATGTGCATATATGTACAAAATGAAAATGAGTGCTTGTTTTATATGTATGTATACACACACATACACATATTGCATACTTTCATTTTTTAAAATTTTACTTTAAGTTCTGGGATACATGTGCTGAACATGCAGGTTTGTTACATAGGTATACTTGTGCCATGGTAATTTGCTGCACCCATCAACCCGTCATCTAGGTTTTAAGCTCCACATGCATTAGCTATTTGTCCTAATGCTCTCCCTCCCCTTTCCCCACACCCACCTACAGACCCCAGTGTGTGATGTTCCTCTCCCTGTGTCAACATGTTCTCATTGTTCAGCACCCACTTATGAGTGAGAACATGCAGTGTTTGGTTTTCTGTTCCTGTGTTAGTTTGCTGAGGATGATGGTTTCCAGCTTCATCCATATCCCCGCAAAGGACGTGAACTCATCCTTTTTTATGGCTGTGTAGTATTCCATGGTGAATATGTGCCACATTTTCTTCATCCAGTCTATCATTGATGGGCATTATGTTGGTTCCAAGTCTTTGCTATTGTAAATAGTCCCATGATAAACATATATGTACATGTGTCTTTAGAGTAGAATGATGTATAATCCTTTGGTATATACCCAGTAATGGGATTGCTGGGTCAAATGGTATTTCTGGTTTTATATCCTTGAGGAATCACCACATTGTATTCCACAATGGTTGAACTATTTTACAAGCCCACCAACAGTGGAAAAGTGTTCCTATTTCTCTGCATCTTCTCCAGCATCTGCTGTTTCCAGAATTTTTAATGATCACCATTCTAACTGGTGTGAGATGGTATGTCATTGTGGTTTTGATTTGCATTTCTCTAATGAACAGTGATAATGAGCTTTTTTCATATGTTTATTGGCCATATACATATCTTCTTTTGAGGAGTGTCTGTTCATATCCTTTGCCCACTTTTTGATGGGGTTGTTCGTTTTTTTTTTCTTGTAAATTTGTTTAAGTTCCTTCTAGATTCTGGATATTAGACCTTTGTCAGATGGATAGATTGCAAAAATTTTCTCATATTTTGTAGGTTCCCTGTTCACTCTTGTGATAGTTTATTTTACTGAGCAGAAGCTCTTTAGTTTGATTAGATTCCATCTGTCAATTTTGGCTGTTGTTTCAAGTGCTGTTGGTGATTTAGTCATGAAGTCTTTGCCCACACCTATGTCCTGAATCATATTGCCTAGGTTTTCTTCTAGGGTTTTTATAGTTTTAGGTTTTACATTTATGTTTTTAATCCACCTTGAGTTAATTCTTTTATAAGGTATAATGAAGGGGTCTAGTTTCTCTTTTCTGCATATGGCTACCCAGTTTTCCCAGCGCCATTAATTACATAGGGAATCCTTTCCCCATTGCTTGCTTTTGTCAGGTTTGTTGAAGATCAGATTGTTGTAGATGTGTGGTGTTATTTCTGAGGCCTCTATTCTGTTTCATTGGTCTATATATCTGTTTTGGTATTAGCACCATGCTGTTTTGGTTACTTTAGCTTTGTAATATAGTTTGAAGTCAGGCAGCGTCATGCCTCCAGCTTTGTTCTTTTTGCTTAGGTTAGCCTTGGCTCCACAGGCTCTTTTTTGCTTCCATATGAAATTTAACATAGTTTTTTTCTAGTTCTGTGAAGAAAGTCAATGGTAGCTTGATGGGAATAGCATTGAATCTATAAATTACTTTGGGCAATATGGCCATTTTCATGATATTGAGTCTTCCTATCCATGAGGATGGAGTGTTTCTCTATATGTTTGTGTCCTGTCATTTCCTTGAGCTCTGGTTTGTAGTTTTCTTTGAAGAGGTCCTTCACATCCCTTGTAGGTTGTATTCCTAGGTATTTTGTTTTCTTTATAGCAATTGTGAATGGGAGTTTACTAATGATTTGGCTCTCTGCTTGTCTGTTATTGGTATATAAGAATGATTGTGATTTTTGCACATTAATTTTATATCCTGAGACTTTGCCAAAGTTGCTTATCAGGTTAAGGAATTTTTGGGCTGAGGTGGTGGCGTTTTGTAAATATACAATCATGTCATCTGCAGACAGAGACAATTTGATTTCCTCTCTTCCTATTTGCATGCTTTTATTTCTTTCTCTTACTCGATTGCCCTGGCCAGAACTTCCAATACTATGTTGATAAGAGTGGGGAGAGAGGGCATCCTACTCTTGGGCCAGTTTTCAAAGGTAATGCTTCCAGCTTTCGGCCATTTAGCATGATATTAGCTATGCATTTGTCATAAATAGCTCTTATTTTTGTGAGATATGTTCCATCAATACCTAGTTTATTGAGAGTTTTTAGTATGAGGGGTGTTGAATTTTATTGAAGGCCTTTTCTGCATCTATTGAGATAATCATGTGGTTTTTGTCATTGGTTCTGTTTATGTGATGGATTATGTTTATTGATTTGCATATGTTGAACCAGCCTTTCATGCCAGGCATGAAGCCAACTTGATCGTGGTGGATAAGTTTTTGATGTGCTGCTGGATTCTCTTGCCAGTATTTTATTCAGGATTTTCGCATCGATGTTCATCAGTGATATTGGCCTGAAATTTTCTTTTTCTATTGGGTCTCCGCCAGGTTTTGGAATCAGAGTGATGCTGGCCTCATAAAACGATTTAGGGAGGAGTCTTTCTTTTTCTATTGTTCAGAATAGTTTCAGAAGGAATGGTACCAGCTCCTCTTTGTACCTCTGGTAGAACTCGGCTGTGAAGACATCTGGTCCTGGGCTTTTTTTGGTTGGTAGGCTAGTAATTACTGAGTCAATTTCAGAACTTGTTATTGGTCTATTCAGGGATTTGACTTCTTCCTGCTTTAGTCTTGGGAGGGTGTATGTGTCCAGGACTTTATCCATTTCTTCTAGATTTTCTAGTTTATTTGTGTAGAGGTGTTTACAGTATTCTCTAATAATAGTTTGTATTTCTGTGGGATCAGTGGTGATATCCCCTTTATCGTTTTTTAATGTGTCTATTTGATCTTTCTCTCTTTTCTTCCTTGTTAGTCTGGCTACCGGTCTATCTATTTTGTTAATCTTTTCAAAAAACCCACTCCTAGATTCATTGATTTTTTTTTGAAGGTTTTTTTGTGTTTCTCTCCCATTCGGTTCTGCTGTGATCTTAGTTATTTCTTGTTTTATACTAGGTTTTTAATGTGTTTTCCATTGCTTCTTTTGATTGTGATGTTAGGGTGTCTATTTTAGATCTTTCCCACTTTCTAATGTGGACATTTAATGCTGTAAATTTCCCTCTAAACACTGTTTTAACTGTATCCCAGAAATTCTGATATGTTGTGTCTTTGTTCTCATTGGTTTCAAAGAACTTATTTATTTCTGCCTTAATTTTGCTATTTACCCAGTAGTCATTCATAAGCAGGTTGTTCAGTTTCCATGTAGTTGTGCAGTTTTGAGTGAGCTTCTTAATTCTGAGTTCTAATTTGATTACACTGTGGTGTGAGAGATTGTTTGTTATGATTTTCATTCTTTTGCATTTGCTGAGGAGTGTTTTACTTCCAATTATGTGGTTGATTTTAGAATAAGTGCTATGTGGTGCTGAGAAGAATGTATATTCTGTTGATTTGGGGTGGAGAGTTCTGTAGGTATCTATTAGGTCCACTTGGACCAGAGCTGAGTTCAAGTCTGAATATCCTTGTTAATTTCCTTTCTTGTTGATCTGTCTAATATTGATAGTGGGTTGTTAAAGTTTCCCACTATTATTGTGTGGGAGTCTAAGTCTCCTTGTAGGTCTCTAGGAACTCGTTTTATGAATCCTGGTGCTCCTGTATTTGGCATATATATATATTTAGGATACTTAGCTCTTCTTGTTGCATTGATCCCTTTACTACTATGTAATGCCCTTCTTTGTCCTTTTTTATCCTTGTTGGTTTAAAGTCTGTTTTATTAGAGACTAGGATTGCAACTCCTGCTTTTTTTTTCTTTCTTTCCATTTGCTTGGTATATATTCCTCCATCCCTTTATTTTGAGCCTATGTGTGACCTTGCAAGTGAGATGTGTCTCCTGAATACAGCACACCTGTGGGTATTGACTCTTTATCCAATTTGCCAGTGTATGTCTTTTAATTGGGGCATTTAGCTCATTTATATTTACCGTTAATATTGTTATGTGTGAATTTGGTCCTGTCATCATGATGTTAGCTGGTTATTCTGCACATTAGTTGAAGCAGTTTCTTCCTAGTTTCATTGGTTTATATATTTTGGTGTGTTTTTGCAGAGGCTGGTACTGGTTTTTCCTTTCCATGTTTAGTGCTTCCTTTAGGAGCCCTTGGAAGGCAGGTCTGATGGTGACTAAATCTGTCAGCATCTGCTTGTCTGTAAAGGATTTTATTTCTCATTCACTTATGAAGCTTAGTTTGGCTGGTTATGAAATTCCATATGTACATCATGGAAACGAGTGCATGTGATACACACACACACACACGCACACACATTGCATACTTTCATTTTTGTGTCCATTTCTTTTCTGATTTTATCAGCAGCCAACTAAAGAAAATAGAAAAAAAAATTGGTAATTCGATCTTTCATGTTCTGCATCTTCCAGCTTCACAACTTATAGTTTTCTATTTTTATTGTTATTGTGATCAGAATGAAAATGTATACAATAGAATCAGAATCAGGTCAGAATCAACAAAAATACTATAATGTTTGTACATGCTTTCGATGCAGTTTGTCTCTGCAAAGGGTGTGTGTGTTTCTATGCACATGTGCATGTACACAAGTGTGTAAATAAGTGTTTTATTCATGATGGAGAAAGGCTGGTCAAAATGATTCTGAATGAGATAGCACCACTACAGCAGATAATCAGGTCTCTATCAATAAAACAAGTCATTAAACATGTTTCTAAGCATCTACTCAGTATCTGGCACAATGTTAAGTAGTGTAAATATAATCATTAGCAAAATTCAGCTTCTACCCTCAATGGTATATGTGTAGAACAAATTGGTAAAGCTGGAGTACATTTCAGGACCAAAAACAGTTTCTGTGTAGTTCCCACTTCATCAAGACCATGTTGTATACCTCTCATACACTTAAGCCATAGGGAAGCAATTATTCCATCCATCCTTTTACAGGGTAGTGGTGGGGAAGAAGAGCTGACTGTCATGCTTGAATTCACATAATTTCATAATTAAATAATTTCATGTTACATAATCTCGATAAACCTAAAATCCAATATATGATAAAGATAGTGTTTCAAATCAGTGGATAAGTGATAAACAGTTCATAAAATGGTGTTCAGATAATTGGCTATATGTATTTTATAGTTGCACAAAGGTATAATATGTCATTAATAAATATTAATTCCATAGTGGATGTCAAATACACTTTTCCAAAATATAAAGAAAAAATACCATAGACAAATATCACTTGCAACATTACGGTTAAAATTAAATATCCAAACATAGCCCTAACCAATAACAGAAAATTTAAAAAAAAATTTATGGATTGGAATTTGTTAAAATATAAAACTTTTCTTTTTCAGAGGATACAATGAATATGTGTAAAAAGCAAATATCAAATCAGCAACAAGTGCTTGCAGTTCACTTGACATATTTAAAATATGAGTAGTTCCAACAAATCATAAATAAATGATTAGTAGTCCAATAAAAAAAAGACAAAGTACATTGACAGGAAACTGTATGAAACTCATGAACACTAAATGTCTTAGATTCTCTATTGTTAAACAAAATGCAAAAACAATAGAGAACATTATGAATATGGAGTTAATATTTAACAAAATTATTTTATCCATGTTATAAGTAAATATTTACATCCAAAAACCATTGTTTTCTCTGAAAGTTTTCACTTATGAGTCTATTTTGAAAATGTTTAAAGAATAGTAATTAATTAACTTTAATAAATAGGTACTCCTATTGAGGGAAAACAGACATTTCCATAATTTTTCTTCTGTTTCTAATCTAGTAGATGGTAGGAAAATAATGACAATTGCATATTCATACCTGGAGAATATGCATTCCATTTCTTTTAAACTTTTGCATTCTCAAAACTATATTGATACCTCAAAGCATACCCTTTGCTGTTGAAAACAGCCTTTCAAGTATAAAGACACACACATCACTTTCCTTAAATCTTATATAAGGCAAGGGCCTAGATTCCTATCAGAAAATGTATTTCAAGAATGCTTTTTTAGTAGTTCCTGTGGCCTTATCTTATAGAGGAAGGTTTTTTTTTTAAACATACACACAGTATTTGATGCACATTTTTATTGGAAAGAGCTTTTATTTCCTTAAATGTTTTGTTGTCTAAGTGTGAAAAGTATCCTGCAGTGGAATTTAGTGGCACAGATGCTTATTGTGATAGATGAGATGAACTTGCTTCCCTAAGCATGCATGGTCATGAAATGCATCTGGCTTCTGTACGTAAAAGTCAGTTATGTTCCCAAATGTGTCTCTGCATTTACACAGACGTTTAGGGGCAGACACCCTACTGTTCCCTCAAAAGGCGGCTCTGCTTAATTATGAAGTTCAAGTTAGACCAGAAGTTGGAAAATACTAAATTCCACATTGCAGACAGAGCCTGAGCAGGTGATGTCACCACTGCATTCTAAGGTGGCAAGTCCTCAGAGAAGTCACTTATCACCTTACCATGGAGAAAAATAACCGTGTCCAGAACACAAGAGGATGCTTTTAGGTAGCGTACAATCAAGTGTGCAAACCTGTGCAATACATACCAGATGAAATCCAGTTCAGAGGCTCAGGAAAACAAACAAATGAGGATATGCTTTAAAAAATAGGACTTAATATAAACAGTCGTGAGAGTAAAACTATTGCTAAGCACATAGGAAACATAAACCAGGCTTTCAGGAAGGAGTTTGGCACATGTGTGCACTGGTAGGAGGTGTAATGTGCAGAAATCCGGCCTTTTGTGGCATAGCAACTAAAGTTCCTTTTCTATTGTCCAGACAACCTTAAATATTCCTTTATGCAGTACTATTTTAAAAAGGCCATCTACTGTGCACAATGTGTTAGCATCAAGGACATGAAATTTATCTGGAATATACCAAAACTTTAATCAATAGACTAGGACCAAAGCTTTTAAAAACAGGTTTTCGTAGATAAATCATTATAAGTTATTATTTCCTCGCCATAGGTAAGGCATGATAGATAACTTTACTTTTTCTCAGTCACTTAGTGTGTAGGTAGAATAATGACCCTTAGCAGGATGACCTTTTGAATGTGTTGTTAGGCAGCATGGAAGCATTATGGTTAGAGGTGGAATTAAGATTGCTAATCACCTCACCTTAAACTGGAGCGATTATCCTGAATTATCTAGGTGGGCCCACTGTAGTCACAAAGAACCTTCAGACAGGAAGGCGGAGAGACCAGAGTGAGCAGAAGAGCTTGGGTAAACTGGAGCCGAGGCTGAAGTGATGTGCTGTGTCCAAGATGTGCAGAGGCCAAGAGCTCAGGGATACATGTGACCCCTCAAACCTGGTGAATTCTCTCCTGGAATCTCTAGACAAAATATACACTTGATGATACCTTGATTTTAGCACACTAAGACCCATTTTGGACTTCTGACCCCCAGAAGTATAAAGAAAAAAAATGTGTTGTTTTAAGCCTCTGAGTTTATGTTAATTTACTGTAACAGCAGTAAGAAACTAACACAGTAAGACGGCTTTTATTTTTATGTGATGTATAGAATTAAATTGGATATGCTAGGAAATATTGGAAATTTATTGATTTATTTTTTTGTCTGAGCTGGAGTCTGGCTCTGTCGCCCAGGCTGGAGTGCAGTGGCGCGATCTCGGCTCACTGCATGCTCTGCCTCCCGGGTTCCCGCCATTCTCCTGCCTCAGCCTCCCGAGTAGCTGGGACTACAGGCGCCGCCACCACGCCGGCTAATTTTCTGTATTTTTAGTAGAGACGGGGTTTCACCGTGGTCTCGATCTCCTGACCTCGTGATCTGCCCGCCTCGGCCTCCCAAAGTGCTGGGATTACAAGTGTGAGCCACCGCGCCCGGCCAGGAATTTATTTTCTTAATATAGTTCTTCATATTAGAATAATGAGAACCATCGAGTAATGAAGTGTTCTATTTTGTGAAGGATGATTATATAAACAGTACGAAGGTTAAAAACCGGGCGGGACCGGCTGGGCACAATGGCTCGTTTATGTAATCCCAGCACTTTGGGAGGCCGGGGCAGGTGGATCTCTTGAGCCCAGGAGTCTCAGATCAGCCTGGGCAACATGTGAAACCCCATCTCCACAAAAATACAAAAACCAGGCAGACGTGGTGGCGGCGCCTGTGGTCCCAGCCACTCAGGAGGCTGCGGTGGAAGGATCGGAGCCCGGCAGTTGCAGGCTGCGGTGGACCGTGATTATGCCACTGCGCTCCAGTCTGGGTGACAGAGTGAGACCTTGTCTCCATTAAATAAATAGATAAATAAATATATATATAAGTAAAAGAGGAGGGTGTCTTTTGAAGGCTATTAAAGTCGTCTAAGTGTCCTCTGATTATATGAGGCTGGAATGGTGCATGGAATGTTGTGTTGAATAACCTGATACAGTCTCTGAAACTATAGAAGCATTAGTAATTTTAGCCTGAGAGTGCTATAATCTGGGATAATTTGGTCCAATACTTCCAGAGAGGGTTGAAGTTTTGAGATAGCTGGAGTTATTTCAGTTGAAGACCTGAATATGAGGCAACTGGATACTCAATTACAATTCAATTTCTACTCTTTATATAAGGTAGAAATGGGTAACATGTGGGACACTGTGTTAAAAGTAATGCAGCCATAGTGTAGTGGTAGAAGCAGATGAAAAGTAATATAATAGTCGTATAGATGAGGTACTGGAAAGAAGCAGAGTTGAAAAATTGGAGATAAATGTCAGTTTTCCAGAGCCATGGGATGAAAACCAAACAGGATTACAACAGATTCAATTCACTCAAGATGTCTAACTTGGTAATAGGTCAGAAAACTCAATTTGTCGTATTTTCTTAAAAGTACACAAAAATGTTCCTTTTGATAAAACACGTGTAGTGCACCTTCGGATTTGATTTTTCTTTATGTTCTGTAAACTGCTCACAGTAAAACAGAAAAAAAGTCTGACAAATATGATGGTCCTTAAATATTGTAGGAGTATGATGCTTCTCCAAAGAATAGAGGTTTTCCTAGGAAGGCCCTAAGCAAGGAATCAAGTTTCCTTTTGCAAGAAATAAAATTCTCAAAAGTTCCCTGCACCTTGGAAAGGCTCTGGTTGAAATTAATAGCACAACGTTATTTATTTAAATTTTAACTTTTAAGTTCAGGGGTACAAGTGTAGGTTTGTTACAGAGGTAAGCTTATGCCATGGGATTGGTTGTACAGTTTATTTCATCACCCAGATATTAAGCCTAATATCCATTAGTTGTTTTTCCTGATCCTCATAGCAAATATTACCCCCATAAAGTTTTATGGTTACTTTTTTCTTATCTTCTGA
This sequence comes from Symphalangus syndactylus, assembly GCF_028878055.3. Taxonomy (NCBI): domain Eukaryota; kingdom Metazoa; phylum Chordata; class Mammalia; order Primates; family Hylobatidae; genus Symphalangus; species Symphalangus syndactylus. Next base: position 15,430,773 of record NC_072441.2, read on the forward strand.
TTAATGCCATTAGATTCACCAATTGAAATTATTTTTCAGTAGTTTAATTCCCTCTAGAAGGTTTAAAAAATGTTTCCGAATTTCCTAAGTCTTCTTTCTTTGTTAGTCTTCTAAAAAGCTATATTCAATAGAATTCATGTGCTTAGGTACAGTTTCACTAAAAGCGTATCTTCAACATTTGACCTGTTTAAAAGTTCTTAAGGTGTTAAGGAACATTAGGTATCAGAGTTTATGGCATTTGATTAATCTGAATAAATCTTGGCATCAAATTGAATTCAGCAAAAGTAACAGTGATAAATCAGAGAGCAATATTTGAAATGTCTCCAGGAAACATTTTAAAACAATTTTTAAGTTCACTAATTTGAGTCATTACACTTGGCCCTAATATGGTAGATTTTAAGTGAAGCTCAGTCGAACCTGGCAGATATCATATACAAACTTTTAATAGTCCTAACAATTCCTGTACCTCATTTGGATAAAGATTATTTCCAGAGCATCAGTGCTTTGACCAGAAAGGCATTTATTATTCTGTAACACTTTTCTTGAGAAATTAGCATGATTCATCATTTGAGTACGCTCTCTCAGATAAGATTCTAATATTTGGGTGTGAATAAAACTTCAGGGCATTGAAAACAGCTGGAAGATAGACAATAGGGTGATCATCCTCTCTTGTCATTCTCTATCAAGGTCCTCTTTAATTATTGGCCTAAACAGCTATAACTTTATGGTGAAAACAAACCGCTCGGATATAGCGTTAAAGGTTGAAATAATGGATTATACATAAATCGATTTAGTTCAGTTATATTCTGTTGAATTGGGAGAACATCGAATTTTTAAATTTCTCTGCATTTCTTGAAGTTAGGAATAAAAGCTGGGGTGGGGTCTCCTGAAATAATGAGGTCTAGAATAATTTCTGTTAAATTTACTTTTTAGTAGGATAAGTCTACTAAAATCAATATGAATGGAACCTTCAATGTACCACTGAAGATAATTAATCTTTGAGAGGTTAAGTAACCATTACAAGGTAATTTACCTAATTAGCAACTAAACCAACCAAATTTTAGATTTCTTAACTTTAAGACTATTGCTCACATAGTCACGTAAAGTATATCTTCCACATAGTCACAGGCAATCACAAGCTAACACGAGCAGTTAGCACAAAATAGATGTTCCACATAGAATGCAGAACAAAAAAAGACACTTTAAAAATCCTTTTCCCTTTTCCAAATTCATATTTAAAAAGTTTCTTGTGGAATTTCCCAAATGCCAGCATGGCCACATATAATACAGATTGATACTCAGACCTCTAATGAGAAACAGTTAGAATTATGCTAAACAAGGAACATTCTATATTGATTTCACAAATTCTCCTCTTTCCACTTATAGTTTCTCATAAAATGTAACATGTTTGTCTCGTGTGGAGTCTGTATAGAAAAAGTGTGATAACTGAAGATATAGACACACAGGTGTATGTATGTCTGTGTGTTCCTGTGTATTATAGCCTTTCTTTAATGGTTTTCTCTTTATATTTATATATATATATATATATATATATATATATATATATATATATATATACTTTAAGTTCTAGGACACATGTGCACAACGTGCAGGTTTGTTACATATGTATACATGTGCCATGTTGGTGTGCTGCACCCAGTAACTCATCATTTACATTAGGTATATCTCCAAATGCTGTCCCTCCCCCTCACCCCACCCCATGACAGGCCCCGGAGTGTGATGTTCCCCTTCCTGGGTCCATGTGTTCTCATTGTTCAATTCACACCTATGAGTGAGAACATGCAGCATTTGGTTTTTTTTGTCCTTGTGATAGTTTGCTGAGAATTATGGTTTCCAGCTTCATCCATGTGTCTACAAAGGACATGAACTCATCCTTTTTTATGGCTGCATAGTATTCCATGGTGTATATGTGCCACATTTTCTTTTTTTTTTTATTATACTTTAGGTTTTAGGGTACATATGCACAATGTGCAGGTTTGTTACATATGTATCCAGCCACATTTTCTTAATCCAGTCTATCATCGTTGGACGTTTGGGTTGGTTCCAAGTCTTTGCTATTGTGAATAGTGCCACAATAAACATACGTGTGCATGTGTCTTTATAGCAGCAGGACTTATAATCCTTTGGGTATATATACATATATATATAAAAAAACTATATATATATATTTTGGGGACGGAGTTTCTCTCTGTCACCCAGCTGGAGTGCAGTGGCGCGATCTCGGCTCACTGCAAGCTCCGCCTCCCGGGTTCACACCATTCTCCTGCCTCAGCCTCCAGAGTAGCTGGGACTACAGGTGCCCGCCACCATGCCCGGCTAATTTTTTGCATTTTTAGTACAGACGGGGTTTCACCGTGTTAGCCAGGATGGTCTCGATCTCCTGACCTCATGATCCACCCTCCTCGGCCTCCCAAAGTGCTGGGATTACAGGCATGAACCACCGCGCCAGGTCTCTATTTAAGTTAGCTCTGTCCAGGGCAAACCAGCATTTCAAAGATACAAACTGTTTTTGCAAAAAACAGGTATACACCTATCCATAGTGCAGACATTATGTCTACTTATTTCTCTCTAAATAGATCTTTCATTTTAACAAGTACTTCACCTTCACAAAATTTAGTTGAGTCAGTGAACTCTTATCCAGATGCTATATCTTGGCCAGATTATCAAGAATTAAGCCTCACAGATAGGCTGTTTCCATTTCCTTTAACAAAGTTTATCAGTCCTGAGTTACTTCTTGATTTCTTGCCAGTGGCATATAATGATGACTCAGCCAAGTCAGTTCCCAGAGTTGGACTCTTTTTTTTCTTATACACAGGAAACTTCTTTTCCAAGAATACTTGTTCCAGTTGCTCACAATCTTCATAGTTGATGATTATAGAATGATCTATGTACTTTCAGTGTACCTTCAAAAATGAGATCTGCAGCTGGATAAGACGTGTGTGTGTGTGTGTGTGTGTCTTAGTAGACTTAAACCGTTCATTGAATAAGAAGCCTAGTTGATAGTGTAAGGTGAGAGTTAGAAGAACAGGGAATTATTTGGTTTAAGGAATTGTGAAGAAATGTGCTATGCCATTAAAATTTTTCTCTACTTTTGTGTTAAATCTTAATTTTGTGCAGAATTTACTAAGCTGCAGGAAACTGTCAAAATTGACTCTTGCTAAGTTCCATATTGGTTTGTAATTATCTTAAAACAAAAGTTGGTTGATACTAAAGTGCAGTTTTTCCTCTAGCTTTCATAAATTGAGACAGGTCTTTTTCTCACCCTCCACATACCTATGGCTGGAAGCCGAGGTGGTTGTTCTTGGTTCCCGTTACAACTTCTAGACTGTTAATTTCTCCGCTCCTTGCAAATTAGACTGTTCCTTTGAAACTCAAACCCCTTGGAAATATCGGCCATGCCCCTTTGGTATTACCATCATCAACAGACCTCCCTCCTGGGCACTCTGGTCTTATTTTTTTTTTTTTTTTTGAGATGGAGTCTTGCTCTGTCACCCATGCTGGAGTGTAATGGTGTGATCTCGGCTCACTGCAACCTCCTCCTCCCGGTTTCAAGTGATTCTCCTGCCTCAGGTTCCTGAGTAACTGGGATTACAGGTGCATACCACCACACCCAGCTAATTTTTGTATTTTTGGTAGAGACGGGGTTTCGCCATGTTGGCCAGGCTGGTCTCGAACTCCTGACCTCAGGTGATATGCCTGCCTCAGCCCCCCAAAGTTCTGGGATTACAGGCATGATCCACTGCACCTGGCCTCTTGCCATTTATTTAAGGCTGTAGATCTTTTGCTCAATATCATCTTCAGGCAAGTTCAGCCATCATTTTAGTGGCTCAGCTTTCACGTGAAAGGACCAGTACAAACCTCGGTTCCCCGTTTTTTGACATCTTTATTTCCATTACTTTTTTTCTTTCCTCCACTTTATTGTCATCAAATCTGAAACATTTTCTATAAGGGTATATACCACCAGGATCTAGATGCAAATATTCTGCCTCCTGGACATCACTCCTTGCCAGCTCGTTGGCCCAGATGTCCTCATTCCTACAACCCTTCATTTTCACTGAGACTCTTCTTAGGACACAGCTGCTGCTGCTCCCTCACGATCCATCCGTACTCTCTTGCTTTCAGTTTCCACGTTTTCCTCCTCAAATGCCATAGTTCATTTTTAGCATTCCCTTGCAACTACCCTGAGCTTCATTTTCCCACAATTTATTTGTTTCTGTTTCTCTTCCCAAATTTTAAATATTGATGTTTCTAAGGGTTCTGTCCTAATTGCTCTTCTTTTCTCTCCACACACATACTCTCTCTAAGCTCTAAACACTACTAAACAGCTCATAATTTCCAGTCTTAGAGTTTGGCCCAGACCTTTATTCTGGGAGTTGATGATTTACATGACAATAGCACTCGAATAATTCAGAGGTAACATGTCCTGGTTTCCCACATGTCAGTAAGTGGCACTGCCAGCCATGCTAGACGCTTATAAGTCATTTTTGGCCCTTCCTCAATATTCTGACAATATCCAATTCAACATTCATTTAAAAAATATTTTGGTTCCAAATACATCTGTAATTTCCTCCACCTCTTTTGATTTCCAATGTCCCCAGCCTAGCCAGAGCCACATATTTTCTTACCTATGCTTATTTTCTTAGGTCATCCTTAGTCAACCTACTTTAATTCTTAATCTCCTACACCCTGTTAGCTACAGAGAAACCAAAGTGATCTCTTAACATGTCTTTCAGTTTCCAACTCTCCCACTTTTCTAGTGTACTTGGACTAACATTTATGTTCCTCATCATTACTAATGAAGACCTGTACTGTTTCACATATCCTTCTCTTTCAGCCACGTCTCACATTAGTCTTTCTCCCTTCTGTACTTCATCCAGATTCCTACTTTTCAGTTTTTCATTTCATCCAATTCACAGGTTTCTTCTACATGCCAAGATCTTGCTCATATATTAGGGTCCATGAACACTGGGGGTTTTTCCTAAAAGACGAATCTTTCTGTAGTGTATGAAAAGCTAACTCTTTTTATTCTCAGGTCTTACCTTAAATATTCTCACTTGAAAGAAGTGGTTAGAATCTGTATAATCCAAATTAATATTTCTTTTTTTCTTTTTCTTTTGAGACAGGGTCTTGCTGTGTCACCCAGGCTGGAGTGCAGTGGCACAATCTTGGCTCACTGAAACCTCTGCCTCCTGGGTTCAAGCAGTTTTCCTTTCTCAGCCTCCTGAGTAGCTGGGACTACAAGCGCACACCACTACACCCGGCTAACTTTTTTATTTTTAGTAGAGATGGGGTTTTGCCATGTTGATCAGACTGGTCTGAAACTCCTGGACTGAAGTGATCCATCCGCCTTGGCCTCCCAAAATGCTGGGATTACAGGCATAAGCCACCACGCCCGGCCCAAATTAATATATCTATATATAAAAATTATATGTATGAATCTTATATAATCTGAATTAAGATTGTATCTAATGTTCGCCCCAAAACCCTTGTTGTATATTCAGTCCCTTGCTTCACTTTGCATGTGAACACATTTTGTAATAATCTCTTCTCTTTGCTCAGTTGGGTTTCTGTGCCTGTCTTCGTCTTCAGAATTGAAACCCTGGGAGTACAGGACTGTGGCTTTCTTATTCACCACTGCAGCTCCGTAACTAAGAGAGCATCTGATACATATGTGTGAAGGGAATTGGTTAAATATAGACCACTAGGTCCAGTGGAGTCCACAGCCTATTCACTTCATGTAGTTTCCAAGAAACAAAGGCTTCTCAACATATATTAATGAATGAGATATGGGCCAGGATATCTGGTCTGGCTGGAGATGGCTTAACTTTGAGTTCACTTGAGAGGGTATCAGTGTGAGCAGGGATGCTTTCACTCACTTCAAGAATTGCATGGTGTTTAGGGGGAAGAATCACCCTGCTTCTCTGGAGAGACATGAGGGCTCTGTGGCTCCTGTGGGCTCTCAAACTGTTGGAAGATGACTGCTAAACCTGAGTTTTCAGGTCTCCTAGTTATATTCATTTAAACTTATAGATGATTTGTCACTATTTTAAGTTGTTTTTCACTGAAAATTCAGTCTGAATATAGAGCCTTATTTCATTCAGAACAGAAAGAATGGGTTACGGTGAAATCTGTTTATCTATAATTTTTAAGTAAGTACAATTTTATAAACCAGTTATTCCTAACTTGAGAGGCCTGGAGGATTTATTACAATGTGTATTTCAGGGCCACATCTGCAGAAGTTTTGATACAACATTTCCTTACTAATCCCCCTGACAGCACATTTTAGCAGGCATCCTGTGTTATTGAGAAGCAGAACGTTTATGCACCACACTTTGGGAGAGAGAAGTGCATGTTATGTTACCATTTAAAGATGCCTGGTTCTTGTGGGGCAAATTGGCAAATGATTTATCTGAACTAATGGCAGAGTGGAATTTTAATATTTTAGGGTTTTCAGGAATCTTAGAGCTGTTTTCATTTGTCTCATACATAGAGCCTGAACCTTGAAGACATTAATGAATTTGTCACAGAAATTAAATTGGGCCAAAATTTACATTTCCAACCCATGTCTGTGCTCTTCATTCTAAAGCACAATGGCCTAGAGTCATATTTTAACCTCTAACTTTTATCTTATTAAAAAATAAAATAAAATAAATAATTGTAAATACATGCATGTATTATACCTATATATACAATTTATATACATTACAATATTAATTTGAACTACACATGACATCACTAGTAAAGGCCAGTTACAGTTTAGACTGAGATAAGCCCTGTGAGAATTTACTAAGATCAAAAAGACTCCTTTTAATAGTGACTCAGTGGCACCTACTCTAAGGACAAAGGCTCCAGTATGTATCCTAATCTAAGTTATTACTGAATGTGAGTCCTGTGATAGCTTCTAATGAAAATTTCCCATTGGAAAAAATCAATGTTAATAACTGGAACTCGAGAGCTGTAATGGGTTCTGCTGTGTTTTTCGGGCTTAGACTGTGTGCTATAATATGCTAAGAAGAGGAGTTGATGACCTGTGAGCTCTGGTCACTTCCTGATCTCATTTGATTCTTTGGTCTTTAGTTTTAAAAGGGTGATCAGAGAGGTTGCTTTATAATGGAGAAGTTGAACAAAAGGACCATCAACCTGCAGGCTCACTGGCACAGCGCAAGTTTCACCGGATAAGCATTTCAGTAAAGAGGACTATTGCCAACAGCAATACTTGCAAGGAAGCTTTGTTCCAGAGAGGATTTTTGTTTTTAAAGAAGCTGCTAGAAAAACTGACACTAGAAGCTAACTAGAGTCACTCTTTCTAGATATCAATGAAATTGTAAGTCTGAAGACATTACTTACCTAGATACAGAAATGGACTTTATTTAAGAACCAACTTTATACATATCTAATATACCTAGGCTTGTTGATCAAGTTGGCTGGCTGGGGAAGAATAAGACCATCTAGAAGATCCACATGATGAGAGAAAGCATTCGGGGAGGGCAGACAGATACTTGATGCTGGCCACAGATAGAACCCAGAGACGCTCTGTGATTGAAGTGGTTCTAATACCTAGAAGCTTCGATTTGCTCTTATAACGTGTTCTAAAGCCATTTAATTCAAGACTACCCTTCCTGGTTGGTACCTGTAGATGTAATACATCTCCTAAGGTATTACTCTAGGCTCCATCGGACAGAACAACTACATGGAGGTAGGTGGTGGAGCCTCCGGACTCCACGACACATTTCACAGTGCTGTTTACTCCAAAACACTGGCCTAATTGAACTAATGTAGCTATTGGGTAAGACGAGAAGTAATACACGAACATTCTTAAAGTCTGTTCTCTTTTGCCTTGTGACCTTAAACATTTGAAAGACCAAGATGAACACTATTGAATAGAATTGTGTTTCCATCGTCATAACTAACCTGAAAGCCTAAGTTTTACCTCTTTCACTGCACATCCGATCTATTTTATGGGCAGAAGAGCACAATGGGCTCAGCTATCCAGGCTTTAGGAGTTATTTTAATCTTTAAAGAACAATAGACACAAGTAAAAGTACATACATAAAGTAGGTATTTTATATTTAATTTTTATTTTCATATGCATGAAAAGGGTGTTCCAAAAAAAGATTAGAGAAGTCCATGGCATGTCTTTCTGGTTAATGTTACTTTATTTTTTGGTTCATCTACCATACTACTTACAAGTTACTTGATTTTGTTCATGGAAAATTATTTTAAATGAATTGATTTTACTTTTCATCAGCACAGTTGTTGACTAATACCAAAGTTAGTTAGAAGGTTATGATTTTTGTATTTATAGAATGGCAGGGGCAGCATTTAGATAATACATCATAGTAACTTGGCATTTATGAAATATTAGTTTTCCATAAACATGAACTCAGAGAGGAAGGTTACATTTTTTTAAATTATAATAACATTTTGAAAAGCATCTGTCCTTTAAAATGTTACTGAGATATATATTGGAACTGGTGTTTTAGATGCCAGTCCTTCCTGAAGAGTGTTTTGAGATTTTTTTCAAATACTGCCTCAGTTCTATATAAAATAGAAAAAATTCTGCCTTGTAAAATGACTACTGGATGTAGGTAAGAAGAAGTTAAGGAAATATTACATAAAAATAGATTTGCAAAGGTAATTTGCTGGAGGATTATTTACACTTTGATGAGTGGATCTGGATATTTTGATACTAAGTGAAAGTGGTTCCACTGGAATTAGAAGGGAACAGAGATCTGCAAGCAGGAGTGAAAAGAATGTGTGTAAGCCGGGCACGGTGGCTCATGCCTGACCTCAGGTGAGCCGCCCACTTCAGCCTCCCAAAGTGCTGGGATGACACGCTTGTTAAGTGGTACTCTAATTAATCAGTAACTTAAACCTCAAAAGAGATTCATTATGTACACAAAATTAATCTTGTGTAATCAAGTGTATAAGTAAAATTAATTGAAGAAATCAAAAAACGCACGGTGGCTGACACCTGTAATCTCAGTGCTTTCGGAAGTCCAGGTGGGAGGATCCCTTGACTTAAGGAGGCTGAGACCAGTCAAGCAACACGGTGGGACCCATCTCTGTAAAAAAATTAGCCGGGGATGGTGGTGCGTGCCTGTAGTCCGAGCTACTTGAGAGGCCGAGGCAAAAGTATCGCTTGAGCCTAGGACTTGGAGTCTGCAGTGAGCTATGATCACACCACTGACTCCAGCCAGAGCAACAGAGGGAGACAATGAGAACACGTGGACACAGGAAGGGGAACATCACACTCTGGGGACTGTGGTGGGGTGGGGGGAGGGGGCAGGGACAGCATTAGGAGATACACCTAATGCTAAATGACGAGTTAACGGGTGCAGCACATCAACATGGCACATGGATACATATGTAACAAACCTGCACATTGTGCACATGTACCCCAAAACTCAAAGTATAATAATAAATAAATAATAAACCACAAAACACTTGTAATTCCACATCCAGATATATAAACCACAGGAATACTTAGATAAACACACGCTATACACACATATAGTATATATATGATAAAATATATTTGTATGTTCAACTTGGGAAAGGTTGATGATTTTAGAAACAAACTAATAATTCTTTTGCCTTGTGCTCTAATGATTTTCAATATGAAGATGTATTTGGGATCAAATACATGAGGCTCCACATACAAGACATCTTTCTTTCCCCTCTTCTCAGCACCATTTTTTGGCTGATTATTGGACTACAACTGGGAGATCTAAAACTAAATTCCTGCTTAGTGTTTACTTGTTCAGAGCATAGGCTTTGAAATCGTCCTGTTTTGCCTCAGTCTCCACAGTGGTACCTACTAACCTCATGACTAGGGGATCGTGTAGCATTTCTCTAAGCCTTGTTTTCTTAGCTGTGAAGTGGTAAATTTTGGAAGTGCTTTGTTCATAGGATTTCTGTGAAAACTGAATTGGGTAAAGAATGTAAGGCATTTAGCACAGTAAAATAACCTGGATTACAGTAACTTTTCCAGGAGTGTTTATTAGTACTTAAACTGTCATTGTCATCAAAATTCTGTTTTTACATATGAACTTAGAAATGTCATTGTAACCTTCTCAACTCATTTGGTCATTTAAAATGGAGAGGTTGAGTTAGGTGTTTCTTCAATTTCTCTTTAGCTCTGATACTATGAGTCTGACGTTAAGTAATGCAAAGTTGGTAATTAAATCTTCCCCTTTCGTGATGTAGGAGAAAGGCATAAAAAATTTCTGGGTGACTGGATTCCCTTGCAAGTTTATTAGAATTGTAATTACGTAGCATTTTGAATAAAGCATTCATTCTGGAAATCATTAAGTTTATTTTTCTTAACTCCGTTATTTTGTCAACTGTGGAAAAATTGGGATTTAGGAGTAACCTCTGATTTAAAATTCCACCTACTAACCATTTAAATTGTAGTCTTGTAATTTCCTAACTTTAGTCTTGAAGGTGTTTCTCATTCTTATGCGTTATTATACTGTATTATATATTTATGCAACATAAAATTTATAGTTTTAACTATTGCACATGTTTACATATGAAAGGTGTAATTTTGAACTTATCATTATTAAATTTGCTAGTTTTGCTTCACTATTCATTTTGGACACTTATCCATATTAGTACATGCAACTCAAGTTTATTCTTTTGAGCTACTGTATATCATTCAAATGTATGAATAAATAACCTTGCTTTGGTGGACATTTAAGTATTTTCATGTATCAGTATGAAAAGCAGTTTCAAAATGAACATTCAAATATACATTGTCATATATGTGTATAATATTTGTATATATGAAGGTTCCTGTGGGTCATATATCTGAAATCAAAATTACAAGTGTTTTGTACCTTCTATAATTAATTTTACTCTCAATTTTAAGTAAACAAGATTAGTTTTTGCACATGATGCATCTCTTTATTCAGTTAAAATTACTGACATAATTAGAATACCACTTAAAACTTGAGAATATTTTCAAGGGTATTTATGCAAAACTTACATAAATGTGTTGAAAAGTCCTTTTGTATATATGTAGAGATTACATGGTATGTTAAATTCATCAATTTGCCTAAATATCAAGTTATACTTAAGTAGTGTCCATACACCATGCTTTTGCTTGACTGAACTCCAATATGTATATCGGGAGTACTTTTTAACATTCATAGGTTAAGTGGCCTGTTTTGGAAAATGATATTAAAAATGGAATTCAGATGAATGCTTAAAGATTAAAAATGAATGAGCTTTCGTATTAATCATCAATATGACAACCCTAAAGGGAAGCATGATTTTCAAATGTACCTCCTTGTAGGCAGGATAATTCAGAAATGCACAGTGCATATTAGATATGGGATTTGAGTCGTAGTGTATTTCTCTAAGAATGTAATTTATTGTACTTTCACATCCACCCCACTGAATATGCAGAGTTTAAGATGCAATGGCCAGAAGACACGAGCGTGTCACTAGAAGGATGTGGACGTGGGCTCCGGGGCTGTTGATGATGACGGTGGTGTTTTGGGGTCATCTGGGGAATGGACAAGGCCAAGGTAAGTGCAAGGATTTTCTAATTCTTTGCGAGTTGGATGCGAATTTCACTTTGTGATGAAATTATGTTTAGTGTTTGGTTTGATGTTTAAGCAATTTGTTACAATCTTCCGTCAGGTTTTTGTTACAGGGTATTGTAATATCTCTGCAGTTAAATTGAAATAGAATTAAGTGTGAGTAAATGCATCAAAATTGAAGCCATGTTTCTGAAATTGGCTTTTCTCTGTTGTAATTGATGATATGTATATATATGTGAGGTATTATGAGGCCATATATATGCGTGTGTCTCTGTTGCATTTGGTGACATGTATATATATGTGAGGTATTACGAGGCCATATAAATTCGAGTGTGTGGGTTTTGGGTGGGTGGGTGTGCCTGTGAGTTTGTGTATGTGGTATTTTACAGGAACACGTAGCATATAAAGTTGTTGTGATTTTGAAGAAAAGTTTTTGGACGTTTGTCTGTTTAGGGTTTTTATGTTTTTGGATGTTTGTCTCTTTAGGGTTTTTATGTTTAACATTTTAAAATTTCAAGAACCTATTCTTAAAGGATGTGATGTTCTTTAGAAATTAAATGAAAAATGTGACGTTTCTCGTTCTTCTGCCAAGGGTATTTAGGGGAAATTAATGAGAGAGTGGAGCTGCAAGGTTGTGGCATCCTGAAATGTCAGTTGGAGAGTAGAAAAGGGCCATAGATTTTGGAATAAGGCTTTCAATACTGATTTCATCAATAGCTGTATGGAGTGGTTTGTGCCAAATCTAGTATCTGTGAATGTATTTTGTGATAAGTATTGTATTATTTTTGGAGGTGTGTTGCCTGCTCATATACAAATTGCAATTCTGTACTTTATGTGATAAAACATCCTGACACCCCTGAAATTTTCTTTTCCTTTCGGGGCAAGTATATTCAGCATTGATTTTCTGCATTTTCAAGGCTTGAAATGAAATCTGTGAGCAGGAAGTTTACAGAGTTATTTCAAGGGATAGATATATTTCTCCAGATAAAATTGAAAGTGTGCAGTGTTATTATATAATTGTGATGAAGTTGAGCTTTGCTAGTTTGGAGTATCTAATAAAGTTTAACACTTTTTAAAAGATCCTTCAAAAAGATCAGTTTTCTTGCCATATGTAATATTGTTCAATGAAGATTTGAAATGAAATAGATATTTTTTCAAAACCACAAATGCATCTGTGCCTTTGTATATGAACAGTTGTATATACATGTAAGCAGATAATACATTTTGTTAATTAAGATCAGCTTTGATTTTAATTTTTCTTTCCTGTCATTCAGAATTTGTATTTGCATCTAATAGAATTCTCATTTTTCTTTTGTGATAAAACTAATGTAAAATATATTCAATACACATAGTAGTTTTTTTCACCAAAGGTCTAAAACAAGAATATGTAGACAGTAGCTACGTTGGATTTCTTTGGCTATAAGAGTTGTCTATTTCTCTGGTGATGTGTAGAATTACTAAAATGCAGCATGACAACTGTTTCTCTGTAATAGTGATCCAACATGACATGTAGTATTACACAGGGTTGCTAATACCTTCCTCTGACCATCATTTCCAGTAATTGTGGCTTGTTTTAGATGAGGAATAGGTTATTAGATATTTAAAATATTTGAGAAAAATAGGTATCTTCTCTCTTATTTACCCAAACCCTTTTATTTACTCAATATTGATGGCTCAAGTATTCTATCTTTCACTAGGGACCATCATTTATTAAAAAATGGCCTGAAATCAATTCCAAGTCTAGCTGTAGTGAAGCTTCTAGTGGGAAATGCAAGTTAAGTAATTTGTTTTCTTTCTAAAAGGATAAATTAAAATAGACAATGATTCAAAGAACAAAACAACTTAGAAAACATAATGGAATGCTTTGATACTATGATTCAGGGAATTTTGCTTCCTTAGTGGTAGCTAGATTGAGTGAAGGAGATTGCTTAGGTATAATGAGCAAATCTTATAATTGCAAGTATAACCCAAGCTGCATATCATCATTTAGCTCAATAAGCCTCATTAAATATTAAATATTACCTTTTAACTTTTATGCAATTAAGCAGAATTTAAAAATAAAAGTTTTAAAAATTAAAGTTTTTATTACTAAGTATCTTTTAAAATACAAATCTCACAGCTCCTTATTGTCAAGAAAAGAACACATGAAAATTTATAAATAAGGTTTTCTCTCTATTAAATTTACAGTCTTGCATTAAATATTGGTTATTGGGACCCACCATGTCCATGATTATGATTAAGTATCAATGAAAGATGACTCTTGCAGCAAATATGCATGCAAATGTTTTAAGATTATTTTCACATTATTTCACATAATTTCTTAAGCATAATAGGATAAGTAAATTATACTTTCTACACAAGCTCTTCATATTTATGAATAGACCATGTTCTAAATTTTTCAATCATTGGGGAATCCCAATGTCATATTTATGAATGGACCATGTTCTAAATGTTTCAGTCATTGGGGAATCCCAATGTCATATTTATGAATGGACCATGTTCTAAAAGTTTCAGTCATTGGGGAATCCCAGTGTCGTATTTATGAATGGACCATGTTCTAAATGTTTCAGTCATTGGGGAATCCCAGTGTCGTATTTATGAGTGGACCATGTTCTAAATGTTTCAGTCATTGGGGAATCCCAGTGTCGTATTTATGAATGGACCATGTTCAAAATGTTTCAGTCATTGGGGAATCCCAGTGTCGTATTTATGAATCGACCATGTTCTAAATGTTTCAGTCATTGAGGAATCTTCCTAGAGAAACCGTGTGAGAAATTGTAGCTAAGCTCAAAAACGGAAGACAAAAATCGATTTAACGAGGAATGTAGATTAATGTCATAGTATTATCGCGACTGTGTGCAACCACTACTTATAAACAATGATATAAGAAATGCAATCTGAAATCTGAATTCTAAATAGGAATGTAGTGCCATTATCCCTCTGGGACCCTTAGGGTCAAAATAAGATAAAAGGGATGAATGGTGGGTTGGAAGTCAGTCAGTGATCCTTGTCAAATTTTTGTATCTGTCAAGAAAAGCATCTGCTTGAGGACATCCATTTTCCTACTTCTGAGTTACAGAATAATAGGTACTTATCCTGAATGTGACATTCCCTGACGTGGACTCTGTCTTTGCTGCTTAGGTGGTGTGTGCATGAGAAAGTGCTTAACATCTGAAAACGGAGACAATCCTTAGAGAAAGATATATATGAATTTTAAAAGGAAATATACCTACGATGGAAATAAAACAAATAGCATAAATATCTAGCTGTATTTGGTCTTTTTGGTAACTATTACAATATATACATTTTCAAACAACTAAGTTCAGCACTGACTTTGGGAGAATCTAGATAAAACTGAACTGACATATAATAAGCATTGGTGTAATTAATAGCACAGCGGGCAGAACCATGGGGGTATTTCCTGAGGAAGAGGGACTATAGAGAGGCAAAAGAAAACCCAGCTCATTCTGGGGAGTGCCAGGAGCAGTTATTATATTCAGAACTGAGAACTTATTTCTAACTCACCAACCCATAGTTCTGGCTGAAGTGCAGTGGTGCAGTCATAGCTCATTCTCAGCCCCAAACTCCTGGGTTCATATGGTCCTCTCATCTCAGCCTCCTGGTAGCTATGACCACAGGTGTGCACTACTTTGTCCAGCCAGTTTATTTTATATTTTATTTTCATTTCATTTGTAAAGACTGGGTCTTGCTATGTTGCCCAGGCAGGTCACAAACTCCTATCCTCAAGCAGTCCTCTAACCTAGGCCTCCCAAAGTACTGACATTACAGGCATGAGCCATTGCATCTGGCTCAAAAATATTTCTGTCCTAATGGCTTTAACAAAGAAGTGCCGTTTTGGGGATATATACAATGGTGTGCTGCTTGGGAGTGACAAAAAAATAATTATAAGAAGAATGGAACGAATATGTCAGTATGTTTTCAAAAGCAAGTTAGCCCAAGTTTTTAAACAAGCATAATTTTAGGGTTTTTGTAACTAACTTAGGGTTTAAATGTAGCAAAAATTTTAAACATTATCATGAATACACAGAAAATTTTAATCAATTTGGTTTCCATGATGAATTTACATGCTTAAATTCCTAATTTCAATTTGCTGCTAGATATGAGAAAGTTTGAGATTTTGAAGAAGCAAGTGGTTCTTACAAATGTAGCAAACTTAAATTTTGAGGACAATTTAATTTAACTTCCATTTTTATGACCAGATTTTGGGTCAGCTGTTAAGCATTCAAAAAATAAAATCTGATAATATCTGGCAATTCCAATTTTCAGTTTTATTGATCTTCACCATGAAATAATATATAAGCTAAGGGGCAAAATTTTGGAAAAGCAGATCACTTTGTTGTCCTATTTAGCAAGTTCTCAAATTATGCCATCTTGGAATCATTACAAGTAATTATACGAAGACAGTATCTTGTGTTTTGTATTTCATTGTTACACATCCAATTGTTCTCTAGAGATATCAGAGAAAACCCACTCAAGAAGGGAAGGTTAGATAAACAGCCCTCTCTCTCTCTCTCTCTCTGTCTTTGCCTCCATTTGGTTCCTTATGTTCATTTCTCAGTGCATTTCAGTTACTTTTATTGTTCCCTTCATTTTCTCTTTCATTCCAGAAGTTTAAGTGATTGCATAATTCTTTTGACAGCTGAAAGTAGTATCCGACTTTGAATGAAAGGTTTACAGCTACAGCTTTTCAATTAGAAAATCTCAGATCATGTGATCTATGAGTTTTAATATCTTAGGATCTCGACCAGTAAGGAATAATCACTTTGAAAAACCTTGATGCTACCTAGAGTTTGTGTTTTGTGAGGTTGCTTGGTAAATTATTTTCCTTTGATAATTGAATATTGCTTCAAGAGAGGTGAGCTCAGACGTTTGGCAATGAATATTGAATGTGTATTCCAAGAGACATGACCTTAAAATATCATCAAGCTAAGTAGTAGTGAAATTGAACTCTGCTGTATAATAGAAGTCAGTGTTTCTTACATCTTTGTGATATATAAATATTTTTACATTGTGGTAGATAATAATTTGTATGGGAACATTTAATTGAATTTAATTTATCCTATGGCAGAATTATGTTGCATAGGTCATTTTAGTTTTTGATTTAAGCATCTTAAAATTACAAATGCAAATATTCAACACGTAAAACCCACATGAATACACACTCCCAAACATTTGAAATCCTAACAGTCATTTCCAACAGCTTTTTCCTACAAAAGAAGTCAGCTCTTCTTAGAGAAGACATGCATTCCCATAGCTTGAGAGGTGCACACTATAAGGTAAACAGAGAAAGGATTACAGCAGTTTAAGTATACCAGCGGATTTACTTTATAGACAATAGACTTTTGAATTACTTGTCTTCAAAATTTGGTTTCTTGAGAAAATTATCTGTGTAGATTAATCATGCATTTCAGATACTTTCCAGACATCTGAATGTTGTTTTCTTAAAAGTAGCCAGCACGCCTTTTTATGCAGTCTGCATGGGAGATAGTAAGAGATGTGTATGCTGTATATCTACTAGTAGAGATTTGTTTATGAGTGCTTCCTTAAAAAATTATTTTTTCTGAAGAAAGGGATTTCTTTTTTATAATTTAGATTAGATGATTTTAAATGTTTTTAGGTTTTAACCTCTCTGATCATCAGGGTCATTGCCATGGAAAAAATGCAAGTTACAGCATATTTCATTTTTATAAGGAAAGAAGTTGATAATTTAGACTTTTTTCTTTTACTAAATTGAATTACATCACTTAATATTTGGATGGCATTAATTCACAATAGCAACAAAAAAATCTTACTATTCAACAAAATAAAGTATGATTTCCTTCACATTTAACTTAATTTGTTCTTTAAAACATCTCCTAACGAAGGTTTTCTCATCCTCTGAAGCTGAATTTATTTAGGAAAAAATATTTTAAACACCATCCCAAGTGATATAACTATTTTTATTGAGCTTTGATGTTCTATTTGAACATATTTGAAGACTGTACAAGCACTCAATTTAGAATTAAGATTTTATTTGGAGATTTTGGTTGTATTTGAAATCTGTTGTGGAATTAAACATGAAGAATACGTCAATTTACTAGATGTCATTGTCTATGACACATTTTAGTCTTATCTTTCTGCCTATATGTAAAGAGGAATAGAAATAATTGGTATAAACAGGAAAAAAGAAGTAAAGTGGTAGGATCAGATGTGAGAAATATATAAGCTAAGATACTCTTTTTTTGTTTGTTTGTTTTTTGTTTTTGTGAGACAGAGTCTTGCTCTGTTGCCCAGGCTGGAGTGCAGTGACACAATCTTGGCTCACTGCGGCCTCCACCTCCCAGGCTCAATGGTTCTCCTGCCTCAGCCTCCTGTGTAGCTGGGATTACAGGTACGCATCACCACACCCGGCTAATTTTTGGATTTTTAGTAGAGACTAGGTTTGACCATGTTGGCTAGGCTAGTCTCAAACTCCTGACTTCAGTTGATCCGCCCACTTCAGCCTCCCAAAATTCTGGGATTTCAAGTGTGAGCCACCAGGGCCAGCCTAAGCTAAGATATTCTAGAAGCTATTAATAGTAAAATATAATGTAAATTGTTTAAAATTAATCTGTATATGAAATTTTTTCTAGGACTTTCCTGCCAGAAAAGTAGGAATAGAATGGCAAAAGGAACGAGGTTCCTTCTACAAGTAGGCACACATCCTATTTCACTTTATCCTGTGATCAGTCTCATAACCATCTCCTGGTGTGAAGTGCTAAAACTGTGCTTTAAGAATAACTTAAGTCCTTTATGTACAAACTAAAGTATGAGAGCCTGAACCTTGGAAACCAAGAGATTCCAAAAAGCCTTATGTGTGAGACTGGGTGCCACAGATCTTGGCAGAAATTACTGCTTATTCTTAATTCTTATTGTTCCTTTCTAGCACTTCAATTTATAATGCCAATATCTACCTCAGCCTAAAGACAAGCTCTAGAATCACTTGTGTTACTTATTACATTTCTTTTAAAAAACTCATGAATTACACATGAATTTCAAAGTTGCCAACTGAGATTCCAAGGACTTAAAAAAGAAAAAACGTGGCACCTTTCCATTATAAAGGCTGTACGCAGTCTTCATAGTGTTTGTCTTTAAGGGACAACATGCCTCATCCATCAGCAACTTTTCTTCCTTAAATCATCATATCTTGCCTAAAAAGGTTTTCTGAAAACTAAGATTTGCAGATTGTTATATCACATCTTAATCTACGTATCAACTTTAGCATTATCAAAGCATGAACTGTTCTGGGTTTTCATAGTTAATTATGTTTGTGGTAATAACTGGGATGCAATTGTTTTTCTTCTGATGATTTTGTACTTGCTTTTCTTATGGTAACTTCTGATGCTTGTTTGTAAGATCTTCCTCTCTTTTCTCCATCTGGTTATCTTCTTACCTTCTGTCCTTTAACTCAGATGTCACCCACACTGTGTGTCTTTCTGGATTGCTTCTTATTTAACTGTTGCTTCTCATAGTTTACATACCTCCTCCTGTACCACACTATCAACATTTCTCAAGCTGCACTATATGCTGGGTTGTGTCTTTATTTATTTATAAGTTCCTTGATAATTCGGACTATATATTAGTATATTCAAAAAATACTTATGAAGTGTTTACTTTGGGTCAGGAATTATTGAGTGAAGGAAATTGACCAAAACTCTGCCATCATGAAGCTCGCATTCTAACTTAGGGAGACAGATAACAGACAATGAGCCACATAAATATGCAAAGTATCGTAAGTTAGATGGTGAAAAGTAATCCTGGATGGGGATCAGATAATTTTGATAGGATAATTTTTAACTGGGTAGTCAAGAAAGGCCGCACAGAGAAGATGGCAATTGGAAGAACAAGGTGGTGAGAACTGCTGAGTCTGGAGCAAACACACAATTTGGAGCAGTAGAAGATTCCAGAAGTAACAGTATAGAGGCGAAGAAGTGGGAATTGTGTGGAGTCTTTTACTTGCTGTTGTAATGACCTTGGCTATGCTTTGAAGTGAGGTGGAAAGTTGGCAGGGACCTTAGTTTTCTTTTTAATAATTCACTATGAATTTTGAACGGTCACTATTATAGACTCAATAATTTTGCTTTATTACTCTTGCAATTGACTATAAAAGAGCGTATTGAAGAAATGTTAAATTCTAATTTAAACTGATTGAAATAGGTTTTTATCTTTTTATGTTTCTCATCACTGAATATCTCATTTTTAATTAGTTTGAAAGCATTCTAAGATAGTGAGCCAATGCAATTTAGCATAATGCATAACTTATTATTCATCAGATTTAGGTATTTAACCGAGGATGCTAATTAGGAAAGTAACTTGTTCTGTTGGATGATTTTGATAAAGCTACTTTCAAATGATTATCACATCCATTGATGTCATATTAAGTTGTGTTTCTGGAAACCAAATTTAGGCAGTGGTAATGAGTTAATATCTCTAAGTGGATACCTTTTATCTCTACAGTCAAGGATACTTGAAAGTGGAAAAACATACTGGCTTCAAGTCTTGGGAACTAGGACTTACCGGAAATGTGTGTGTTTTTTTTGTTTCCTGGTGGAATTGTCTTCTCGGAAAGATGGTGTTTCCTTTTCAATAGGAAAAAATTGATCCTATGCTGCTTTACTTTAATGCTTTGCTTTTGTCAAAATAGTGTTTTCTTAGGAAAATTAACCTATCATAATATAATGAAAAGAGAAATGCTGAAGACACAAAATGATGTCCATGTTAATATTGAGTAGGAAGCATCAAGGGACATGAGAAGAGGGAAGCGAAGAGAGGGAGAAGAGAAATTTATAGTGTAACAACAATTAGTAAAAAGGATTAGCATATACATGTAGTCAATAAGTCAATAAATGGCTGTTTATAGAAAGCCTACCAGGCACTAGGGGATATAGCAGTGAAGAAGGCAAAGACACAATTGGCTATACTGTAGTGAGGAGGGAAAGAGGAGGAAGACATACAAATACCTAAACAAAGCAATGGTGTGAAGGGCTATAAAGTACACTACTACGAAGAAGATTACATGTGATAACATGGCTGAGTAAAACTGTCAAGGAGGAAGGCACTGATCTGGCTGTAGGTATTTCAGAGCATTTTTCTCTCTGAGGAGGTAATATTTCATTTGAGAGTTGAGTGAAGACAAAGAGGAAGGTACTTTGAAGATCTGGGGTGCTCTGAGCAGAAAGAAGGGCAGATATAAAGATTCTGTAATTTAAAAAGAGAGCTTGATAGTTTCTTACAAAGAAAAGAAGGCCGGTTTGGCTGGAATGTCCATGAAGGAAGAGCATGGAGAGAGATTACATGAGTGTTCTCAGGGACCAAATCTAGATCTTATATCAAAATGTGAATATAAATTAACTACATTGAAAAGTGTATGATGGATGTGTGATACGATGAGGTTAGCTCTTAGGAGGGTGTACTATTGTGGAAGGGTACACTAGTGAAGGAAGGGGGTTCATTTAGCTGACTATTGCACCTGTCCAGTTGAAGGATGATGGTAGTTGGGATTATGAGTGTAGCAATAAAGTTGGAGAAAATCAGTTGAGATTGGAAGTTGATTTGAAGATGATTGAATTTACTGAGCAAGAATTATATCAAGGTATTTGGATTTAGGGACATGGGGGATTATGGTCACTTTTAGTGATATGGCAAAGTCTTGATGACATGAGGCAGTTTGCAAGTGACAGAGGTGTGGGTAGGTGCGTATGTGTGATTGATTTTACATTTTTTAATCTTAAATTAAGACGCTAGTTAGAATCCAAGTGGAGACATCAAGTAGGCACTGACAAGTTGACTTGGCTAGAGATGTGAGTTAGATCATCGTAGCCTATAGAGCATGCCTAAAGTCATGAATCTAGGTGAGGGGTTGGAAAACTATTATAGCCCATGAGCCAGATCTGGTCTGCCACCTATTTTTGTATGGCTCATGAGTTATAAGTACGTGTGGCATTTATAAGTCTAAAATGTAAAATACAGGGAAATTTTTCAGCAGGGAAAGTTCCATAAATTTGCCTCTTGGCAACACAAAGCCTGCAATATTTACTATCTGGCTCTTTGTCAAAAATGTTACTGACTCCTGATCTGGATGAAACCCTGTGAGGAGAGAGTGTTGACAGAAGAGAGAGAAGCATCACAGTGGAAATTAAAATTATGTCAACTGAAGTGTGTAGGGTAGAGAATTTAAGCCTGAGTATAACAGTAAGAGATTAAAATAACAGTAAATTCATTATCAGCGTGATCAATGAAACCTTTGGGGGCAAAGAGGAACTATCTTCGTCACACCTTTCACTCACTCATAGAAAGATCTTAGGCAGGAAATATAACTTGTTTGAAGATCTGAGATAAGGCTAATGTAGTTTGGACAAAGAAAGCCAATGGGAGGATGACATTACATCTGGCCAAAGATTTAGGGAAGAGCCAAATACTTCAGGCTTTTTAAAGTGATCTTTAGATAAAGAGGAGGTCATCAAGGCATTCCGAATTTGGAGGATCAAATCACATCTGATGGAAAAAATCTGGCTGTATGTGCATCTAGGATGTAAGGAAGCCAACATGGATGTGAAGTTAAAATTGTCCATTGCAAATAATAAAATGAAGGCCCCAGGTAGCCTTGGCAAGGGCAGATTTGGTATAAAATCCTTATTGGAATGGGCTTAAGCAGTAACGGGAATACGGATCTAGCTGTTGTGTTTAGTGGAATTTTATCAGTCTTTTTGTTGTGTATGATATATAGATGGTCAAAATAAGGAACTTCTACATTTTCGGTTTTTGTTTTATTTTAATTGAGATGTGAATTAAAAATAAGAAACTTTTATTTTGAAACTTGGAGACTGTGTTTAAAAAGTATAGAGTAGGGCTAGAAAAAAACCTAAAACTCTCCTGATGAGGAGAGTGCTAATCGTGACTCTAATAATAATAAAATACTTTTCTGATAATTTTTTGTGTGTTTCATTATTTATATATGTATGGGAAGTTGTACCCTAGCCACATGCCAATTCACCTGGTGAACTTGCTCTTCAACGTGGCACAAATATTTCCTTCTATCTTTAGCCTTCCGGGGTTTCTCACATGGACTATTGGCTCTTCCTACATGAACCTGCTGGTAGTACCCTGTAGGAGACATGCTACTCCATGACAACAGGCACCACGCTGTAGGGGAATTACCATACCTGTCAATCACTATCTCTAGAATGTGGCCTTTCATGAGCTCTGAGATTTCATACTGTTTCTCTGAGCTGTAACAATATTTATATTGAAAAAATAAACATGTTCTTCTATCTTTAATATTTTATATCTTATAATTTGAATATCCCATTTTCATTATACTACTTAGCTGCTAAGTTATGTTATAAAAACAAGTTTTAATTATCTGCAAACACCTTCAAATCTAATCCTTACCGGTGAAGACTGATGTCTGGTTAACATCTGTTAGGACATTTATTTCCATACAGTATTTATAGCGCCTTTTTGTTATTGATTGGTATGATAAATGTGTAACTCTTACACAAAGACAAAATTTTTAGATTTTTGTATTTAAAATACTGGTTATCAAAAGAAAAACCCAGATGTTATTTGTTTATGTTTCTGCTTGAGGTACTGAATCTATTTCAAGTCATATTTCTCAGTATTGATATACTTAATTTTGCTGAAATAATAACACACTAACTTTAGCTACTTTTTTTCTCAGTGTATCTCCTTGTCGCTCACCATTTCCGCCTCATTTCACTTCTCATCTTTATTTCTTTTTCTTTGGTCTTCTTTTACTTTAGGGATTCTTTCAATTTAGAAGTGTTCTTGTTTTCTGTTAATTACTATTCTTCTTGGATGTACACAGTTATCCTTTTCCATTTCATTTGTGAATTCATCTCAGAGGCATTTTGTATGTGCCTTTTACTCATAGCTTCTCAGAAGTCCCTTTCGAGGTTACCGATTTAACATGTCATGTACTATAAGGTTTGCATGGCATGGTGGCAGCTGACTTTGGTCTTTACAAGGATTGAAATGTTCACTCAACATGGATTGGTAGAATTTATTTTTTCCTTAAACATTTCATCGCCTTGTAAACAAACAAAAGCAAACCCAAGACTCAAAACTGACATTACTATTGGTGCCCCTGGAAATAGCTACCTTCTCACTAAAGTAGATTTTGTCATCCAACTTTATGTGTTGTT